>NC_079412.1:5961761-6169261 GCF_026213295.1 Gadus chalcogrammus | reverse complement strand
CTAGTGTACAGCTTGACCACTTCTAGACATGTCCACTTCCTTCTAGTATACAGCTTGACCGGTCCTAGACATATCCACTACTTTCTGGTATACAGCTTGACCACTAATTGGGTTAGGCTATGAAATTAATAATGATATTGAGTGTTTGTGTGTGCTTGCTTGCTTGCTTAAGTGCTTGGATGGGTAAAATGACGGCATCTGACTAGAGTAGAAGCAAACATTTCCTGACCTGTGATGGTTCAGATTGAAAGCGGATGATAAGTCAGAATTAAAACATGTGACGTTGTTTTCCTAGTTGATATAGCAGCGCTGAAGCCTGATAGCAGAAGCAGTTGAAGCTGTCCAGAGAGTAACCATGGCCACCAGCAATAAACTGGACTCTGGATCCTCTACGGGAGCTGAGGACATGTCTTTGGACCGGGAGCAGACCAAAAAGAGAAGATCTGGTAGGACCCTTCTGAGTGGATTTGAAAGCGATAAAACCTGTACATAGATTTGTTTTCAGTTACATACATCTCAAGATTTACATTAAGCAGACAATTTTGGCCAAAGTGACCAACCTGATGAACAAGCGACCCCATAAACGTATTCCTAGATTTATTCTCCTAAATAACGACGTGTATTTTCTCGACCCACAACACACATTTACAAGTAGTTGTGTGTTCGTTATATAGATGGAAAAACTAGAAAGAGTGCAGAGTAGCTTGAGGGAGCAGAATACAGGTTTAATATTTTAATTATTTATTATTAGTGGTGGTGCAACGTAGCATTAGAGAAAGTACTTTTGTCTATCGTAGTATGTTTGGGATTTGTTACATATTTACAGGTGTAAATATGTTTGTGTACGTATGTAAACGTTTGTATATGTATGAACAGTATACATCTGTATGAATGTATGTATCTATGTTTATGTATATATTTATCTATGTTTGTGTGTATTTGTACGCATGTGTATGTGTATGCATCCTGCAGGGGTCACCAACTATATTTATGTCCTATGCCAAATTATACAAAAAAAGCAATACTATATGCCAATGCTCATTTCAATGCATTCATTTGTACATCAAGTGGACTTATGAATTTACCACAATTATATAAAGTTTGTAATTAATATGAACATATCTCAAATTATCCCAAAATATTAGACTGGGTGCCCCCAGCCCTTTCTGCCGGCGATTTGAATTCACTCTGCAGGGGCTGGAGAGGAGCAATACATTTCTTTCTGTTTCCGATCCGCTGTTTCCGATTTAAATGGAGCCAATCCCCAAGCTGGCTTTTCTCCCTTGGGTGCTATTGGCTGGTTTAACACAATGACGACAGGGAAGCGAGGCAAGCAACTAATGGCGTACAGAGTCGTATGAACCATAGATATATTAACTAGATGCCTTACGGTGGCGTCTAGAACGTCACCATAGGCGGCCATCTTACCACACTAAGCTGCTCACCCACAACATTGTCTTGTTAGTGGTACATGTACTTTTTAAATAACCATAACTTGCTCAATTTTCAACCGATTTACAAACGGGTTGGTTTATTACAAACGTTATTAACGTGGTTATGGTATTGTAACTATTTTGGAAGATTATTCTATTTTTCATTATTCTATCAAAAGCATGCAGTGTCATAACCACATCTCTGACGTTTATAACAAACCAAACCGTTTGAAAATCGGTTGAAAATTGAGCAAGTTATGGTTATTTAAAAAGTACATGTACCACTACCAACACAATGTTATGGGTGAGCAGCTTACTGTGGTAAGATGGCCGCCAGTGGTGACGTTCGACTCCATTGGCCAGCAGCGTGGACGAGGCATCTAGTTAATATATATATCTTTATCTATGGTATGAACTACGCCCGTTGATCAAGCCTCTTGTGCTGAAGAAATGACAGCAGCCTCCCCAGACCAACATGCAATCTACGATTGAGCTTGGTCTGCAATTAGCCTGGCTACCAAAATACATAACCTAATGTTTTGTTGTGTGCTGTTGTGAATGACCCTGGTGACACACAGGCCACATGTCCCCCCCCCCCTTCGACAAGTGTATGTGTATGTATATATTACTGTATCAATTACTGTATTTGTGCATATTTGTCAATAATAAGTGACTATTAAGTTTGTTTTGCTTAAGTATGTTTAATTCCACACAAGAGCTACAGTACCAATAATCACTTACTGAGGTGTTCTCAGTAGAGGTCTTCAGACGTTTCTTCTAGACGGGGAGGGATTCTGCAGACTGGAGGGAGACTGTCTGGACTGTGAATGATACCAAAGCACTACGAATATATCACTGTGCACATTACAATGCGTGTGTGTGTGTGTGTGTGTCCTACTCCTGAACAGGTCTACGGTCATACGTTGTCACTCTGAGCTTCGTACTGCTGTGTATTCTCGTAACCTCTGTGCGCTATGGTGAGTCTAACTCATATCATCCTAAATATTAATACGATCATTATATTAGCAAAAATAATATTAATTATTATTTATAATATTAATTAGAATAATCCAAACATTTATTTTGATAAGAAAATGATGATTATAAAAGTGATTCTTAATATAATAAGAACAATTATTATTTATAATTAAACTAATAATATATAGTCTTTTCTCAGTGTGGATGGACTTTGTTTTTGAGTAGCCTGTTATGTTTAGAGACAATGTTTTTCTGTTTGAGAGCTGATTTCTTCTGTACTCTGCCCTGTCCTAGACTCTGTGACACCTCGGAAGGGGGGGAGAGAGCACTTAATGAATGAACTTGGTAAGTCTTTCTTTAAAAAATGCTATCTGCTTTTGGGATTTATGTTTGAACATCCCCTCTTCCTTATAACTTTAAATAATTTTATTGGAAGGCTAACAGAGCATACAATTAAATAAAGGATTCTGGCAGCATGGTGTTACTGAAGGTGTTGTTAGTATCCTCCTGCAGCAGGGGGAGCAGTGGAGTACAGAGGAACTTATATTGTGGTCTATTAAGGTCATGTTTCTATTGTGGTCTACTAAGGTCATGTTTTTAGGGTGGTCTACTAAGGTGGGGTTTCTATTGTGGTCTACTAATGTCAGGTTTCTATTGTTGTCTACTAAGGTCATGTTTCTATTGTGGTCTACTAAGGTCATGTTTCTATTGTGGACTATTAAGGTAATGTTTCTAGTATGGTCTACTAAGTCAGGTTTGTATTGTTGACTACTAAGGTCAGGTTTCTAGTGTGGTCTACTAAGGTCATGTTTTTAGGGTTAGGGTCAGGGTCAGTAATGAAGACAGTAAGAAAAGCAGTTCTGTGTTTGTTAAGGTTTTGCTTTTACATTCAACAGTTGATTGGACACGAATCGGCTGGATTTATTTCCACAAGAGTTTCTACCTTATCTCTACTACTAAGAGAAGCTGGACGGCCAGTCGAGACTACTGTCTGCAGAGAAATGCAGACCTGGTAGTTATTAACAGCAGAAAAGAACAGGTGACAGAGGCAGTGTGTGTGTGTGTGTGTGTGTGTGTGTGTGTGTGTGTGTGTGTGTGTGTGTGTGTGTGTGTATGTATGTAACTCTAAAATAGCAATCATTGATATCAACCATTAAAAACAACAAATGCCAACCTAGTGTACTAGTGTTAGTAGTCTAGGGCATGTTCGTAGGCTGTCGGCCCATGGACTTTGCATTTGGGGGCTTTCAAACAGCTAGTAAAGTACTGCTCAACTTCAAAATTATATGAAGTGTGTTTACCAGGAAAAGGAGATGTTCCTTGTACCCCTGAAATTGTATGTTACATAACAATGTGCTGACCCGTATTAATGTGTTAGATCTTTCAAAGACTTGTAATGTAGAATAAAATAAAGCATATAAAATGTATGTGTGTGAGCGAGCGATTGTGTGTGTGTGTGTGTGCGCTGGGTACATTCAGTCAGCTTCATGACAACATATACTATTACTATTGGAAACAGGAGTTTGTTAGCAGATTTAAGGGTCGTTCCTGGATTGGACTGAGTAAGAAAGATACAAATGGGAACTTCAAGTGGGTGGATGATACCAACATGACTTCAAGGTAAGGCTGATGACTCTTTTCAGCAGCATCTCTTCTCTTCACTCTGTGACAGTGACACTTCAACCCGTCAACTTTCTATTCCTTGTGGTTCTCAGTTGGGTACGCAATAAAACACATCTTGACGCTCCAGCAAAAGACTGTGTAGAATGGGGTACTAGCTTGTCTGAAGGACCGTGTGACCAACTGCAACACTGGGTCTGTGAGAGGGTCATAGACCTGGATCATCTGGAAGCTGA
Source organism: Gadus chalcogrammus (assembly GCF_026213295.1). NCBI lineage: Eukaryota > Metazoa > Chordata > Actinopteri > Gadiformes > Gadidae > Gadus > Gadus chalcogrammus. The sequence continues at coordinate 6,164,994 of NC_079412.1, read as the reverse complement.
GCTGAACAAAGAGGGTCCGTAGACTTTGTTCATGAGTTTGGGAATAATTCCTCCGTTCTATTCTCTCTGCAGTAGATACAGTAAATATACTCTTTATGAATGGAAAGGTGGTTGGATGTCAGTGTCTGTGTCTACTGGTAATGCAGGGTTTAGGTGTTTTCTCACATGAAACCTCATGTTGCTGTAACTAAATATTATGGGTCGCCCTCTAGTGGACAAGTATAGCGAATCAGTGAGGTCTGTTTGATGGTGCATCTCTAGATACGTGTTGTAAACATTCACTCATTTCGTCCTGGTTTCTTCTGGTTCAGCAATGCCCAGGACGGCGGAGGCCCCCATCATCGCAGAGTTCCGCTCCTCGAGCAAGGTGTTGCCCGTTGGCCAAGCGGCCCGCTTCAGCTGCGATGCTGGCGGCACACCGGATCCCACAATCCAGTGGCTCCACAACGGCAGGCCCCTGGAGAGGGACGGCACAGACGACCAATCAGAGGCCTGGGTGGAGAGGGGGTTCCTCTTTGTCAGAGGGGTGAGCTCTGGCGTGACCACGGTCTGCTGCATGGCGAGCAACAGCGCTGGCACGGCCAATCACACCGCTGAGCTGCTTGTCTTTGGTAAGATCTGGATCCAAGAAGAGATGTTGGTTGTTGATGTATTTATTACATTGTTGTTGATATAATCATAACATTTCTGTTGATTTAAACAAAATATTTATTATTGACGGATAGATATCAAAGAGCTCTTTTAGTTTTAGGATAATTTCAAGCCCCCCCATACTTTCAAAGCCGTGTGACTTAACTTGAACTTGTGGTTGTGTTTGAGACACAATGAGAGCGCTCACACCGGCACAGACATACTGCCGCGATAGAACCTCCAGCACTGTTTCAAACCTTGCCCCATCACCAACCATCATATTGACACAGAACCAGACCTTGAATCGTTCGTGTGTTGTCCTTCTACGACACAACGCTCCATGGCTCGCCTGGCACTCTGATGTGCCAGAAGAGCAGTATTACATTCAAGCTGTGTCGGACTGAGAGTGGATCTGAAAGAGATCGACAGCACGCAGCTCTGTCTCGTGACATTGTGGTTTGGCTTTTGGGAGCGCTATTCAAATGGTTCATTCTGTGGGGAGAACCCTGCTTTTATTACTAGTAGGCTGATGATCTTATTCTCATTAGAATAATATTTTTGGTCAAAAAGTCTGCTTTGTGTAGGAAATACCTCATCAGTCTGTTTCTGTCTTCAGAGGCTCATCATGTCTTGTTCTCCCCATCAGATGCCTGTGAACTCCCACTGGACCCAAACACAGCCCACAAAGACCTCTCTCTGTCTGAGGACAACAGAACGGTGAAGCGGGTTGGAGGGAACCAGTCGTATCCTGATCTCCAAGAAAGATTTGACACCTTGCCCCAGGTGTTGTGTCGAGAGGGTCTGACTGGCTGCTGTTACTGGGAGGTAGAGAGAAACGGAAGTGTTGGTATAGGAGTGACCTACAGAGGAATCACAAGGAAAGGAGGGGGTAATGATAGCAAGCTTGGAGGGAACAACAAGTCCTGGCTTCTTGATTGTCTCGATGATCGTTACACTGCCCGGTACAACGGTAGTTCAACTGACATAGTTCTCGACCCCTCTGACTCTAACAGAGTAGGAGTGTATCTGGACCGGCCTGCTGGCTCTCTGTCCTTCTTCAGAGTGTCCCCAGATGTAAGAGGGTTAGACATACTGACACACATCCACACCTTCCATTCCACCTTCACCAAGGAGGACCTCCTCCCTGGGTTTAGGCTAGGGGATGTTGATGCCGCAGTGTCTCTGTTGTAGCCACACACAGACACAGACAAAGACACACACATCTAAGAAAACACACAAACACACACACACACACACACTTCACCTCTCAATCTTCTGCTGCTCTCTCTCTCCATCTTCTGCTGCATTCTTTCTGTCCCTCTCTCAATCTCCTGCTGTTCAATATTTCAGTTTTTTGCTTGATTCTTATACATCCTCAACTATACTCCAAATGCTACATTTTATTTGGCATCGGAAAGGTTTGCATGATAAACCACGACGGGAAGAGACTTTTAAGATATTCCATGGGGTTAACTATACAGGTTATACAAAGATGTAATTTACAATGTAAAATGTATTTTTTTTGATTTATAAACCTGTAAAAATATCAAATGTCAAAAAATGTTTTACAATATTTTGAATATTTTCCATCATATCCAGTTTTGTACTAGGGGCCTCTGAAATTTTTATTTTGACATGCCTAACATGGAACCTGACTTAAAGCAGATTGTATATTGTATTGACAATGCAAGGGGTCTTTAATGACTTGAAAACAAATAATGATTCCTTGTGTTATTCTGGCAACAACACGCTAGTAGAACATATTCAGTTATTAAACATGTTTGCACACCTCTTTATGATTTGAAATGTCTGCTACTTCTATTATTTTAGTCCTATGGTTTATTGTGTACATGTATGGGAAAACTTTTCTGTTGTACTTGTTAATAAAGCATATGATGATAAAGAAGTCAGTGGCTCCATATGAATTCTCCTGTGTTCAGCCGATGATTCTTCTAGTTAAACTCAATAATACTAACGTAAGCGCCTTAAAATAACAATAGACGCATCAGAAATTATTTAAAACTACAAAATGTGTTGTGAGCCTCTCAGCCAACAGGGGGTGCGGCAGCCCCCTCAGCACAATACTTCCAGAGCCCGTGTGGATTTGTACCCACTGTGGGTAGCTTTGGATGAACGCGTCTGATGAGAAACACCAAAATACACATCTCATAGGGCTGCTTGGTTCTAGAAAAAAAAATCATAATCACGATTTCTTTGGTCAATATTGAAATCACGATTATTCAAACGATTATTTTTGAGTTTGACAAACATGATGTATTTATTCAGCGTGTCTCCTAAAAAACACTTTGTAACTGAGAACATTGAAATTTCGCAGATATGTTTCCAGCTGTTCCCACAACACTCTCCTATGTCTCCGATTGTATTTCTTTGAACATCTTTCTTTATTCATATACAACATAGGCGGGAGAATTATCCAATTGTTTCAAAAAGCGTCTTCCTAAGTGCCTTGTCAACATGACTTATTTCTGGAAAAACTCAGCTCACAAGGACATGGTGGATGCATTAGCTCTCCCCGGAACTAATGAATCTCCATGGATGGAAGCTGCTGTCCCAGTTGATCAGGTGGATGGGGCAGCCCCTCAGAGAAATCTCTTAGCTCTTTACCCGTTCACTCACGTAGCTATGACCACCGGTGCTTTGGATCTGCCAGGGCTTATAACTGCCTCCGTGATCGTCTCCATGAGAGCAACAAGTCCGGTGGATCGAAGGCAGCTGCTGATTTTGGAAACAATGGCTCCGGGGGTTGGCTGCATCCATCGTGGACCGTGACGAAGCAAGAGGTGACCTCTTGGCTCTGATGAACAACCCCATGCTTCTCAAGACTCAAACATGGTGGATCACATTCACAGCCTCACACCCCGATGTTCCCTGGGCAAGTGCGACGGGTGTATGGACCGATGTAGGCGATCTGCACGTCATGCTGCGCTGGGTCCACCTGGCAGCCAACTCCAGTGCTGAGGTGATCAGGGAGAGAGTGCTCTATGTTGTTGTCCTGACCATGATCTCGTTCTCTATGAGGAGACATATCCGCGGAGGCAGTTATAAGCCCTGGCAGATCCAAAGCACCGGTGGTCATAGCTACGTGAGTGAACGGGTAAAGAGCTAAGAGACGTCTCTGAGGGGCTGCTCGCCTTCAAAGAGAGATGAGGCAGACAATGCCTTATATCTCAAACCTCTCTGTTGAGGATGTGAAGTGCACCTGGGCCAATTTTGGTCATTTGGTTGACCATCGATCAATGGGAGATATACTCAGGCAGTGGAAGGAATGTCTGCCAGGAGGTTGTATCAGGCTTAGAGTTTGTTTGGCTCAGGCCGCTGGGTCCGGGTTGGTCTCCTTGGATGTTTTCGCACGTGCCCTGAATGAGCATCGCAGGTTCCCGTGGCCGCATGTTATGCGCTTATATCCAGGACAGTGGGATGCAGCTGTGCTAGCTCTCAGAACAGTGGCAGCGAACCCTCATTACGGGTTCAAAACTAATCTGGAGCACGTAAACTCCTCCAACTACTCCTCTGTCGCCTGGCTCTGTGGCCGTCTCCTGATCAGAGCAGGTGATGAGACGCTGAGCGGCTACAAGGGTTTTCGACCCGACACACCCAGAACCAAAGTGGTCGAGGATATGATCACTCAACATCTTTCCGAGGGTGTTGACAACGTGGACCTGTCATCTCCTTTTACTCCTGCTGAGACTGAGGGGCTTCTCGCCCTGATAGACGTGGCAGCAATCCATTGTGCCTAGTAGAAAAATGGAGAGGTACCAATTATACTCGTTTTTAAATTTTTAGAATGTCTTTAGTTTACCTGTTACGTGTTTTTCACCATTGTTACACCACTTGTTACTCTCTGCCTTGGTGCTCTGTTATTCGATTGTATCCTCACGCCTTTGCCACCTTAGTATTAAACAATGACATGTCACATTTTACTTCACGACTCCGAGAGGAAATGAAGGGGATATTAGATTTCTGTTTGGATCTCATAGATCACTGTTGTGAAACTACTACCATGTTCCGTAGGGAGAGGCATCAGATCATCATTCCGGCTTACCTCAGGGGGATTTCCTCTACTACTTCACCGGATATGTCGGAATTAGCCCTCCTCCAGCAGTTAGATCGCATGTTTCTCTAGAAAAAGAACGTGGAGAAGTTGAATCAATATTTCTTTAAAAAAAAAAAAAAAAAAACATAGGCCGGCATTCTCTACATAGCTAACTAGGGTTGAGGGTGGACTACTTCTACTCCCTGAATCCCACATGGGAATAATTCTACCCCATTAACCTGGGTCAGTCACTAACTAAATCTATAAGTCCATGTGGGCAGGAGGCCGCCACTCTTTAGTAGAGTACAACTGGAGCAGTTGTCTCTAGTGCAGTTGTGTCCTGCACGTGAGGGTAGATTTATTTTATTTAACCTTTATTTAACCAGGAAAGTCCCATTGACATCTCCGTGTGATTAGATTACAAATGTAGGAGGGCAGTAGCCCAAGCATTGCCTTGTAAAGGTCCCATGGCAGGAAAATTTGATTTTATGAGGTTTCCTAACATAAATATTAGTTCCCCTAGCCTGGCTATGGTCCCCTAGTAGCTAGAAATGGCGTTAGGTGTAAGACGAGCATTAGGTATCATGCTCCACCTTTGAAAATGAAAGGTCAGACGCTCCGATTTCGACCCCATATGTCGTCATAAGGGGCCAAGTACCTCTCCTTTCTCTGCCTTGCCCGCCCAGAGAATTTGGCCCGCCAATGAGACGATGAGCTATGACTGTGCGAGCGCTGCCGTGTTCTTTTGGAAAAAGTCTGGCGAGTCAGGATCGCTTTAACGCACTTTATTTGGTAATGTTTGGACTAGCATACTATGAAGCAAAAGGAGGGGAATTGTATAAGCACGCGTGGAGATACACTTAGTAGGGCATCAGAAGGATGCGTTACCTGGAGCGTTGTAGCCCTCTGGGCTATGGGTTGTAACTATAATACTGGGCAGGCGTGGACTTAACTATGTGCTCTGATTGGCTAAGCATGGTGCTGAACTCCCGCCTCTCTGGATGTTGTATGTGTCTCTATGCTGCTCCCTTGTGGCTATCTGTTGGCATTGCAACTTGCTTCAGGGCCCTGAACTTCTGAGTTCGTCGAACACCCGGGCCGCTCGTATCTGTAGAATTGGTACGTGAATGAATGGCTTCTTGTAAGGGGCGGACGCCTCCCTAGGAGCCGGATCCCTCCCTAGGATTGGTACGAGACCTCTCTAGTCGCCAAGGACATATGTGGCCTGTTGGTATGAATGTGTGAATCATGTTACAGCGCCACATGTGTGTGAGTGTCACACACTGTAACGCAAATGTAGTACACTTGGTTAGTTGGATAACCGTTCTGCTGTTGGTGTTATGGCGCATAACACGTCGGGTTCTCTGACGTCTGGTATTTCCACAACGAGACTTGTAGTGGGGGTAATCTCGGCCATGGTTGAGAAGGAATTGGGGGGGAAAGGAACTTTGGCTTTGTCATGAAGCACATGAACCACAACATGGAGGAGAAAGGGATTGTTGCCCGCGATTGTGTCCCGCTGCCCGCCACCACCACGAGGCCCTACCGCCTGGGCAGCGGGGCTCCGCTAGGAGAACGGTCAACAATCGCAGGCAACGATTTCTCCTCCACGTCGCGGTTCAGTCTACGACATGCCGCTTTTTCACCTCAAAAGAGAAACAAATTTTGTTTCAGAAGGAGTAACCCAATTTAGGTTTGAGTTTGGGGCTTGACGGTGAGGGAGTCATCAAGCAAGACACCAAGGTATTTGCACATATGAAACACCTCTATGACATTTCCCTCAAGAATGGACATTGGGACAATTTGAGGTAGGGGAGAGCCGGGTCGATTGAAACACGGGACGATTGAAACACAGCGATTTACTCGAAAACCACGCAAGGCTTTCACATCAAAATTCATCACTACGTTCAGCAAGCAAGACTGACCAACCCCGGGAAATTTCATGTAATGACGTCACACCGTTCAAAAGTTATCCCGCAAACCTGTTTTCGAGAGCTGTAAGTAAAATCCTTCCTGCGGTCGTTTTTTTGTAATAAATAGTTGTATTTTTTGTTTCATGCCATAATAATATCACTATACAACAGATGAATTAGTATTTAAACCTGTGATAAAGTGTGCAATGTCACAGTTTTGAAGTTTAGAGGTAAAAAAGGGTCAGTAGTCGCTGTCGGGACGATTGAAACACCTGTTTCAAACGTCCCGCACATCACCATGCGTAATTACGCGAACATTGCACGATCATTACCTGTATAAATCAAAGAATTAATAAATGTTTTGCAATGAATAACTATTGCTTTGAATTAATAACATATTTTGAATGAACAAAACGTGTTTATCACATGCATCAACAGATTATTACTGAGTGAAAAATGCCGCGCGTGAGAAGGAGAACCACCTCCCGTGGGCTGGTTCCTGCATGGGTGTATGCCAGGGCCTGCAGCGAGGTCAATTCTGGGAGCTCAGTGAGGCAGGCAGCGTTGGCCAACAACATAAACCATGTGACGTTGTCACGCTACCTCAAGCGGAGGGCAGAAGAGGGCAGTGAAGCGGCTAGGTCCCCTGGCTATAACCCGGACAATAGGGTTTTTAACGCAGCGCAGGAGGGAAAGGTCAGGGACTACCTGAATAGGGCAGCAGCCATTTATTTTGGGCTCCCAACTAATGAGGTCAGTGTTGTGAAAAGGGCTACATAAGTTGTAGGACAGGCACACATGTATGCTATGCACATGCTTTAATTAATAAATATGAACAAATAACATAAACATAAACACACAAATGTACATCAACTTTTTATGACCCCTTCAGGTCAGAAAATTTGCCTTTGAGCTGGCAGTGCACTTCAGCTGCCCATTCCCTGCATCCTGGTCGAGGAAGAGCATGGCGGGGAAGGACTGGTTCACCTCCTTCATGGAGCGCAGTGGCAGCCTCTCCCTTCGGCGTCCAGAGGCCACTAGCAAACAACGGTTGTCAAGTTTCAACCAAAGTAATGTAAACTTGTTCCACCAAAATTTAAAGACAGTGCTGGACCGGCACCAGTTCCAGGCCAAGGACATTTGGAACATTGATCAAACCGGTATTTAATATGAACTTTATTAACATAAAACACAACTATATACACACAACTATATATATACAACTATACTCACACAACTATTTACAGGGGTCACCACTGTCCAGGTGCCAGACCGTGTCGTCGCCCAGATGGGGCAGAAGCAGGTCGGGTCAGTGACCTCAGCGGAGAGGGGGACCCTGGTTACAGTTGCCCTTGCAGATAATGCTCAGGGCGACCTTGTTCCGCCATTCTTCATCTTCCCCCGTAAGCGGTTCAAAGACCACTTCCTGAGGGGTGGACCCGTTGGCTGTGCAGGCAGCGGCAACCCAACTGGCTGGATGAAGGAGCTAGACTTTCTCCTGTACCTGGCCCACTTCACCAGTCACACCCGTGTGTCCAAGGAGTCGAAGCTGCTCCTCCTGCTGGACAATCACACGTCCCACCTGTCAATTGCAGCAATTGATTACTGCAGAGCCAATGGCAAAGTGCTGCTGTCATTCCCTCCCCACTGCACCCACAGGTTGCAGCCAATGGACATTAGTCTTCCGCCCCATTAAGGGGTACGTAAACAGTGCAGCGGACAGGTGGATGAGGAGCCACCCAGGGATAAACATCTCAATTTATGATGTGCCCTCCATCGTTGCTGAAGCCTTACCAAAGGCTGCAACAGTGAACAACATTACCTCCGGGTTCTCAAGTCCAGGGATTTGGGTATAAGCTATAGGCTAGCCTTCTACACCCTTGCTCTTGGTCACGACACATGGCTTGCCGATTTATCCTTTTCTCCAGCCATTACCATCCATCAGCTAGAGTGTCAAAGTTCTGCTTATTATGATTTCAACATAATGTTCATGTAAATGTGCAGACTATTACACAATATTTATCAGAAAAAATAAGTTTAGCCACTTACCTGTCCACAGAGACTTCGGATGCTTCTGTGCGCCGGGCTGAGCGTGTCGAAAAGAAGTTAACCCCGTGCGGCGCTTGGATACATTTCAGATGTAACAGGTCTCGTGATATCCTGTTGACCTGGTAGTTTTTGTTTAAAATAAATAAAAGGATGTTCAACTGTGTATCCTTAAACATTACTTAGGACAGGGAAATAAGTAAATTTAATGCAAATTTAGTTGTCCAAAAGAAGAAAGGTGAGTTTTAACCGAAATGTGCATCTTGACAATTACGCACGGGCCAAATATATATTTTGACCTATTTATATTATGCGGAATTATGTGAAATTTTAGCAATGACGAGTACACTAGTATGTTGTCTGGTATGTAGTGTAAAAACAAGAGTAAGGGCAATAGATTATTTTTAAAATATGCCGTTTCATTCGTCCCGCATGTGTGTTTCAAACGTCCCGACTAGGCGGGGCGTTTAAAACAAATGTCAACTTGCGTTCAAAGTTAAAAAACAGCTCGATCATCCAACATATGTATTAAATTTCACTTGTAATTAAGAGAACACACCTGTGAGTTGTTGATCACATGTTAAAATTATTTGTATACGTAACGTCATCTTTGAAAAAGACGTTTAACTGCAAAGTGTTTCAATCGACCCGGCTCTCCCCTACTTTCTTATTGTTTGAAAAAAACATTAGTTTAGTCTTGTCAGCATTGAGGACTAGTTTTAGCTGCAGGAGTGTATGCGTGGCGTTTCAACATGTAAAAAACAGGTGGGGCGAGGCTAATATCTTTTATTCTTTTAAATGACGAACCAGTGTTCGTGACGTCACCCGTTTATTTTCACAGTCGTGGCGATCTTTGTAGACGTTGACTCCGCCTGCTCCCGGCTATCCTGCACAACACAGGACTGTATGTAAAAATCTAGTTCAACAACATCTGACCTGTGAAGGGCAGTCATACGCTAAACAGCGTCTAAACTGCCGTAGTCTTTCAAAAAAATGGTAGACCCCTTCACTTTTATTAGTGTTCCTACCGGCTTTGCAGGCATACAGACATCCATCAAAACCAATTACGGGGCATTTTAATTTTGTTTGAAATTCATTTTTGGAAAAAGTTACAGTGAAGGGAAAAACGGTCTGTCTAGTTACTGGATCAGATAAAATGAGACGGAGAGGTAATAAAGTCTATCGGCACGAGGACCTTGGATTTATTAAGTAAAGTGGCAACGGTTATACAGAGTCATAAAGCGTGAGAAATCGAATATGTCTAAGTCCCTAATCAGCGCTGATGGTTCGTCCAGAGCTTCGCCTCCGTGGAAGGTCTGCTTCAGAAGAAGGTGGTCATGAGTCCCTGTGTGATACAGTTTTATACTGTATCCTCCTCTCGATGAGGTGTGTGTGGTTCTGTGTGTTTTTGCTTGACCTTGGCTCTCAGGCCCTGGTGTATGCAAGTGTATCTTCTTGTGTTCCTACTAACGGGGAAGAGCTCCTCAGTGTCTCCTTTGTTCTCGAAGTATCTCTTGTGTGCTCGAAGTATCTCTTGTGTGATGAATTAATGTGGCTCTCCCGTTAGTGTCTACCATTTGCCTGCTTGGGAAATGGGGCCTTGGCTCTGGCCTTGACCTGACTATATTATCATGTTTGTGTTATGTGTTAAAAGCTGACTATATTGTAACGTGACTGCCATGTGTTGTGCTCCTCAAGCTAGGGTGGGAGTTAGCTATATTTATATGTGCTCAGCAGGTTATTTTGCCCAACATATCCCCCTCAAGTCGTCGCAAGACGACTTTTACTCATTAGGGGTACGAGGGATAGGACTTCAGCGCGGGACCACCATCATAACACTTTTAGAAATAACAGAAAGAAGGCAAAATTATCATAAAAACAAACAACCATGAGCATGGGACTAAAATAAGTCGCTGGACCGGGTGTATGGGGAACCACGTGGGAGAAACGCCACCCATGCTTCAGACATGGGTATGCCATACACACCCCACCTAGGGGGTGGCATCCACCCCGGCCTTACATCGCGAACAGACAATACCAAATAAAGTGGCAGCAGGTGATACACAACAAAACCAACACCAAACCATAACAATAACAACAAAATGCAACAATAAAACTAACAGTAAACAATAACGATACAAACAAAAACGCAACAATCACACAAACACTACACCATAACAATCACAGGAAAGAAATGCAACCATGAAATGTGTCCCTAAATAATAATAATAATATCAGAAAGATATGAGGTGCATAACGAATGGCAATCCCCCTCAACCCATCCCTAGGTGACCACAAACTAAGGATGTGAGGAGGAGTTAGCTGGTCGTGTAACAATAAGCAATCACACGCATGGGGTATCCAGGGTAGGCACGGGGCACGGGAACAACTGAAACCACGGAATAGCCCTGAGCGTCATCACGGGCAGGTGGACGCAAGGCGCCACCTGAGCATTAGACCCTTTTATTCAACTGCGCTCAGGACCTCATCTGATAAACGGGCAATCAAGGCCCCTGGAATCTCGCCCGTGTGTATCCCCGAGCTCCATCTAGCGGGACAGCGATATAAACAACAACATTTACGTTCCCGGCGTCGGTTGCGTAGACGCGGGCATAGATATGGGAGCGGCTAAAAACAGTGAAGCGTACAGAAGCGAATACAGCCAGGGGCGCCCTCAAGCCTTAAGGGAACGGGCCGCAGCCCCTGGTGCCGGAACGCAGATCCCTGGTCCGGGCGACGTGGGTGCATCAGGTGGGAGGGGGGTGGTGCCGTTGGCGGGGACGGGAATGCGGGAATGGGGCAGCCCACCTGGAGAGGTTACTAGCACGTCACAGGCGGGGGGGGGGGGAAAAGGGGGTGTCGTGGTGGGGTTTCAGCATACGGTGGTGGAAACAGGACGCCGGGGCCGTGCACCGGGAGAGGCCACTAGCACTCACGGGTAGATGTCCGGCTCGGCGAAGACACAGTCGAGCTCGTACTCAAAGTCAGGGGTTGCAGGGCGAGGGAGGCCATACTCACAGTCAAATTTTTCAGGCACCATCTGGTCGTCCAGGGGAAGCTCGTCCAGGCAATCCAGAAGGGGCATGAGGGGGGCTGCTTCGGAGTAGGGAGGGGGCTGTTGTTTCTCCTTTTCGAGGGCCGTGGTGATGAGGCGTGAGCAGAGGGTGCGGGCACAGGGGATGCAGCAACACCCGCAGCAGACCACAATCCCGACGAAGGCCAGGGATGTCAGGACGGCCATGAGAAGGCCCTTCCACTTGCCGAACATGTCGGTCATCCATTTCTCCATGGGGTTGTCGATCCCAGAGTCCTCTGCCATCTGGACGGAAAGAGCTCGAAGGCCGGCCAGGGCCCTTGTCACTGACCCGTCAGGGGCCGTGTTGTTGGGAATGAAGGTGCAGCACTGAGCCCCAAACATCGAACAGACCCCCCCTTTCTCGGCTAACAACATGTCTAGGGCTAGACGGTTTTGATACGCCATTAGAGAGGTGGCGGCCAGTTGTGAGGCCAACCCTTCTACCGCGTCGCGAGTCAGGTTGGATAGGCGCTGGACGTTGTAGTGAATGTAATTAATGCGATCTACGTTTTTGTTGGGGGTGATTGGAATTATGGCAGAGATAAGGGGTATGTTCTCGAAACCCGCGGCTATCTGGTCTGCTAACTTAAACTGGTTCGGAACGCCCCGGGGAATGCCTATGCTATCCATGTACGTGGGGGTGTTCTTGGTTAGGTCAAAGTGGTCGGTGAGAGCGGAGTCGCGGCGGTGTCGAGAGGTAGTTCAGTTATCGGGCCCGGGCGAACCCCGGGTAAAGAGCGTGACGGGCATAAGTAGGCGCACTATAATGCAGGTTCCGGACCATTGTGCCGGGAGTGTAAGTCTAAGGGTGAATTTGTCACAGGACCAGAATAGGTCTTGGCGTCCTAGGCCCGGTTCGGTCATGTTGGGCCAAAGCGTAACGTTCGTGATGGAGTGGCACCACGATGGTGGTACCACCCCAACATTTACCGCTCCGACCCTGGTGATGCAAGAGTGGGTGTACTCCCCAGGGGAGTACACCGGGGGAATCGAGTCGTTAAGGCCGGGTGGAAACAGAGAGCTAAGGAGGCCGCAGCCGGCCGGTTTGGGGGTAACAAACAGAGCTAACATGCAGTGAGAACCGATGGGGTCGCTGGTAAAATCGAACAGTACTGGGGTCGAGATTAGATGGGGGCGAGCTGACGCACAGGCTACGCAGTCGGACAGCCCCTGGAATCGGATCGTAGCAGCAATCCAGCTAAGCCATGCATTATCGTCTGCGTAGCCGGTCGCGAGCGCGATGGAATCGTGGGTGGGGAGTCGCCCCACGGAATTTAAATCAAAAATCGTGACCGGGCCGTCGCGAGTCATTATGGGTCGGACGGGGGGTTTAGGAGTTGTCGTGTTGGCCCTGGAGGCTGGTGCGGTGGGTGTGGTGGGGGCCTTTCTGAAATTTATTTTCAACAAAGCCGCCGTGTCCGTGCCGGATTGGGACACCCCGAACACGAAATAGGCAGTCAGTATTTACACCGCACGCCCGAGTCGACCCTAATGTGGGGTTGCCCCATCCTTGGTACGGGTTGCTGGTAATGTTCCTGAGGGTAAGGGTGATTCTGCCGTTGCCTCCCGAGAGGAAGCCCTTCGCCTGTAGTGCGGCCGTCGCGTCAGGCCTGTGGAGAGTCTGAGAGCGGTTAGTCACATAGTACCCCTGGTGCCTCCCTGTCATCCATAGTACATTTCGCCATCCTCGACACCAGCTCTGGCTGTTGTCCGGGGACATCATTACCCCGTTGCCCTGGACTCCCGCGAAGGAACCCTTGGGAGCATCGCAGATGTATGCATCGTACTTCTCCCAGGCTGCGGGTCCGCCTACGCACGGAACGACGTCGCATAGGAGGAAGGTATAGGCGGCGCTGGAACCATAAGTATAGGTTAGGGATAGCCCACCGTATTTGTTGAGGCAGGGGTCGCTGGGGGATTTGGCGGCTTGCAGGGGTGTCTGTCTCCTGCGGCGGTGTGGACTCTGGGTTGGGGGTCCCGATGAGGGTTGTGTCGTCGTAGACGGGGGCTTGATGGTGGGGGGGCTTGATGGTGGGGGACCTCCCCGGGATGGCCGTATGGAAGTCCACTCCCCACAGGATGAAGAAACCCATCATGGCCCCGGTTATTCCTACCCTGCCGATGATGCAACGTCTATTGGTCCGGGCCTCCTGCGGCGTCAGTGGTGGCCTCATGGTGCAGCCGGGCGAGGTCGCGTTGAACGGTAGCCAAGGTGCGGTCATGCGGGTTGTCGGCCTTGCGGGTGGTAGACAGGTGGTGCCAGCGGGCGCCGCTCCTTCCTGAAAGGGAGACAGAGAAGGGGGTGGCCAGACGTACCTCATAGGGGCCTTCCCACCGTGGCTGAAGGCAGTGTCTCTTGTGGACCTTGACCCAGACCCAATCCCCGGGATTAACGAGGACGGGGTTGGGATCTGCGGGGGTCGGGAGGGAGGTGACCTGTGTGTACAAGGCTCGGGAGGCAAGAGTCAGGGCCTGTACATATTCTAAGAGGGCTTCATCATAATGGTCTAGTACCGGGCCCCTGGGGGGAGAATGTGGGCTGGGCGTGGGTTGTGTATTTGGCAGGCGTGACAGTCTTTGATCACTTCCTGGATGCTGGCTTTCATTTCGGGGTGCCACCAGTCTCGCCGGATTGTCTCCATTGTCGCGGTGGTGCCCTGGTGGGTGCGGGAGTGGTGTGACCGAGCCATGAGAGAGAGAGCTCGGGAGCTGAGTGCCGGTTTGCCATCGGAGTAGCGGTAGATTTCGGATTCGTCCTGAGTGCATCCTTGTGCGATCCAGCAGCTCTTCTCATAAGGACCGGCGTGTTCTTGCATCTCGCCAAGGTATATCAGGAAGTCGCTCATGCTCCTCGGGTATGGCTCCCCGTCTATCAGGGACGATAGGTTGACCCGGAAGGAGGCCAGGTCCAATGAGCTGGCGCCAGGGGCGCCGATTCGCGTCCGTATCCTTTCTGCTTTCGGCTGGGCTCGCTCTGGTGGTGGTAACCTGGTTTCGGGGGCCTGGGCTTGGCTGTAGCTTGAGGAGGAGGGTGTCCAGTTCTCGGCGCTGGGTGGTTGCTGGTATTGTAACAGGGGTGGTGCGGGCGCCGGCACCGGGGCGGCCATTGTGTACCCAGGGTAATTGGTGGGTTGGTATCCCGGCTGCAGCCATCCAGGTGGCGGGGGCCCTTGACACGCCGGTATCTGATACATGCGCATGATAGGGGCATTGGTGCTGGTGTTATTGGTGGGGTAGGCGTCGGGGCTGGGGGCGTTGGGGGTGTCGGCAGTGGGGCCGCTACAGGCATCATACTCATGGGTCCCCATGTCGTCCTTGGTCTTTTGTGCAGCTGGGATTTCTCGGCTAGCTCCTTGATCTGCATCCTCATGAGTTGCTTCTTCAATTCCTCGTAATCATCATACTTTTCAAGTCGTTTGTCTTCCTCGAGTCGGTGGTGGTGATTAAGGTGAGCCACCCATTCCGTCCGGGGCTTGGAGTGCAGTGCCACCACTGTCTTCAGTCTCCTCTGGACCGTGGGTGGCAGTCCCTGTATTATTGCCCGCTGGAATGTCTGTGTCGCCAGTTTGCTACTGTGTGGGGGACAGTCATTATTATCCGTCCACAATCCTTCAGCCCTTTCTATGTACTGAAAGATAGATTCTTCAGGTTTGATGGTCAGGCCGGAGATTCCCACTCTGCCTGCGTCGGCTGGGAAGAGCGCCCTGAGACTCTCCCAGAAGAGGTTTCGGTAAGCTTCGAAGGGGGTGTTGTCAGGTAGGGCCTCAGTCTTGGTCAGTGTCTCCAGTTCAATGATTCGTCCGGCACCATGTGCCCTGCCGATGATGGCTCGTATGTCTCCCAGGGTCAGGAGATCGCCAGACGTCTCAGTTTCAAATCTTCTGATCCAGGCCGAGGCTCCTGCCGTGAGCGTTGGCAAGCGGGCGACCAGGTTGGCCATGTCCCGGTGGCTCCATGGTGTGTATGCTGCTCTTCCCTCCGCATCTATCAATAGAGGTGCCATAAAAGCCTCTTGTATACCTGGCCGGGGGCGGCGGGGCTCGCTCTTATTGGTACGGGGGTCCCTTAAGTGATCTGGGTCAGGGCTGAACTGGGAGGGGGTCATTAATGGGGAAGGTGGGGTGTATGAGGCGGGGGCTTTTGGCTGGGACTGAACTGGTGTTGTCGATTCTAGGGGACAGAACAATCTCGGCATGGGTAGGTGAGCCCTCTCCGGGGAGGGTGGGGGTGAGTGGCTGTCAGCTGGCCGGGAGGCTGAGAATCGCTCTCTGTCTTCGCTTCTCTGGGGTTCGTCTTGCCAATCCTCTCCGGGGGCTCTTCATCGCTCGTCCGACATGGTGGGCGTGTTCGCCGCTTCTTCTTACAGCAGCCTGGTATGGGGGTGGTCGGGGTTGTGGACGCCTTTGCACTGAAGGCCGAGTGCGGGGAGGTTTGTCTTTTTAGCTTTATTAGTAACTGGGATAATTCTTCTAACAGGGGGTGATCGAGAGTCGGGGTTGGATTGGTATTGATGCTGTCCAGTAGGGAGCGGTGTAGTTGGGGAAGGGCAGAGTTGGAGTGGTCCAGCGGGGGCGGTGTAGTTGGGGAAGGGTAGGGTTGGGGTGGTCCAGCAGGGGGCGCTGTAGTTGAGGAAGGGCAGAGTCTGAGTGGTCCAGCAGGGGGCGCTGTAGTTGAGGAAGGGTAGGGCTGGAGTGGTCCAGTAGGGGGCGGTGTAGTTGAGGAAGGGTAGGGCTGGAGTGGTTCAGTAGGGGGCGGTGTAGTTGAGGAAGGGTAGGGCTGGAGTGGTCCAGCAGGGGGCGCTGTAGTTGAGGAAGGGCAGAGTCGGAGTGGTCCAGTAGGGGGCGGTGTAGTTGAGGAAGGGTAGGGCTGGAGTGGTCCAGCAGGGGGCGCTGTAGTTGAGGAAGGGCAGAGTCGGAGTGGTCCAGTAGGGGGCGGTGTAGTTGAGGAAGGGTAGGGCTGGAGTGGTCTAGATTTGGCGGAGGGGGAGGTGTGGCTTGGGACTGAGTGAGAGAACTCAAAAAATGGCGGCCGTGGTGCTATAACTCTGTGTGACCTGTCTTAACACACAAGAGCGGATGAGAGACTAGGGGGTAACCCTTGTCACTCTTGGAGGAGGAGAACGAGAAAAAAGGAGGAAAAAACAGGGGGGGGGAAGCAAAAAACAACAACAAGGCCTAGAGACGTTATTCAATACATCCAGATATTCCTTATAGCCAATAATCGTTATCTATCCTTATTGATTAATCTGCTTCAACAGACTAAACAGTCAACCAACGCGGCAAAGAGATGTGGTTTAGTATCGTAGTTTATCTATGCGACAGGTCCAGCAGTAATTCAAAGAAACACAGTAAAAGAGATATCATTTATCCTTGTCAACTTATCTAGGTTTTAGTTTTAACGGGTCAAACAGTAACTTGAAGCAACACAGTAAAAGGTTATCTATCATTGTCAATTTATCTATTTCCGCAGGTTAAGCCATAGACCGAAGCAATACGTCAGAGAGACATTATTCATTATTATCAATCTATCTATTCTTTCCTTTACCCGTTTTAACGGGCGAAGATAGAGCGGACCACGCATACACTCACTGATTCACTCACAGATTCTCTCTTTCGCGCAGACGTACACAGACACATATCAACAGACTTCTCATTCTGTGTCCCGCACCCACAATCATCAGACACGGCAAAATAGCGTTGGGCATAACAAAGCAGGCAAGCGTTGCACACATAGCCGGGTTATCATTAATTGATTTATTTCTATATTTAACCGGCTCACAAATACGCTCGTTCTCTTTCTTTCCCTCTCTCTGGGCCTCTTACACACACACACACAGCCACTTCGTCGCTTTCTCTCTGGGCCTCTTACACACACACACACACAGCCACTTCGTCACTCTCTCTCTGGGCCTCTTACACACACACACACACACACAGAAACATATCAACTCTTGCGTACACGCGCACAGAGACGCACACAGTCTTTCTCACTCTGTCTCCCTTTCACCCATGCTCTCCTATTCTTCCACCCACGCTGACTCTCGTTCTCGACTCCATACACACGCACTTGCTCTCTGGTCGTGAAGGTGGGGGTGAGAGGTCTCTGCTATCCCTAGTCTGCGTCAGTTCAGGTGTCTGTCCGTCAGTCCCCGCATATGCTATGAATATATGGTCAAGAAATGTGCGTTGTGCTTCTTCAGGCACCTCAGATTCACTTATCAAGGGCGGCGAGCCTTAGGCCTCGAGGGTGTTCTTTCACCACGCAACAAGCCTAGTTTATCTCTAACCTTCTTACCACATAGAATTATTTAATACACAAACAAAGAGGGGGACTCTAACCCTCTTGATACACAGGTGGGGCCTCTAACCCTCTTGATACACTGGTGGGGCCTCGAACCCTCTTGATACACAGGTGGGGCCTTTAACCCTCTTGATACACTGGTGGGGCCTCTAACCCTCTTGATACACAGGTGGGGCCTCTAACCCTCTTGATACACTGGTGGGGCCTCTAACCCTCTTGATACACAGGTGGGGCCTCTAACCCTCTTGATACACTGGTGGGGCCTCTAACCCTCTTGATACACAGGTGGGGCCTTTAACCCTCTTGATACACTGGTGGGGCCTCTAACCCTCTTGATACACAGGTGGGGCCTTTAACCCTCTTGATACACTGGTGGGGCCTCTAACCCTCTTGATACACAGGTGGGGCCTCTAACCCTCTTGATACACTGGTGGGGCCTCTAACCCTCTTGATACACAGGTGGGGCCTCTAACCCTCTTGATACACTGGTGGGGCCTCTAACCCTCTTGATACACAGGTGGGGCCTCTAACCCTCTTGATACACTGGTGTATTTATTACACATCCATTACTTGGCCATCGGTAGTCTCGTATCACTATGACCGATTCTTATAGGCCCTATGGTCTCGTCGGTATTCTTTCACCATGCAACGAGCCGATATTCGATGTGTCACGCGTTCAGGGTTAATCGGGTTTATGGGGAAATGCTGGAATGCAACTCTATTCGTCCCCACGAGATATCCCGTAGCGAACCGCTCTCACAGTCTCACCTCCTAATGTGGTTCCTATATAACTATGCAGAGTTTGGATTTTATCAACAGGTTCTGCCTACCTTTTGTTGGGCGGCCGCGAGGTGAGACTGCAGGAATCGGTCCGGTGCTCCGGGGTCCCGAGGTCGTGCCGCTCTCCGTCTCTCGTTTCCCAGTTGCGTGTTCAATTCAGAAAAAATCACGTCGGGGTCACCAAATTGAAGGGAAAAACGGTCTGTCTAGTTACTGGATCAGATAAAATGAGACGGAGAGGTAATAAAGTCTATCGGCACGAGGACCTTGGATTTATTAAGTAAAGTGGCAACGGTTATACAGAGTCATAAAGCGTGAGAAATCGAATATGTCTAAGTCCCTAATCAGCGCTGATGGTTCGTCCAGAGCTTCGCCTCCGTGGAAGGTCTGCTTCAGAAGAAGGTGGTCATGAGTCCCTGTGTGATACAGTTTTATACTGTATCCTCCTCTCGATGAGGTGTGTGTGGTTCTGTGTGTTTTTGCTTGACCTTGGCTCTCAGGCCCTGGTGTATGCAAGTGTATCTTCTTGTGTTCCTACTAACGGGGAAGAGCTCCTCAGTGTCTCCTTTGTTCTCGAAGTATCTCTTGTGTGCTCGAAGTATCTCTTGTGTGATGAATTAATGTGGCTCTCCCGTTAGTGTCTACCATTTGCCTGCTTGGGAAATGGGGCCTTGGCTCTGGCCTTGACCTGACTATATTATCATGTTTGTGTTATGTGTTAAAAGCTGACTATATTGTAACGTGACTGCCATGTGTTGTGCTCCTCAAGCTAGGGTGGGAGTTAGCTATATTTATATGTGCTCAGCAGGTTATTTTGCCCAACAACAGCCCTAATATATTACAAATAGAAATGGTGATTTTCATAAAAAAGCAAAATTATTTCATAATACAGATTGAGCTTCCTTCATTGGTCTTACTTATGTGTCAGTGTTCCACCATGCTGTTTGTAGCCCTGGCTTGGTGTTTCCTATTCAGCCCTCAGCTCCACCCACAAGGACCTGCCAGGACAGCAGGCAGATACTGGGGCCATCACAACCATTACAAATAAATATATACTTGTCTTTAACACTATTCATGCTGGGCTTTTTGTTTTTGAACTAAGTGACTGTTCTCCATGTATCAGATATATTTAATTAATAAAGTCAATTAGTGCAGCTAATGTACTTTATCACAAAAACATCACACAATTGAATTTCTTTGTACAAGACACACAAATTAGATGCTAAAAATGTGTTAGCATCTAACACATTTTTACCCAACTCATTAATGTACACAATGAACCGGAGTGGTCCTAATATCAAACCCTGTGGCACACCCTTGTGGACAATCACAAATTCAGAACCCAGACCTCTATATTTAACACTCAATTTGTTACTCAACATTAAAACAAAATGATCTGACAAACCCAAACAAAGAATACTATGTTTTAAAACGGCACGGTCCACAGTGTCAAAAGCTTTCGACAGATCAATTGAAAGTGCAGTTTAAGTCCGCCAGGACGATCTTTTTTTCTCCCCAAAATCTTTATTTGATGCCAGCCAACCGTGTGTGGACTCTATGGAAAGCCAAGAAGGCCACTAACTGGCCCTAGAATGGCGCGGTAAAAGTGCTAAACCGTACGGAAACCGTGCGGTTTGGCAGGAACAACGCCACCTGTTGTTGTGTAGTGTGAATCACAGGACATTTGTTTGTCACGTGACTTTTGGCACTAATTTTCCGCCTTGCTGATCCGTGCGCAAATGCATTCCGATCCACGGGCAGCTTTCGTGTTCCGTACTTGTAGAATTGTTTTGTGTACATGAAGGATTTTTTTTGTACTTTGTGTAAAACATACTGTATTTGTTTCTGAAGCAAAATGCATTAGTTTGTGAATGATGTTTTGTATTTGCAAACCACACTGAGCGTGTGTGTGAATCATTGTGCGTGAGTAAAACACGTTTTGTGTGCGTGTGAATCGTTATGCGTGAGCAAAACACGTTTTGCGTGTGTGCGGGGTTCATTGGGAGTCGTGCACAGTGGTCGCAGGTACCCATAGGAGCTAGTGCTTCTCGGGCATGTCTCAGCCCGAGGCACTCATTGTAGGTGAGGTGGGTATCCTTCTAAGATATATGGTTCCCGCAAACGCACACCCGTCCAAGCTTTCCGTCCTTCGTGTTAGGAGGGGGAGAAGTCATGGTTTAACTGCAGTTTGGAGACTGGCCAGTTGTATTATTTTATTGAAGCTTTACAGCCGATTCGGTTTAGCTTCCCAGCTAAACGTTTCAGCTTTGCAGCTAGATGTTCCTGGTGACTAATGTTTGGATACAAGCTAGTCACTGCAGAAGCGAGTAACCACTGTTTGGAAACAGGCTGGTTAAAGATAGTTGTTTGGTGACAAGCCTATCTGTCAACAACTGCTTAGTAGGCACTAGTGCCCGGCGAGCGAGTGGTAAGCTCAATCTGTGGACAGTAGCATAGAGCCTTGGCACTTAGCAGTATCGTCGATTGTTACTTCTGAGCGAGAAGAGGTAATTGAATGACGCCGTACGCACGGTCAGATAATTATATAGGGGGCTGGCCTGGGTGCGTCAGACGTGGCCAGCCAATCATCGCTGGTGTAGTGATAAAGTGATTCTGAGGGATACGCGGGGAGGCGTACCCATACGTGAGATACCTCACGATTGCTTGAAAGAGAACACACGGTAGCTCATTTGCATAGATGATCGGCTTGGTGTCCCTCCACGCGTGTAGATACAATTCCCCTCTTTGCTTCATAGTTACCATACCGAAACTATACCTAATAAAGTGAGTTAAACGCGATCCTGATTTGATTACCAAATAAACACGGCAGTGTTTAGGCATATACAATTCTCAATGTTAAAATGTTGGTTTGTCTGGTTGTGTTTTTCTGTCTGTGGTTGTGTTTTTGTTCTGTTGTAATCTGTGTATGTTAATGATGCACTGTGTCCAAGACAAATTTCCCCACGGAGACAATAAAGTCGAACCTTGACCTTGACCATATCAAGAATGTCTTAGAATAACTTTATGATTGATGGTATCTTTGTTCGAAACTATATGAATCAATTTCAATAAATGACAATTTTTTGTAGAAAAAATTAACAATTTAACAAAAAAAAGGAAAAAAAATTCTTTCACACATTTTTTCAAGATGTGTGAAATGTCCCCACTAGGCATAGTCTATATGACAGCAGACATAGGTTGACAAAATATGACGGTAGAATTCTTTCTCACTAGCCTGGTGTGTGGGCATGTATTTGACTCATGAGACATATCTTTTAGAAAATGTATTAAATAATAAAATATTATGCAGTGTTTACATGAAATTGACTGATTTACTTTTTGTACCAAATTGCAGATGAATAAATGTGAAATCTTTTTCACTGGCTGAAGTACTATCATACGGATAAGAATCTCCCAGACATGTATCTTTCATTTAAAACATTTTTTTAAATGTGTGAGCTCCCCGCCGGTGCTCATGTCAGAGCCACAGTGGGATGAAGGTGCCAGTTCAGAGGGCACTGTTCAACAGGTAATTCATGTCCATCACTTAATATTTACCTCTAGTTTCTTCAAGTCACCTTGGTGTCTTCTGTCGTTTTCTTTAAGCAGGTAAATGAAAAGAATATGATAATTTTGAGGGGAATATATTATGCATCCGGACTTCCAAACTGTTTTCTGTAATACTTATATAAGGCTAATGATTAAGGGATATTTAGGACACATCTAAACCCTGATGAGTCATTTTCCCGGGTCAAAATGTCACTGTAGTCTGGGACATTCACGAAAACCCCACATGCACCTGCGATGGTTTTGCTTCAGTGAAATGTTTCGTTAAGCATCTGATAACCGAGAACATACAGGTGTGTAAAATGTCCCAACAAGACAAGACAGTTTTCTTTTCAATAACTTCCACTGTCAAAGGAACCATGGCTATCTTTTAAATGTGCTGAAATTGTTTGTTTTTTTCAATTGTGTGTATACATTGACTGTATATATAGTTGATCAATTATTCAATTTTTTTTTAAATGTTAACTACATTACAAAATCACAAAACATTAGTCTAACTTTTTTTATCCAATACTGGTAAGAGAAAATATAAAAGCAATTGTCAAATTTTCTTTTATTGGTTAATACTTTTTAAATTATTATTGGCAGTTGATCAATTAATGATTAACATCGATACTTTATAAAGATGTTCTCGTTGTTTTCCATTCCTATTTTTTGGAAAGACTGTTAACTTCACTCCCAACATTGAAGTTGCAGTGTAATATTTGTGTCAATGCATTGTACTTTTTCAAAAAAATACTTTGGAGGTCTAATTAGGCATATTCCAATGCGTTTTGAACTTATTGTTTCATTACAAAATAGCATAATGACCTCAAATGTTTCTTGTGTTACAGACGGAGAGAGAATTCCAACATAAAAGCATTTTGCCAAGACACAGACGGACAAAAAGCATCCTTGTGAGTTCTCATTATATGGCTGGATCAGCATTTAGAAATGTTCAATAAACTATAATGCACCTGATTTACTGGGATTAACATACCAAAAAATGTTTTAAATGAAAGATACATGTCTGGGAGATTCTTATCCGTGTGATAGTACTTCAGCCAGTGAAAAAGAGTATATTCCAGAATCCACCGCAGGAGAGGACAGTGACACTTGCCTCTCTTAAACAAACAGCACGCATGTCTCTTAATTATTTACTAACTGACTGTAGTCCCATTTTATGTGATATTACAACACCCAATGAACCCAATCCACAGCAGTACAGGCTGTAAAATCACAGAAGAGGCACAACCCTGTTCAAGTCAGGACCCTAATGATGATGTGGTTGTTGGGGCATTCCACAAGAACGATGGCAATCGTCTACAATAAGAGACTGCATTGTGTGTATTGAAAGTGCGCACAATAACAAAATGGATGTGGCAAAAGCGTTTAGTTTTCCTAAGGGGTCAAAGGAAAGAAAAAGACAATTGGATTACATTTGTAAAAAAGGCAACTATGCACATAATGCCACTGTGATGGAGACGGGCAAGGGGCAACATGTTCCGTGTAAATGACCACCGAAACAAGCTCAGGGAGTCGATTTCATGCACTTCATACTGCCAAGGGCTGTTCTCCAGAAAGATTCTGGCAACACATGCGGATTTGCACACTCAAGCCTGCAAAAAAAAAAAAAAACCTGGACAAACCCGCGCTCAGGCTTTATGCACATACACTGGGCCTGTGCCGTTACATATGAGCAAGCTACTGTGGAAAGTTCTCAGTGTAATGAATCCAGGTTCGGTCACAGCCATAGTAAAACATGGCAAGGTCATTATGGAAGTTGGGCAGCACATGCCCTATACACATTGAATCCGACAAAAAAAGTCGGACTACCGTGCTCTGGGACACGATTCAATAGATTAACGTTTGTGCCCATGAGCACGAAATCCCGTGATATCGACTATCTGTATCACGCGATTTCGTGCTCATGCGCAGAAACGTTAATCTATTGAATCGTGTCCCAGAGCACGATAGTCAGACTTTTTTCGCGCTACACAGAACGAAATGTAAACCAATGCATTCTGAATGGGAGCGTTCTCAGACAATTAACGTGCTCCACAAAACGAAACGAGATAGATAGAGAGAGGGACAGGGAGAGAGAGCGAGGGGCTTCAGAATGGTTTGCCAGACAGTACAGTACACCCTAGTTACTGTATATATATGTCAATATTTCCGTTTTTTTAAGCAGACCTCCTCAAAAACAGCCCCTCGCTGCTCTAGACATGAATGATATACGACACCACCACTCTGGTACAGACTTCGCGATCTCTCTGCTCCACTTCACCGCTTTTTTCCAAGGGGAGGATAAAAGGTGAGGTGAGGTGAAAACCATTATAAGTTTTCTCTACAGCCTTTAACTGAAAAATTGCACAATAAACGGTCAAACTCTTGGCATGAAAAATTATAATTTCAAACCACAAACAACATATGTGTAATCCAGGGCATATAAAGACGGGGACCAGAAAATAATTACTTTCTCTCCATTGAAACCCATTCATATTTTTCAATCTCAGAGGTCCCATGAGGGACCTTCCTATGTCACCGGCGAGGTCCTTACAACAGGCTATTAGGCCTATAACTAAATAATTGTATTGTATGTTATTTTTCATGTTATTTTTTTAACACAGCCCAGAAAAGTGCCCTGTTTTAGAAACAGTGACATGTGAGACTACTCTACTATATTATATGTCCTTCAGTAGTATTTGCTCATTGTCACATAATTTCTGCTGCTTGATCTCAGGGAGGAAGGATTATGAAATTAATATACCAACACTGGCCCACAGACTAGTGACAGACAACAATGCATTTTGAGTGAACTATTCCTTATTCCTGGAATGACACCTATTCTCTCCCATGGCAAGTCAGTCATTTATTTTGTAAACTGTGTCTTTGAACAGCTGATTTGCAGCATGGGCCAGAGTGGGCCACTATTATAAAGTTAACATGACTAGATCAGGAGCAGTTTGTAGGTATTACTGGTCACACAGGCAGCCTGCATGAATGTAAAATATAGATGAGGCAAACATGGTGTTTCAGTAATGTTTTGAACATTTATTTCAATAAAATACTTCAGATCTGAATTTGAAAATGCATCCTTGTTCATATTTCACCTTATATAAAAAAAACGCACATCATTCTCTTCCACGTCAATCATCTCGTCAGATATATATAATATCAATATATATTTAAATATCAAATGATGATTGAACATCATCATTCAAATTATTCAACAATCGAATCAGTAAAGGCAGCGAGTATTAGCCACTAAGAGGCAGAGTAGCGTGGGTCATGGCGCACAGAGCTTTTGGCCGTGATATAATATATACCGTATTTTCCGGACTATAAGTCGCGGTTTTTTTGTAGTTTGGCTTGCCCTGCGACTTATATTTCGAAGCGACTTATATGCCAAAATTGTGCGTACATAATCCTCGGCCGCAAGAGGGCACCGTCATTCATTAGGCCTACAACTGAACGCTGCAAGCCTACTGCACCACCGAATAAATTATATTCTCGTCCTCCGGTTCAACCAAAGCTACCCCAGCCTTAGCTGCAATTTTGTGCAACATAGCTGTCACACATCACAGCGCATGACTTGGCCGGCGAAAACTGGAGCCCTCCGCTGGACTTGTGAAGGCATCTGACCGCGGCGCATACGCGTCCGGTGGAATCCCGGTGTCACTGAATTCGGTATACTCTCAGAACTACGAGGGACCGACACACCTATATTGCTATTGCAATTTCATTCAGTCTCTCCAGACTAAACGTTCTTGTTTAAATGTTTAAAAATAAATGCGACTTATACACCGATGCGACGTATATATGTTTTTTTCCTCGTCATGGAGCATTTTTTGACTGATGCGACTTATACTCGGGAGCGACGTATAGTCCGGAAAATACGGTATATACAATTATATTATATACTATTATATATAGAGCTCTGGGAGACGCAAACGGCAACAATCACTTTCTCCTCCATGCTGCAGTTCACCCCGGACTGCACTGCACTGAGTTTGACGGTTGAACACTGATTGGCTGTTACGTTACACATGTGACTCAGTGGCCACGCTATTGAACGCTGATTGGCTGTCATCACGCGAAATTCGCGACAAAGTTCAAATATTTGAACTCAAGCAAATTTTTCTTGAAAACGTTCGCCTGTGCACGGCAAAAGTATGGCGCGACAAATCAAAACTTGTCGCCGGTTTTTCTCGCGAAAAATTCGCCCGAAACGCGTCTATACGTTCACTTTGTATGGGATCCTGTCGCCCCGTCGCGTTTGGTGTGAACACACAGTATGGGATCTTGTCGCCTCGTCGCATTTGGTGTGAACGCAAAAAAGTGGGCAATTTGGCTTGCAGATACTTCTGAATGGTGCGCCTCTGGGGGGATTTAGAAGTGGGTATACGCAATGATGACTGAAAAATAAGGGTATACGCCATATACCCGCGTATACCCTGGACTACACCAGTGAACTAGGTGATTGACTGCTATGTAAAAACGGTTGAATGCTTGAAATACTACCGATTATGGAGTTGATAGTGCAAATAATTGTATTGCCGTTGTCAAAGAATATTAACAGGTATTAACAGCTAATAACAGATAACAAAAGCGTTGCTTCATAGGCTAATGTAGCTCGCCACCTGTTCCTCGGGTAGGCTAGCTAGTTCGTTAGTAATTTAAATTGAACAATGAGAAAGGATTAGGTAAGTACCATACACAGCATCATATTGCACAATCATTTTAAAACGTAATTTAAATAATGTAGTCGGCCATTTGTAAAAAATAGTTTGTTTTTAGTGATTTACTTTTTTTCGCCCTGCAGCTTCAAATAAGCATCATACATCTTAACTATCTATCTGCCAATCTGATATTTTAGATCTATCTATAATCTTTCTTATCTATCTACTATCTGTGTATCTAATCTGTTTTATTTATCTATCCATTCGGTTTGTCTGTGTCTTTGTAAATTAGGTTATCTTTCAATATGCCAGGTAGTACAAGCAAGACATGCCCCTCCTGCCAAACCATTCTGCCTTGCGCCAAAAAAAAAATCCAGCCACTGCAAAAATGCAATGAGCAAATTTGAGGTCAAGCGGGAAGAGTGGGCGTCTTCCTGCAAAAATAACCACAACATGGCCAGTATAAAGCAGGATGTGGTCCTCCTGGTATGTAGACAATTCAGATTAATTATGTTCTACCTTTAACTGTCTGAATCACTATTGCTTTGAATAGTTGGTATTTTTTTATTGATTACTACAGGCAAAACATTAACATACTGTGATTTCCTTACAGCTCGAAAAGCTTCAAGCAGCAGGTTATAAACCTGTCCTCCTGCTTGGGAAAGCCACAAAGAAGAGCCATGGGGTCCAGGTGTTCATACCACGTTGCACCTTGGCCACATTTGCGGAGGAGTCCCTTAAGAAAATGGGCTCCATCCACGAATACATTTGTCAAGGTACGATTCTTTACTTTTATAAATTCCACACACCCTCAGCTTTGTTAACCAAAATACTAACTGCATCTTGTTATTTGTCTACCACATTCATTTTTATCATGGAACTATTGCTAAAAAAATGTTGGTTGCCATTTGCAATTTAATAACCCTTTGTAACACTTTTCAAACTTGCACAGGATGGACCCCTTTTGCCAGTGGGACTGCAGAGGGGCCAGAAGAGGGCAGGGGGACCACTCAGGTGAAGACATACAGGAATATCTATGACAATTAAAGAGGCTAACTAGGTCGTACTGTACTGTCTGGCAAACCATTCTGATGCCTGTCTCTCTCTCTCTCTCTCGTTTCGTTTTGTGGAGCACGTTAATTGTCTGAGAACACTCCCATTCAAAATGCATTGGTTTACATTTCGTTCTGTGTAGCACTATCGTGCTCTGGGACACGATTCAATAGATTAACGTTTGTGCGCATGAGCACGAAATCGCGTGATACCGGGTTGCTATGCCACTATAAGACATGTGATGATAAGATCAAGGACACAGTAGCATCTCTGAACCCAGGACTAACGTGCATGAGGATATAAAAAGCCCTCGTCAATGGAACACAGATAACATGATTCACCATGGCAACAAGTACTAACAAGCCTCGATCCACCTACTTTTCCCCAGCGGAGTTACAAATCTTAATGACTGCATTTGCAGAAAGCGAGCATATCTCTTTACTAAAAAGCAATACTATGGCAGCAGCCAAAAAGCGGGAGCTCGCGTGGGAAAAGATAGCTGACCGAGTCAATGCGTGAGTATTTATTTGAGAAAAGAAAGATGTTTTCTCTTGAATGTTCCACTCATTCAACAATAACATTCCATATGTGTGTTTGTGCACACAGGTGCAACCCAACAGGCCCCAAACGGACTTGGCAGCAACTGCCAAGTCCGCCATTTTTATATTTCAGCAAAATGAAATATAAAAATGTAGTTCAAACAGGTAAGGTATAATTTAAGCACAAGCAATTGTGATGTTGTTTAGCCTGCCTTCATTAAACAGCATTTAGTGGCTGCATTCAACATTGTATAGATATATTTAAGTAATTAGGGAAATCTGCTAAACAAAGAAAAATCCCAAGACTTCCACTATTTAATATTGTCTATATGAAAGCAACACCTAAATGCCTTTTATACATACAAGTCTCCAAATTTGTGTTTTCTGGTTATCTTCAAATTTGACCTCCATTATAGCCAACAGAAAAAAGACAGAGGCGCGCAAAACAGGTGGCGGTCCACCACCACCACCTCTCACAGAGGCTGAAGAGATGGCCCTCAGTCACAACAGTGGGCGACCCATTGCTGAGGGCATCTCTGGGGGG
This sequence comes from Gadus chalcogrammus, assembly GCF_026213295.1. Classification (NCBI taxonomy): domain Eukaryota; kingdom Metazoa; phylum Chordata; class Actinopteri; order Gadiformes; family Gadidae; genus Gadus; species Gadus chalcogrammus. The sequence continues at coordinate 6,135,831 of NC_079412.1, read as the reverse complement.
AGCTCATCGGACCCAGCCACGCCCCAGGATACAGGGGCCTACATAAGAGGTAAGTTATTCAAATGAATGGCATGTACATTAATCCTTTTTCTAGTGTTCAGTAATGGCCACCCATTCATCTTAGAAACCACTTGCCACACTGATTTTTTTTCTTGTAGCAGTAGGCTACAGTTCTTTGTAATTGGCTGCTGTTGCTTTCAGATATCAATCTATTTTAAGGTGACTCAGTTTGAAAAATTTGATGGGACCTGCACACTATTGTAAAAAAAAAAAAAAAAAAAGGTAATTAGGTGGGGCACTTTTCTGGGTAATCATCAACTGTCTAATCTTTATCTTCTACCAGTTACTGAAGATGGTGTAATCTGTCTCGTGGAGCCTTCTGCCATAACACACCTCCATGCTGTTGTAAGTATTCTTAATATTCCACAGATTTGTCATAATGGGTAGAATATAACACAAACAATCTGTTTCATTACAGGAGGATGATGAAGACACCTTATCAGCTGCCAGAGGGAAGATGCAGAGAGGCCTGTTGAGGTTTACCTTTTTTTCACCTTTTTTCTTTTCTTTTTTTAAATAACTTTGGTTTCAGTTAATTGTTCCACAATACAACTTGCAACTTCTTTCTCTCTAACAGATGTTGAGTTCTTCGAAGAAAGTAGTCCAATCCGGATCGCTTTCAACTCACTTTATTTGTCAAAGTATTTCGTTATGGTAACTACGAAGCAAAAGGAGGGGAATTGTATTGAACACGTCCGAGCGACTTCCAGCTGGTCAATACCTCTAACCCGCAAGTCTGAACTACCAGAAGTTTCTGCCTTTAGCCGTTTCTCAATTCGCGTACTTGTGCGTGCTCGTGTGCTCGTGGACTCGTGAAACGTCATCAGTCGTTGCCCGAGCACTGTTCCAATTCGAAGCACGCATCAAGCGAGTACTGTCGTAAAACCCGGAAGTGTTCTGGATGCGTGCTCGATATCGCCGTTTCACCGAGCATGCATCGGAGGTGGCTGGTGTGTGCTTGCTCCCGCTATAAATCCCAGGATGCATTTCGCACTCGCAGCAGTACGAGGGCGGACAATATGGAGAAGACGCACAAGTTACAACTGTTGCTTAAGTTACTCTTAACTTATATATATATTTATATAATATATAATATATGGGCCTAATATAATAATAATAATATATAAATATATATATGTAAGGTCGTGTGTGTGTATAGCTTATACACATGACAGGACACTCATATCTTTTCAATTGTTATTCATTCAGAATATTTACATACTATTTGAAAATGAAAGAGGCTGGGATTTTGTTTTATATCATTTGTTTATATTGTTCAGTAGTATATGCCTAAATGAGGCCGTAGCACAGTTAACGGACGAGCAGAGGTGGTGACGTCATCGAGCCCGCTGCTGTTCCAATTGCAGGTACGTACTCGCGTGCTCGCAAGTATGTGCTTGAAGTACAGACTTGCCAAGTACGTGCTTGCAAGTCATCGAGTCCGTAGTACGCGTGCTAGGAATTGAGAAACGGCCTCTGTTTTGCCTCCGGACCTGTTTTAAATACCTAGTTGGGCGTGGCCTGTGACGTATTAGCCTCGGCTTCCTCACCAGTCTAAAGGTGCTGCCTTCTGTGGATGGAGTAGCTATTGCAGCCTTCGGTAAGGTCCTGCTCCCCTTGTGGCTATGTACAGTATTTACGGCTTATATGTTTGGTCCTGCTTCCTAGTGGCTATGTGAGGGTAATACAGCTTGTGTGTTTGAATCTGCTTCCTAGAGGCTATGTGGGGGCAGCTTATGTTCTTAAAATACGTAACATAGAGCAATGCCAGAAGTTACAATGAGGAAGAAGGTCCATCAACCTCCACAGCACAGCTTACCTCAGTAAGATGTTGTTCAGCATTGACCCACAACTTACAATGACACTAAGAAGACATGGCACTGTGAAATTCAACGTCATTTATGTACCTATAGCTCCCTGTGAAACAACTTTACAAAGTATATTTAGAATCCCAAATAAACAAATCACACCTAGAAATGGACCATATAATGCTGCAGATCACCAAAGCAAAAAAGGAAATACAACTGCTGGACCATCAGTTAAAGGTGGATGACGTGCCCACAGGTGGATGCTTTTTAATTGTTTTAACAACAAAGGATTAAAAACTGTACAACATTTGCCCTTCTAGGAAATAAAGAAGACCCCATAAAATGAGGCATATCGTCGTTCTTTGACACTGGGGAGGTGATGGGTCAGTTAGAAATGATTGAAGCATATCATGTCTCTAACAGCTCTTCCATCTCGTGCATCAGCAGGGGGGTCAGGATTATTATCTGGATAATTGGGGGGAAAGAGTAAGACATTGTTCTCCTCTAATAGTGGCAATATTGTGGAGAACCACACATGCCACAAGCCCTTTCCGGGGTGACCCTGAGCCTACGAAGGCACTGGAACTGGGCCTTGAGTATGCCGATGGTCATCTCCACTCTGGCTCGTGTCCTGCAGTGAGCCAAGTTGTAGTGTCGCTGTGGGTCGGTGCCATGCCATAATTCCGACGCCTCATTATTCCGAAGTCTCAATGGTCCGAAATATTTCCCATTAGATCGACATGCCACTATGCCGACGGTTCAATGTTCCGAAAACTTAACCCATTGGTCCGAAGGTCAGTTTGTCCGACTTTTCAAAAAGGAGGCGCATTAGGCCGACGGTTCAATATGCCGAATAGGCCAAGGCGCAATTCCACATGTGTGATTATGAAACCAAAAATAATAGACGATAGGCTAAGTTCCAGCAGTGCACTTCACCAAGCCAGACTGTTGCTGTGGGCTTGAACGGTCACAAGAGTTGAATTTATGAAGCACACGTTATACAAGGACTAATACTTTTCCCGTAAAGAAGTCAAACGGTGAGTGAAAAACAAATACAATTGTTATCTTTAGTAGCTGTGTGTGGGCCTATATCATATAGGCCCACAATACCAGCGAAATTATTTAGGCTAAAAGCCCACTGTAAACACAGTAAACAACACATATAATATGTGTTGTTTACTGTGTTTACAGTGGGCTTTTAGCCTAAATAATTTCGCTGGTATTGATTTAGTCAAACTTATACCTCATACCGTGTACTTAGTCAAGTGTGTGTGTGTGTGTGTGTGTGTGTGTGTGTGTGTGTGTGTGTGTGTGTGTGTGTGTGTGTTCGTGCCCGTGTTGAGAATAAGACCTACGCTCTCTGTCCATGGGGCTGAAACACCCTGTCGAAATGAAGTGAAGCGTTGTCACTTTGCTCTTCAATACTCATCGTGAACGTGATATGTAGGCCTATGTTGTATTTTGGAGAGAGTGAGAGAGAGTGAGAGAGAGCGAGAGAGAGCGAGAGCGCGAGCGAGGTATAAAACTCTTTATATGTAGGCCTATTCGGCATATTGAACCGTCGGCCTAATGAGCCTCCTTTTTTAAAAGTCGGACAAACGGACCTTCGGACCAATGGGTTCCGTTTTCGGAACATTGAACCGTCGGCATAGTGGCATGTCGATCTAATGGGAAATATTTCGGACCATTGAGACGTCGGAACAATGAGGTGTCGGAATTACGGGCAGGCCCCTGTGGGTCAGGGTCAGGGTAAGGGGTCAGCAGATAGCGCTGGCAGGGGTACCCTCTGTCTCAGTAGATAACCATCAAACTCTCCTATGATAATACAAGATACACTTTATTGTTTCAGTTGCAATAGGAGGGAACAAAATATTGATCATAGGATATAACTATATACTGGATATATAAACTATATATATAAACTCACCACGGGCAAATCTGGCACTCAGTGTAGACTCACGAAACATTCGTGAGTCATGCACAGACCCAGGCCACTTCGCTTCCACATTATTTATCATGTGGGCTGCGTCACATATGATCTTCACAGTGGAGAACAGTAATTTGCTGTATAGTGAAGTATATTTCATTTGGAATGTTAAAGGCTACTATTTAGGCCTACCTGTACATTAATGCTGTGGACAGATTTCCTATTCACATAATCTCCTTCATTTATTGAAGGAGCTATGATAGGAATGTGAGTGCCATCTATGCAGCCAATCACACCTGGAAACCCTAAAATATATCAAATTGACTGATTAGTGCTTCAAGTCTCAAAGCTTTATGACATGAATAAATTATTGCTTAGACTGTTACCTGCAATTCTGTGGAACTCTTCTTTGAGAAGTCTGCTGGGTCTGTGACTTGGGAACACTACAAACGTGTATAGTAGCCGTTTCAGTGCAAGTGTCACACTTCGAACAGCCCGACAGACCGTTGCCTTGGACACGCGCAGTGCAATACAAAGAATTTGCTCGGAACTGAGAGCGTGTCCACGATGTGTCATGTGAACTATGTGAGGGCTGTTTAGATAAATTATAGATGATGCAGAGAAACGGAAACGCTCAAACAGGTACTCATCAGGGAATGATAAAACATCCAATCGGGGTCTAATAACCCTCTCCCGACTGAGATTTCTGAGGAGTATCTGCGCCTCGACATCAACTGGCTCTTCAATAAAAGGACACGCCATGTCTGCCACTGCCTTCCGTCTGCAGGCTTCAACTTAAGAGCAGAAGAAACTCAGGGTTAGTTGAAGGAAACCTGCCAGCGAGCAGGTTAGTTTCACAGAGTATGTTGCCAGGGTAACTGTTAAGTTAAGCTGAACTGGCTTTGTGAAACCGAAAACCAGAGTTTCCCTCATCTCGGGTTTAACTAACTCAGAGCTTTCACTAAACCTGCTTTCTGAAACGGGCCCCTGGTGCTGTCGATTCTCTCACTCTTCAGGGCATTCAGGGAAGGCAACTTCACCCTGTATCGTGAGGCACTGTCTGAACTGCTGCCATATGCCTTCGCCAACAACAATATGAACTATGCACGGTGGCTTTCCATTCATCTGAAAGATATGATGACCTTGGAACAGCAACACCCCCAGCTAGCTGTTGAGTTCCACAATGGCAAATTTGTTGTACATAAATCAAGCCGGGAATTCTCAGCAATGGCCTTCGACCATGCCCATGAACAAGCCAATGCTGTCATCAAAGGTGACGGGGGAGCGATTAGCTTGACTGAAGACCCATCAGCACTGAGAAGGTGGATGGTGTCTGGCCCTGAAGTGAGACATCGGGTTGCTCAATATGAGGCAGCCTCAGAAGCTAAAGACATAACCAAACATAGCAGCCACCATGAACAGACTGAGTGAACTCAAACAGTATTCTTTCAGAAAGTAGACAGTGTCAACAGTGATGAAGGCTATGGGCAATCATTTCCAGGAAGACACCAGCGACCTTCTCACCTTGGACATAAAGGACGTTGCCCATCCAAGTGCTGCTAAAATTATTGGAACACACTACGATAGGGGCTTAACTCACTTCCGGGAATTCATGAGGGGGCTAAAAAGTGACGACAAATGCATCTTCTATGCACCAATAAAAAAAAAAGATGGACTTCTTTCAACAACAACCTGTCCTAAGCAATTCCAAGCAGAAAGTACTAAAGGAGGATTGTCACCTCTTTTCAAGACTCTTCATTTCATGCCAGAATAGAGAGTTTGATGTTGTCATATCCTGCTGTACTGAGTGACAGTTGGAAGCTCCACGTCTGTCAGAAATCCCATCTTACTGCCATTATTGAAAATCAAACTGCTGGATGCTGAACCACAGGCTGATGCACTGATCGTTGATGGATTTAGTTAACAAGTTGACATCACGTACTTCAGACCTTCGAGGACTATGCAACTTTGTATGTCTATACTCTTCAACGTACAAGAGAACAGATATTGTCTTTGATGTTTACCTGGCGGACAGTCTGAAGTCGGAAACAAGGTTGAAGCGAGGGAAGGGAGTCAAACTTAGAGATACAGACAAGGGCAAAATACCCCAGAGCTGGCAGAGATTCTTGAGAGACAGTGACAACAAGACTGAGTTATTCCACTTCTTGGCTGACAAAATTGCTGAATTGTAAATCAAACACAGTAATTGTCACCAAGGGAGAAACTGTCCTCAGCAACCAATTGATCTGCCAAGATGAGTTGGCTCCCTGCATTCATGAGGAAGCAGACACGGATCTTTGTGCATGCCAAGGATGCCGTAACCAAGGGAATCAAAGCTTTCATGATCAGTGCTAATGACACAGATGTTGTCATAGCAGTCAGTGCCATGTCATCCCTGCAGGACCTTGGCCTACAGCAGCTGTGGATTGTCTATGGTCAAGGACAGAACAGGAGATGGATCCCCATACATGAGATCTTTTCCACACTTGGTCCGGAGAAGATCACGAATGTTCTTCCATGCATTCACTGGATGTGATGTTGTATCTGGCTTCCGTGGGAAGGGAAATAAGTCTGCATGGCAAACCTAGGATGTGTACCGAGAGGTCTCCAAAGTGTTTGGCAAACTCAGCCATTATCCACCAATGTTTGCCGATGCTGACCTTGAGAAATTTGTTGTCACGATGTATGAAAGGTCCAGTACAATGTCAAGTGTGGATGAAGCGCGGTTGGCCCTATTTGCTCGAAAGCAAAGACCATACGAGGCTATTCCTCCAACTCGAGCAGCTCTCCTTCAACACGCCAAGTGCGCTGCTTACCAGGCAGGTTGTATATGGAGTCAACTGTGTGCCAGCCTGAAACACACAGTCCTTCTGACTGGGGCTGGGTGCATCAAGATGACATGGGGCAGATCTGGACAACACTTGCCCCTGTTGCAGAAAGCTGTCAGCAGCTGACCAAGTGTGGATGCAAGAGTGAATGTTACGGGAGGTGCAAATGCCACCAGTTTAATCTAGCCTGTACAGCACTGTGCAGCTGCAGATGCCAGGACTAAATCAGGACATGATGAATGGCACCACATCATGATCTCAAAATCTAAATATGATGCAAACGTCTATCTGCATCATGATTTCTTGTATTGCTAGAATTGGTAGAAGGAATCTGCTGAGCAGGTTAAAAGTAGTAGATTCAGCTTCTGTATGGTCAGAAATGTCAGATTTGATAGCAAAATCATTAATTTTGGATAGTGCTGTTAAGCGCGATTAATCGCTTTGTCATAGTGAACTCGCGATTAATCGCACATTTTTTTCTATTCTAAATATCCCTTGATTTCGTGCTGCTAGCCTTTTAGTGAGATCAGATTGTTGAGAAGGACAGTAATAAAATATATTTGGTAAGATCAGGGTGTCCGCGCGGTAGTAAAAAAATTTAAATTTAAAATTAAGGCCCTTGAAAGGTAGTAAAAGGTAACAAACGCAAATTGACTTGGTAGTACATTTTTCACCACCACCTCAATATAAAATGAGTTTCCATTTTTTTGTTTACATGTTTTAACTTAATCTAGCCTAAAAAATACAGTATACGGTGCTAACAGGACCTGAACTGAGTTGCTGTTAGAGTTGGCGTCGCTGGTTGCTATAGCGACGCCGGTGTTACACCGAATTCTGCGACCCACCGAAAAGTGTGACCCCAGGGGGCGCTGTTGAATATTTATTTGCTGTTTAGAATTAATGTTAGTATCAAGAAAAAAGAAAGACCCACCGGAGATCTTAGGTTTTATTTATGTTTTTTGTTATAATGCACACGTGCATGTTGCAGAAAATGTGCAACTGCGCCCCCCGGGGCCACACTTTTCGGTGGGTCGCACCGGTAACACCAGCAACATTTTCCGCCTTTTCCCCTCAAGAGTTCTGTACGGCTGAGTTTCTAGCTCTATGAGAGAATGGGTAAATGCAAGTTTTCGTTTTTGACGACCCGACATTTAAAGACTGGTTGAAACCCGTGATGGGAATTGACCGAGAAGCTTTTTGCTCGTTGTGCGAAAAAACGATCAACGTGACATGGAACGGCATTAAAGTGATTAAATCACACAACGCTTCGAGCATTCACCAGCAGCGGCTTCGTGCGAAGGGGGAGCAGCTCTCTATTAGAGGTCTGCGCGTGTCACAATATTCACTCCCGCTCCCGCCTTGTACAGTGCTGCTCCCACTGCTGCTGCTCCCACCCGCTCCTGCAAAGAGCTGTAATTTTTAGTCCCGCTCACGCCCGCATCTATGATATTATATCCCGCTCCCGCCCGCAAATGCCTGCAAGGATGGATGTATACTTTCTGTCTCAGGAAAGGCCTGTCCATTGGCTTGCAAAAAACGAGCGTGCATATAATTAATTAGGCTACCAGTATTGGTAACATATTTATTGGTAAGCCTGCATGTTTTCAACCATACAAAACATTAAATAGGCCTCAGTAACTGAAACACGAAAGTCACATATTAAAAAAATAACTCTGCAGGTCGGTACCAGCACGTCTAAATGAAAAATGAAGGGTCAAAGAATCAGCTGCTGCTTCGACCATGAAGGAAAAGTTGTTGGAAAATTAGGTTTTGCTTATTGATGAGGGCTTCATGATAATTTGTATATTTTACTTTACCCTCATATTTGATTTGCGGGAGTGCAGTGTATCATCCCGCACCCGCAAATGCACCTCTATCATCCCGCCCGCCCCCGCAATGAGCTTTAATTCTTTGTCCCGCGCTGCACTATTTTGCGTCGCGTCCCGCGGGAGTGAAGACCTCTACTCTCTATGTCGTTGTTTTGCGGTGCTAGCAGCAGCAGCACTAGGGCTACAGGGATCGCGGCAGTGTCACATTTATACCTTGTAGTAAGTAGTAAGTGGTGCTTTGCATACCCCCCGCCCCGCTGCTTGATGTCGTGTTGGTTGTAAAAAATATTGTGGAGGTAGTAAAAAAGGTAGTAAATACATCTCTATGATTCCTGCATATACCCTGAAGATGGATATTAGGGGTGTGCACGGGTACATGTGTAACCTTCAATCAAAAAAAACTCATACTATTTATTTAGAGATTATTAAGGGTACAAATGTTCCACTTTGACAACGTTAATGCGCTAAGAAATGCACGTGATAAATGTTGGGTAACTGACCACCGGGCATTACGTCATGTAATACGTAAGTTTCACTTTGGACTTGCGATGGCAGCTAACACTAAACAGCGAAGTGCGGCGTGGAGGTTTTTTGAAAAAAGTAACGCAAAAGGTGACCAAGTGAAATGCACACTGTGTGGTGTACATTTGGCTTTTACAAACAGCACAGGGTCGATGAACAATCACCTGCGTTGGAAACATCCGACAAGTTGGTCTGAAACGGAGACTGGTGGTGGGGCTAACGTCGGTGCTAGCGGTTCTGGGGCACGACAGACGACCATGCGGCATTTTGTGAGAAGGGACGGAGCGACTCAATCACCAACTTAATTGGTGAAATGGTGGCCCTCGACATGCAACCGATGTCAGTGGTGGAGGATGATGGATTTAAAAAGCTCATCAGTTTTCTTGAGCCAGATTACACAATGCCCTGCAGGAAAACAGTTACTTCTAGGGTAATAAAGCTTTACCAAGTTTGCTCGGCCAAAATTAAACGCCTGCTCGACTAAATCATGTATGTCGCACTGACAACCGACTGCTGGACATCCCTGACCACGACATTATATATGACAGTAACCTGTCAGTATATAGACCAAGAGTGGCAGATGCAGGCCCATATAATGGCCACACAAAATATGGAAGAGAGGTACACAGCAGAAAATCTGCAAATGGAGTTGGAAACGGTGGTGGCGTGGTGGAAGGTCAGTGGACGGGTAAGTGCGTGCGTGCACGATAACGCTGCAAATATTGTAAAGCAGGCGCGTGCCGTCCATATAGGCAGGTGGGGCGGCGAACTCCCTGCAAAAGCATGCTCCCAAAAAAATAGTTCCTCAGTAAATCATTGCTCCAAGTTTATTTTTAATAATGTGATTGTCACATTAGCTATCTATTGTTTCTGTGGGCTTTCCGACTATTTTTGGTCTGTTGATATCAAATTGATGGTGGCGATTCTAGTTGAGTTCTGTTTAACGTGTCATGCAATGTGGGGCGGTAAAGCTCAACGACCGCGTCCTTCCGTATGTTTCTCGCATAACCCTGCAGGCTGCAATAAGAATTGCAATCCGCACTATAAGACGCCCATATGGTCGTAAAGTAGTCTGCCCCATGGTCATATTCTAGGACTATTGTTGTCGAATTACTCCGCCTGTATCTTTCGGCATTGAAGCCTATTTATTTATTTATTTCAGCAGGTATTAAAATTGTACCTGATTTCATACCTGATTTCAAAAGTGTTGTTATTGAGAGATGTGCACACATCGTCGGGCCAAGTTCCAAATCGATGGTCTGCTTGATTGATGATGACTTGTATTTCTACTTTTCATGTATTTGCAATGCACGTAAGCCTGTTAGATTGTTAAAATAAAATATGGAAGAAATAACTTACCTATAATAATGTCGAATTTGTCCTTTGAAATGTTTGACTTTGCAGAATTGGTGTTTCCATTGCACATAGGCTATTCTAATTAGCCCGACTCGACATCGTATGACGACTGTTGCGGATGGCACTTCAAAAGCGTGCAGTAACATTAGGCTATTAGTTTATTTTTAATTCCTACTCTCAATTAGTTTAGTTAACATGTTTTAATGTAGCTCAAAATATACATGTTAAAAATATATAAATTGTGGGTGTGGTCATACGCAGTAGTTGCTGCCCCACCGAAATGAAGGGCACGCTACTGTTGTAAAGGCTAACCAAGCCCGGTATTGGGAGTCGGTCTGTTGCTTTGCGCACACGCTCCAACTGACTATTAATGATGGGTCAAGGCTGTCCAGATCCTGGAGCGCATGGTCGGAGCGTGCAGCAAACTGGTTGCGCATTTTCATCACAGCACAACTGCTACGCAAGCACTCGCTTTGAAGCAAAAGCAGATGTCCGCCAAAGAACATGCACTTACACAGTGCTGCAAGACCCGATGGAATTCCATGTATGGAATATTTGAGTGACTGACAGAGCAACGGTGGGCTGTCTGCGCTGTGCTGTCAGACCGCTCTGTCACCAAACCCGCGGGTGCGTGCAACCTCGAGTTAAAAGATGAGTACTGGAGACTCATGGAGGAAATGGATCCTGTCCTGAAAGCATTGGCGATGGCCACAACAGCGACCTGCGGTGAGGAGGCGGTCTCAATGTCAGTGGTCTACCCGATGGTGTGCGGCCTGATGAATGAACATTTGCAGAGATCAGGTGGTCACGACAAAGTCGCGACTTTTGTGAACACTGCGAGAATCACTAGCCAAAAAGTTGCTCCCATGGGACATTATTCTCGACCCCCGACACTTGAAGCTCAGGTTTCTGTCACCTGACATGCAAGCTGCGGCAAAGACCCATATGGAGGCGGTTTTTGAAGATGAAGGAAAAGGAAAGGGCAAGGCGAGGAGAACAGCTGGATTAGGAGAGCGGAGACGATGTTACAGCTCCAAAACAACCAAAGAAAAGCAGTGCCATGGCCTTCTTCTTAGGTGCATGTCGCGTTCTTTGAAGAAAGTAGTCCAATCCGGATCGCTTTTAACTCACATTATTTGTCAAAGTATTTCGGTATGGTAACTACGAAGCAAAAGGAGAGGAATTGTATTGAGCACGTGCGAGTGACAACCTGCTGGCCAATACCTCTAACCCGCAAGTCTGGACTACCGGATGTTTCTGCCCTTGTTTGCCTCCGGACCTGGTTAAATACCTAGTAGGCGTGACGTATTAGCCTCGGCTTCTTCATCTGTCTAAAGATGCTGCCTTCTGTGGATGGAGTAGCTATTGCATCCTTCAGTAAGGTCCTGCTCCCCTTGTGGCTATGTACAGTATTTACGGCTTATATGTTCGGTCCTGCTTCCTAGTGGCTATGTGAGGGTAATACAGCTTGTGTGTTTGAATCTGCTTCCTAGAGGCTATGTGGGGGCAGCTTATGTTCTTAAAATACGTAACATGGGGCAGAAAACAATTACTCTACGTCTGAGAAGGAGTGCCTAGTTACCATACCGAAATACTTTGACAAATAAAGTAAGTTAAAAGCGACTTTGGACTACTTTCTTCGAAGAATGCAACACCCACGCAGTCCCCTGGAGGCATACGCAATCACTCGTTTGCCCTCTGGTGTCTGAGCAAGGACTGTGCCCAGCCCCACATCGCTTGCATCTGTCTGAACCTGAAAAGGTATTGTGGAGTCTGGTTGTGCAAGGACGGGTGAAGTCTTCAGTGCTTGCTTGAGTTGGTCAACACTGCTCTGACATTCTTCCTTCCATAACCACTTGACGTCTTTTCGCTTCAAGTTGTTCAGAGGTGCAGCATGTTCAGCGTAGTGTGGGATACATTTATGATACCACCCCACTAGGCCCAGGAATCTTTGCAAAAAAAAGATTGTCTTTTCCGGGTCAATTTCCACTCCCCTACCAGACACAATGTGTCCCAGAAACTTGAGCTGAGTTTTAAAGAAGTGGCATTTCTTCAAATTCAGGGTAAGGTTTGCTGCTTGCAGCTTGGAAAACACAGCATGAAGATCTTTAAAGCCCAGTTCAGACCAAAGATTCACCTTGCAACGGCTTGCAACGAGACGGTTTTAGAACGTCGCAGGGGCGGTGTGAACGGGTCGTTGCAAGCCGTTGCAAGGAGTCGCCAGAGATTGAACATGTCAAATCGCAAGGTCCAGTTTTAGAACGCGGCGATTTAACTATTCCTCTTCAGCCAATCACAGCACAGAACAACTTGTACGTCACGGCCTTACTCCGTCCTGGTACCGTACTGTCCACTCCAGCATAAAACGATCCGAAGATGGCAGACTTCTGGTCCGAGGAGAGGGAGGAGAAATTAATTTGGTTGCTTGAGGACCAACCTGTCCTATACGACGTTGGCAGCAAGGGGTACAGCAACAGGGACAGCAAGAGGAGAGCGTGTTGCGACATTGCGGTGGCAATTGGTGTATCCGGTAAGGAGGCGATACTTTGTTTTTCTTTTCTGTTACTTTTTCCTTTCCTTGTTTCCTGTTTTTATTTTCGGTTCATAAAGGCATAGCTTAGGCTGTAGGCCTAATATATAGGCTTATTAAATACAAGTTGTAGATGCTAACGGTAGGGGAGAGTGGGGTAAAGTGAGACATTTTTTACATTTGCTCCCCTCTAAGCAAGCTAAAATTACATATCAGTCAAATTTACACATTTCCCATTAATTCAGGATGTTTCCTATCAATGGAAATTATCAGAATGTATTCAGGACGAAGGGCAGTGAAAATATGATTGTTTTATAAAAAGTGGTCTTGTGTCTCACTTTACCCCATCTTAGGGGTAAACTGAGACAGACCAGCGAAATCAAGGGGGTGAAGTGAATCAGCTGGGGGTAAACTGATCCACTTACTTTATCCACTCTGAAACTACCATAACAACACATGTTGTAACAGTTAGATCCTGTCAGCTCCTGTGTTTGGTTGCAAATTTAAATATGACAAAGTCACCCAGGGACAGATCTGTGTTTCCTGGATAACTTCTCTCATCCTCAGAGCTCTCTTCGTCAGACACATCATCAAGTGGGGACAGGGACATCACCCTCCTCAGAGCTGCTAACTACGATTTTCTTTTTAGGTGCTTTCTTTTTCGGTTTTCCCTTTTCTTTGCCATTTTGCTTTTTTCCTGCCGGTTTCTTTTGACTTTCTTTATAAGCCTTTTCAATTGCCTGCTTCTCAGGAGTATCAGTTATGATGGCTGTCTTCACACGCTTTCGTTTGGTTTGTGTTCTGGGGGAACATTTGGGAAGTGGTACGATTTCGCGAGGAGACGCATACCCAGGTCGGTTGGGAACACGTGGCACATCTGTCAGCTGGCGGGGCACAGCCATGTGGACCATCTGCAGCGGGTGGACCAGCTGCAGTGGGTGGACCATCCGGATCATCTGCAATGGCAGGCTGCAGCTCAGGGTTTGGCCGGTCTGACACCATAGATGGTGCAAACGCTCCATCAGGGAAAATGTCTCGGTTATATGGGAAAATCCCATTGGACCTAAATCCAGAAGTGATGTTGCGTGGTGTCACTGCTGACATGAAGGCCTCATTCACAGGTCCTGCAATCTGGTAGATGGAGACTGTTTTTCCAGGGTTAGATCTCATCCACCCATCAAGAGCTTGGCTGTATTGGGTCTTGAACAGGCCATACAGGGTCACGTCGAGAGGCTGCATGCGATGGGATGTGTGGGGAGGGAGAGTGAGCAGAACAATACCGTTGCTCTTGGCTATTTCTACTGCTTTGAGTGAGATGTGAGCCTTAAGATTATCCAGGATAAGCAGCATGGGACGGTCAGGGTTGCAGTTAGTGTGCTGTATCAGGTGATCAAGGAACTCAGGCCAGGTGTCTTCATTCATCCATCCCGTTCTGGTGGAGGTACTTTTGGCTCCTGGAGGTGCTCCTATCATGAAGTAGTCCTTAAACTCAACTCTGGGGAAGACAAACTAAGTGAGACCCTCTCTCACTTTACCCCGCAGCATTTGTCTCACTTTCCCCCACCACCACCATTTTAGAAAAAACGACCTCTCTTAGTAATTCAGGCTAATCTTCAGCTAGCATCATTACATGGTTTTATATGTTGGTAGTTCATCAACATGTATGATATAAGTTTTTCTACCTGAATCAATTAGCTTTGGCACAACAGTTGATTAAGTTGACAGCAAGAAAATTTACTTTTACATGCAAAACAAATATTTTTGTGAAAAAAACATGCTTTCCACAGCACCAGGAGGTTATCTCCTTCATGGCCAAGGGGAAATGGAAGGGGCTTGAAAAAATAATGGTCACATGACCACAAATGTGTACCATTGCCTAGATACAGGGGGTGTCTCACATTACCCCGTTCTCCCCTATTTATCTTTGTTTCTGAAGAACGATTGTAGATAACGATTGTAGATAACGTCAGGCTCGAGCTGATTTACAGTTATTTTAACGGGACCAACGGTTCCCAACGGTATCTCAGTATCTTTATCTGTATTTTTCCTGTGTAAAAACAAGGGGCTAAAAATGCCTATTGGAAAGCGGGTAGGCTTAATAAATAAATATTTACTGCTGGTAATAGGCCTACTCCATCCGCTAATGCTTTGTGGGGTCAAAGGTGATTATAAAATAATCTTTAGTTTAAAATGTGCAATGTTTTTTTGCTAACATTAGGCTACTGTCTTTTTTCAGAAAAAGAGGTGGGCAAGAAGATCCACTCCCTCCGGACACAGTACAACAGGTACAGCAAGGCACCAGCATCAGGGAGTGCCGGTGGGAGAACTGGCAGGCAGGACTGGGTACGAAGGAGGCTCTCTTTCCTGGAGCCATATATCAGGAAGAGAGCTTCTTCGTCCAACGTGGGTGAAAAGGTATTTATTTAAAGTAAAACTTATCACACATATTAATTAACATTAACACATATATGGGCCTAGGTATCAAGAGTAGGCTAGAGTTACTGTGTCTTGTCATTCTCCACTACATCTGGATTGGAGTAAATAGCTGGAGTTTACAGTTTGTTTAAATTACCCGTTGTTGGATACATTGCATTTCCTGTTAGTTAAATTTCAGTTTTATCTGTCTTTGTTTACAATCGGCTCAACTACTACTTGGAGATGGATAATAGAATAGGCTACATACAACTGTTGGGAAAAATAACCTGCTGAGTACATCACATGTACATTATAAATATAGCTAACTCCTACCCTAGCCTGATGAGCACATCACATGGACACATTACAATATAGTCAACTCTTGCTCTAACCCAACGAACACAAACATGATAATATATAGTCAGGTCAAGGCCGGAGCTGAAGGCCCCATCTCCCAGGCTGGCAGATGGTGGACACTCAGACAATGCACCAGTCATCCTCAAGAACGGGAGAGCCACATTAATTTATCACACAGGAGACATATTGAGAGCTCTTCCCCGTTAGGAGGAACCAAGAGATACCCCTGCCCACACCAGGGGCCTGAGAGCCACATTAAATTATCACACACGAGACATTTTGGGGGGGCACTCCCCGTTTTAATTTATCACACCGGAGACACGAGGAACTCTCCCCCGTTACGAAGCTCTCTCAGGGCCTGGGAGCCAAGACCAAGCAAAACACACAGAACCAGACACACCTCAAAAGCACACACCTCATCGAGAGGAGGATACAGCATAAAAACTGTACCACACAGGGACTCTTCCCCTTCTTCTGAAGCAGATCTTCCACGGAGGCGAAGCTCCGGACGAACCACCAGCGCTGATTAGGGACTTGGACATATTCGATTCCTCACGCTTTATGACTCTGTATAACCGTTGCCACTTTACTTAATAAATCCAAGGTCCTCGTGCCGACAGACTTTATTACCTCTCCGTCTCATTTCATCTGGTCCAGTAACTAGACAGATCGTTTTTCCCCACACAACTATATACAATTGATCTGTGCTGGAATATGAAATATAAAACAATTGAATATAATACAGCTTGATTATTAATTACACCCACACACATGATTAAATTTTGTCCCACTGCCATGCTACAGCACCAGCGTCTGAGCACATGTATTTGCAGAGGATGTCTCTGTTCCTCTTAGCCTGCAGAGTGGTGTTTGTGCTGCGTGGTAGTGCAGCCTGGGCAAGGGTTGGACCATGTTCACCAGGGCCATCCCGCTCGCTGGGAAGCTGGGTGTAGCCATCACCACACTGGTCACGTAGGACATTGTGCAGCACGGTGCAGGCGATTAATAATGTGTCATTTGTATTGATATATTATTATATATATTATTTTTCTTTTAGAGATTGTTGAAAGAGAGAATGATGTGGAGGGACTGGACGAGGAAGAGGACGTGGAAGAGGACGTGGAAGTAGAGGAGAGCAGTGAACCTGAGGGACAAGGCAGCACCTGCCTTGTCCCTCAGGTTCAGACGCAGGCGTCTAATCGTTCTGTCACAGGCGGTAAAAGAAAGGCAAACAGAAAAGCAAGAAGATGAGGTCCTAACTGCAGTTGGCAATTTTCTTAGAAACGGGACGGAACAGAGGGAGGAGGACACAATGTCAGTCTTTTGTAGGAACCTCGAGATGAAAATGATGCGAATCAAGGACCCAAATATTTTATTCGATTTAGAGCACCAGCTGGAGGAAGCCTGCTACCAGGCTACACTTAAAGATAGAGACATGCAAGCCCCCCCCCCCCCCCCCAAGCCTCTCACACCTATTATTACCCCCAAACATATCAGTCACTTTGAATTCGGCCATTTTATATTAATCTCTAAATTTGTTTTATTCATTTTTAGATATTTAATTGGTTATTGCAAATTTGAATTCGCCCCTTCTCTTACCTTCGCCTAATTTTCATCTCGAGGTGCTGATTTTATGGATTTCTCCCCCCCTTCCCGTGAGGATGGACACTGTCTTTCAGCGACCCTCACAACCCTAATCACCACCCCCCACCCCTTCCCGTGAGGATGGACACTGGGGTTTCAGCGGCCCTCACAACCCCCACCACCCAGGGCCGGCGCTGGCCGTTTCGGCGCCCTAGGCGGATAGGTCTTTAAGTTGAGGTCTTCCGAGCAGGGGGGGGGGGGGTGCTACGGTGACGGTTTCGGGCCGCCCTGGCGATTGCTCCCGCGCCCCCTCCCTTCTCCGTTCGCGTCGTATATTTTAATTGACTGATTAAGGGCGCCACCAGAGGGCGCCCCCAACGCATTTGTCGCCCTAGGCGGTCGCCTAGCTCGCCTATGCCGATCGCCGGCCCTGCCACCACCCCCCCTTCCCGTGAGGATGGACACTGTCTTTCAGCGACCCTCACAACCCTCATCACAACCCCCCACCCCCCCCCTTCCCGTGAGGATGGACACTGGGGTTTCAGCGGCCCTCACAACCACCACACCCCTTTCAAGTGTGCATATTGTATATAGTTGTATTGTATATAGTTCATCATGCCTTCAGTGTGCATATTGTATATAGTTCTCTGCAAACCTATATGGTGGCATCATGCCTTCAGTGTGCATATTGTATATAGTTATCTGCAAACCTATGGTGGCATCATGCCTTCAGTGTGCATATTGTATATAGTTCCCTGCAAACCTATGGTGGCATCATGCCTTCACTGTGCATATTGTATGTAGTTCTCTGCAAACCTATGGTGGCATCATGCCTTCAGTGTGCATATTGTATATAGTTCTCTGCAAACCTATGGTGGCATCATGCCTTCAGTGTGTCTTGAACAACCACACAAGGTTGCCAATTTATATGAATTTTGTTGATGTATTTGCACTTTTAATCTTGCTGAATTCTACGACGAATAATTGTGTCCAAATACAGATATGAGGACGACAAATTACCTGAAAAGATTTGGTTGGGGTTTGTCTCATTTTTCCTGCATTTACAGTGTGGGCGCAGAATTCGACGGTGCGCTAGATTGATTGTGGCATCGTTGATTGCGACCTGCATTGCTTGTGGACTCTGTGATGATCGCAGACATGAATAATTGTGTGCACATACAGATATGAGGACGACAAATGACCGGAAAATGCAATGTATCCAACAACGGGTAATCTAAACTAACTGTAAGCTCCAGCTATTTACTCCAATGCAGATGTAGTGGAGAATGACAAGACATAGTAACTCTAGCCTACTCTCAAGTAAAATAAAACTATTTGCAAACCTAACTAATCGCAAACCTAACTAATCTAACCTAACCTACGCAAATGATGATGTTGCGGCTCTCAGCTGTGCCAGAGCGTTCACAGTGGCTATGGAAACCACCTAGCGTCGCAGCGCGTTGCAGCCAGTGTGAACTGCCCAGTTTTAGAACGTCGCAGCCCGTCGCGTTGCAAGGCGTTGCAAGGCGTTGCAAGGCGTTGCAAGCCGTTGCAAGCCGTTGCAAGCCGTTGCAAGCCGTTGCAAGCCGTTGCAAGCCGTTGCAAGGTGAATCTTTGGTCTGAACTGGGCTTAAGGTGCTGTTGGTGATTGGGGGAATATATTGTGATGTCATCAATGTACACCAGACAGACACGCCCTCTTAACTCACCCAGCACTGTTTCCATCAACCGCTGAAATGTAGCAGCAGCATTCTTCAACCCAAAGGGCATGACTTTCAAATGATATAGCCCCATGGGTGTGATGACGGCGGTCTTAGCCTTGCTTTCAGGACACATAGCCACTTGCCAATACCCATACTGGAGAGCCAAAGTGCTGAAGTAACTCGCCCCATGCAAAGAGTCCAGAATCTCATGAATAATTGGCATTGGATAAGTGTCCAATGGGGTCTCTGTATTTAACCTCCTGTAATCTATACAGAAGCGATAAGAACCATCAGGGGGGCATACCACGAACCTCGCTGAACATACCTCACTCTCTCACTCACACCTTGGGGCTAATCTACTTGACATAAATGTTAGATCTAAAACTGACTCTTTACCAGTTCTGGGGCCGTATTCACAAAGGATCTTAGGGCTAAAAGTACCGTATTGGTCCGAACATAAGACGACCCTGATTATAAGACGACCCCCCCCAAGATTTGCAGACTAGATTTGCCAAACAAAGAACTAAAATAATATTAAAAACACAATGAATTAAACACTTGTTATATATATATTAATGACAATAATAATAATGCCGGTAAAGGCCGCGTCACTTTCGAGGCAAAATATGTACAGTATGATTCAAAATTAATAAGCAATAATAAAGCAACATTGTGACCATTTTTAAATAACAGAAAATACAGGCCACACATTTAACTAAACTTAACTAAAATTTGCCAAACTTCTCCGATGTCTCTATCCCTCACACACGTCTGCCCCGCTTTGTTTGCTCTCGCCGTCATCGCTCCCCAGCTGCTCCGCTTCCACCGGCTCCTCCCAAAGCACGTCATCCTCGCTGCCGTCCAATGCATTTGAGATGCAACATTTTTTAAAGCCATGGATGATGCTCTGTGAGGGAACAGCATCCCATGCATGCAGGATCCATTCACACTTGCTGAGTTCTTCGAAGAAAGTAGTCCAATCCGGATCGCTTTTAACTCACTTTATTTGTCAAAGTATTTCGGTATGGTAACTACGGAGCAAAAGGAGGGGAATTGTGTCGAACACGTGCTGAGCGACTCCCAGCTGATCAAAACTCTAACCCGCAAGTCTGAGCTACCGAAAGTTTCTGAGCTCCAACCTCTCTGTCGAGATTGATGGTAAAGCAGGCATGGCCTATGTGAAGTGGGCGTGGCCGGTGTGACATATTAGCCTCGGCTTCCTCACCTATCTAAGGTGCTGCCTTCTGTGGATGGAGCAGCCTTCAGTAAGGTCCTGCTCCCCTTGTGGCTATGTACAGTACTTACGGCTTATATGTTCGGTCCTGCTTCCTAGTGGCTATGTGAGGGTAATACAGCTTGTGTGTTTGAATCTGCTTCCTAGAGGCTATGTGGGGGCAGCTTATGTTCTTAAAATACGTAACCCACAGTAGACGGACTGACGACTTCTGTATTTTCCCGGTCGGTGTGAGTGCGTGGTTGCCAGACAGGAGCCACTCTGTGTATTTCTTTCGCAGGTTATCCTTGAAAGGCTTGTTTCCAACTACGTCCAACTCCTGTAGCTGGCTTGTCATTCCCCCTGGTATGATCTAGGGCTGTCACTTTTTCCAAAAATGAAATTCGAACGAATTTCGAATGTCCATAATTAATTCGAATACATTCGACCCCCCCCCCCCCCCCCCCCCCCCATAGAACTATTAAAAAAAAAAGAAACACGAAAACGACTGTTGTCGTGTTTCTTTTTATTTCTTGTGGAAATCACGTATACCTACTGAATTCATAACAGCACAGGATAAAAACACATCTTTGATAACACATTTGTAAACACAACAAGAGGAAGCTCCGACACACAAGTGCGGCTGTCTTTTACGCATTAACAATAACTGCGCGGAGCGCATGTCGTCCATGGCACACACAGCCTATATAAACGAACAATCTGTGAGGCCGACCTCCAACACGGCATGCTGCTCTTTTTATTCCTTACGGAAAGAAAATTACAAGTAGTCTCGCAGCTCTCCGTTACCGCTGCAGCTGCTTCTGTCACCCGTGCTGTATAAGTCCCCAAACAGGCTGCCCATCACGCCCAGCGCAGCAGCGGACTTTTCTCCCTGTCGTGTGCGATCAGTGTCGGTCTCCGTTTCAATGAGAGGCTTTCAGTCACGAGATGTTTCTGTGCAGGGGAAAGGTGGACTAACCGGGAGAAGCGGGGATCCAGGAGGGCCGCTTTATTGAGGAAAAGCCACTCGCCGCTCTCTTCTTTATAGCGCATTTTTACAGTTCGAATGGAGAATTACACTTCGAATTCGAACTTTTCACCCCACCTTCGAGCGAATATTCGAACTTCGAATAAAAAGTGACAGCCCTAGTATGATCACAAGATTACCGTTCATTACTGGCACCTGACTTTTCACGGGCTCAGTCAGATGTCCGCGGAATGCATCCAAAACAAGCATGTTCTTCCTCTTCCTCAGTCCCCCGTAGCGTGCGCCCCACACAACCTTTAGCCAGTCCACTACAAGCCCCGTCTCCATCCAGCCCTTCTCCTGGGCGCGCACAATAATGCCAGCTGGCATTGGGTCCTTTGGCACTGTCTTACGCTTCAGAATGACACACAGGGGGAGTTTGCTGCCATCAGCGAGACATGTCAACATGACAGTGACGCGGCTCTTCTCGTTGCCCGTTGATTTCACCAACAGACTTTTCTCCCTTTCTATTTACCGTCACCGATGTTGGCATGTCGAAATAAACGGGTTTCTGATCAGCATTGCCGATCTGATCCAGCTGGGTAGGAGTGCTTCTTCCTCAGGTTAATAACAAAGCGCTGAAACGAAAGCAGCTTCTCTCCGAAGTCTGATGGCAGGTGTTGGGCCAAACTCGTTCTCCGTCTCAGTGACGGTCCATTACGCCGCATCATCCTACGACACCAGCCGAGGCTGGCTTTAAATCCAGTGATGTTGAGCTCTCTGGCGATTTCCCGGGCCTTAAGCTGGATGACAGCTCTGGTAATGGGCATTCCCTCACTTCTTCTTTCCCTGACATATTCAAAAACTCTCCGGTCAACCTCAATGAAACGACCACGGTAGGATTTGCGCTGACTGTTGGCATCTTTTAGACGTTGTTTTTGTGCTCGCCATCTTCTTGCATTACACTCCGTGACCCCGAATTTCTTGGCAGCTTGGCAGTTAGTTGACTCTGCGTTATTGACGACCATTTTTTTGAAATTGGCATCATAGCTCCTCCGCTGTTTATTGACTTGAGCCACTTGTCTCTAAATGGTCAGCCTGTCTTTCCATCTTTAAACACCGGTAACGGGCTGGTTGTTAAGGACGCTGGACTACTTCTTCCCACCGTCCGGAACAAATTTTTGGCGCCATGTGGGGCCGCGAATGTGTATTGACATTTAAATGGAGCGCCGAAGAAGAGAAACTGCGCTCTGAATACTAGACCCCGAATATAAGACAACCCGACTTTTTCTGACCTATTTCGAGGGGAAAAAAGGCTGTCTTATATTCGGACCAATACGGTAGGTAGCGAATTTAGGAGTAACTCCTAAAAATAATGGGCGTGTCACTCTTGAATTTAGGACTCCTAACTTTTTTCACTAAGAGCAATTCACAAAGTAGTTTAGGCCTAAAAGTCCTCAAGAGGACTCCTAACTCAGTAAGACCTATTCACAAAGGATTGTAAAATGGCTGCGAGACGAAATGTTTGAGACAATGGAAGACCGTGAGTTAATGAAGAGATATAGGCTAAATCGTGAGGGTATTAAACTTGTTGTGGAGTAAGTGCGGGATGCAATAACCCGACTAACAGGAACATCCGATTTGTCCCGAAATAAAATGTTTGGCAACACTACGTTATTTAGCAACAGGGAAAATGCAACTTTGCAATGCCGACGATTTAGGAATATCGCAACCAGTCAGCCAGCCGTGTCATAAACCAAACTATCAACGTGCTCTCTAGACCACATATTATCCAACAGTTTATCCGGTTTCCTTTGGACATTCAACAATTACACAGGATCAAAGCCAACTTCATGGCAATTGCAGGTATGCCCGGTGTGGTCGGTGTCATTGACGG
Organism: Gadus chalcogrammus; assembly: GCF_026213295.1. Taxonomy (NCBI): domain Eukaryota; kingdom Metazoa; phylum Chordata; class Actinopteri; order Gadiformes; family Gadidae; genus Gadus; species Gadus chalcogrammus. The sequence goes on along the minus strand of NC_079412.1, from coordinate 6,112,835 downwards.
GACGCACATAAAAATAATCGCGCCATCAAATGATGAGGACGTGTTCGTCAATAGGAAGAAAGTGCATTTCTTCAACACGCAGGTTGTTTTTGATGCAAATTTTAACATACTGGATGTTGTTGCAAAGTGGCCTGGAGCTACACATGATTTGCGCATTTTAATGGAGAGCGGTCTGAGGCAGCTTTTTGAGAGGCACCATGTACCAGTTGGGTGTCACTTGCTGGGTGACAGTGGCTATCCCTGCAAGACTTGGCTCTTGACACCCTACCTCAATCCACCACTGGGAGCACAGTTAAAGTATAACATGAGTGATTACGCTTAGTCCTATGCGTAAAACACATCGTATTGGCTCTTTGACGCCTTTTATTTGTTGAATCCATATTTATTATTGTTCACTGTTTTCCTCCATATATGTTATAGCACACGAAATGTTGTGGAGAGAGGAATTGGGCAGATGAAACGTCGGCCTCACCCCAGAGAGGGCAAGCACAGTCATCACTGTGTGTGCCATTCTACACAACCTCTGCAAGCAGAGGAACATTCCACAGCCAGATGACGATGATGACCACGATGATCAGAATCAGAATCAGAATTATTTTAATGGTATATTAAAATAACATATATTCACACATACAGGAAATTGACTTGGTGTGGTTGGTGCATAAGACATGAGACATAACATAACAACAAAAAAACATAAACAAGAACAAAGGACAAATGTTTTTTAAGATAATAATAAATAATTGGGCATAGAAGGGCAAGTTAGTTTGAGTACGTAAACCCAGAGTCATTGTGATGCAGGGGGCTTGTTTGTGAGCCCAACTGCCGTGGGGAAAAAACTGTTCAAGTGGCGAGAGGTTTTGGTCTTAATAGCCCGGAACCTTCTGCCGGATGGGAGACACAGAAATAGGTGGTGACCGGGATGAGAAGGATCAGCGATGATCTTCCCTGCTCTCTTGCTGGTCCTTAAGTGAAACAGGTCTAGAAGAGACGGCAGGTCGCAGCCGATTACCTTCTCGGCTGACCGAATGATCCGCTGCAGTCGGCTTTTATCCTTCGCAGTAGAGGCAGCGAACCAGATGGTTATTGAAGAGGTGAGGATGGATTCAATGATGGCTGTGTAGAATTCCACCATCACTTTCTTCGGCATGTTGAATCTCTTTAGCTGTCGAAGGAAGAACATCCTCTGCTGGGCCTTCTTGATTTTGGAGGTGATGTTCTCCGCCCACCTTAGGTCTTGTGCCATGACTGTTCCCAGGAATCTGAAAGACTCCACCATGTTAACTGGGGAGTCGCACATGATGAGGGGGGTGGTTGGGGCTGGGCTCCTCCTGAAATCTGCTACCATCTCTACAGTTTTTAAAGCATTCAGCTCCAGGTGGTTCTGGCTACACCAGAAAGCCAGGCTGTCGACTTCATTTCTGTAGGCGGCCTCATCCCCATTTGAGATTAATCCAATGAGGGTGGTGTCATCCGCAAATTTTATGAGTTTGACAGAGGGGTGGCTGGAGGTGCAGTTGTTGGTGTAGAGGGAGAAAAGTAAAGGAGAGAGCACACAGCCTTGGGGGGCTCCAGTGCTGATGGTCCGAGGCTCCGAGACAAGCTTGCCCAGCCTCACTCGCTGCTTCCTGTCTGACAGGAAGTCAGTGATCCACCTGCAGGTGGGCTCAGGCACGTTCAGCTGTGTTAGCTTGTCTTGGAGGAGAGCTGGGGCGAGCTTAAATGCCGAGCTGAAATCAACAAACAGGATCCTGGCATAGGTGCCGGGGGAATCAAGGTGCTGGAGGATGTAGTGGAGTCCCATGTTGATTGCGTCATCAACAGACCTGTTGGCTCTGTAGGCAAACTGCAGTGGGTCAAGGAGATGGTTGGTGATGGCCTTGAGGTGGGTCAGCACGAGGCGCTCGAAGGTCTTCATTACCACAGAGGTCAGGGCGACTGGTCTGTAGTCATTAAGGCCTGAGATCCTCTGCTTTTTCGGAACGGGGATGATGGTGGATGTTTTAAAGCAGGCAGGTACCACACATTCAGCCAGTGAGGTGTTAAAGATGTTTGTGAACACTGGAGACAGCTGGTCAGCACAGTACCTTATTGTGGAGGGAGAGACAGCATCTGGTCGAGCTGCTTTGCGGGGGTTCTGTCTTTTTAACAGCTTGTTGACATCCCTCTCCTGAATGGAGAGAGGTGTGATGGGGGGGAGAGGGCTGTCTGGGACCATTTTGTTGGAGAGGGTGGTGTCTATGTCCAGGCTGGGAAGAGTAGGTGTGATAGCTGTGGTGGGGACAGGGTTAGGACCAGTCCATTGTCTGTCAAATCTGCAGTAGAAGTCGTTCAGGTCATTTGCCAGTCTAAGATCTTCCATAGAGTGGGGGGATTTGGTTTTGCAGCCTGTGATCACCTGAAGGCCTTTCCAGACTGACGAGGAGTCATTGGCTGCAAATTGATGTTCCAGCTTCTTAGAGTACTGTCGTTTTGCCTCCTTTATCTCCTTGCCAAAAGAGTATTTCGCCAGTCTGAACCTATCCTTGTCCCCACTCTTGAAAGCCTCCTCCTTCTCCAAACGAAGCTGTTTGAGTCTTGCAGTGATGATGATGATGATGATGATGATGATGGTGGTGATCAACATGACGATGAATTTGGCCGTGTGGAACCGAGTGGACTGGCATTTAGGGATCACTTTGTCAAATCAGTCAACACACATTTGTGTAGTTCATAACATTTATTGTCTTTAAATTTTTCTATCTTAAAACTGTAATATTCAGTATTCATTTTTATTAGCCGCTCTTTCGCTTTGAGGACCTTTCTTTGCCTTTTTAAAACCCTCATTTCCATCCTCAATTTCTTCTCCAACAGTGAACTGGCACCAGCAGCAGGAGGGAGAGGAGAGGCAGTGGTTGCACCAAGAGGGAGAGTTGGAAGAGGAATAGCAGGGAGAGGAGAGCTGTGAGAGGAGGTGCAGCTGGAAGAGGAAGAGCTGTGAGAGGAGGTGCAGCTGGAAGAGGAAGAGCTGTGAGAGGAGGTGCAGCTGGAAGAGCAAGAGCTGGCAGAGGAAGGGCTAGGAGGGGGAGAAGAGGAAGAGCTGTCTGATGTGATGCTGCAGCTGCAGCTGGACTTTGATCTTCATTTCTCCTGTGGGGAATATATATATGTGGTTCGGGCATATGGTAAGGATGCCCACTGGGGCCTTCCTTGGGAGGTGTTTCAGGCACGTCCAGTGGGGAGGAGACCTCGGGGAAGACCCAGGACTAGGTGGAGAGATTATATCTCAACACTGGCCTGGGAACGCCTCGGGATCCCCCCGTCAGAGCTGGTCAATGTGGCCCGGGAAAGGGAAGTCTGGGGTCCCCTGCTTGAGCTGCTCCCCCCGCGACCCGACCCCGGATAAGCGGATGAGGATGAGGATGAGGAATATATATATATAATTTGTAACACATTTTTGGGAAGTGGGTTGACCAGTTGCACATTGTAATTCGTCTGTATATATTAAACAGAAAAGATTTTTCATGTAGCCTATTGCAATCATTGCATGCATACCCCTCAATCGCCTTTAGCAACTCGACTGCAGGATCAGCTTCACCCTCAAGGCCAGTTATGCTTATGTCCGAGCCTAGGACGGCGTACACCACCGATGCGACCGGGGACAACAGCTTTGGTGCAGATCCTCCTCCAACGAATTCAATTTCAGTTTTATTCACGTGTCATATCACTGTAGCCTTTGTTAATTGTAAATTGAAGACATGCAAATCCATTTCCCAAATGAATGCAAGCAATGTTAATAATGGATTTACCTGTAGCCGCGACAGCTCTTTTATAGTCGGCAATCTCCAACCTACACTGTGATTGCAGGGCATACCAACGTTTTACGCAATCGTCGGTAGAGCGACACACAGCAGGGAAGGAAGCATTTATGTTCACGCAAATTTCTTCCCATGCCTCCCGCTTCTTCTTACTGGTCACTCCAGCCCCAAATCTACCCTTTATCACCCCCCTCCGCTCCAGCACTAACTGGGCAAGTAGTAGTAATTGGTCCTGGGACCAATTGGCCTTTCGCTTGCGTTTCCCTTTTTCATCATCCATCATGATAGGGGGACTTGAACGGCGGTATGGGCTGTTATTTAAAGTGTTTATGTGCTGAAATATGCTAATTGGATAATAGTTAGCAGGGTGCTTTTAATTGCCTCCTTGATTTAATGCAATTTACGTCTCTCTCTCTCATGAAACATGACAGTGCCATTGTGGTATATGTTGACGGTGAATGGAGGGTTGCTGTCCGTCTCCTCGATTACAATTTGTCTCCCACTACAGATCCCCCTTTTCTTGTGGTGGCTGTAGTGGGTACATATGGCCTCATGCCAGGCTTCGGTATTCTCCGTGAACATTAGCAGGTTGTTTATGCTAGCCTTTCCTCCAGTCCCACTGAGGTCAGTTCTCAGAGTGTCCGGCTGCTGCTTAAGAATGTTGGCCCTGTGAGCCTTTCTGGCCTGAGAGCTTTTTGACACATTCTTGTATTCTATGTGTGGGGAGAGGGGCAGGGGTTGGGGAGGGGCAGGGCTGGCAGGTGTGTCATCGGGGGTTAATGTTGCATCAGCCACGATTTTAGGTAGCATGGTAGCCTTTAGCTTGAATGACCTTCAAATCTTAAATTAACTTTTGGGCTTCAGCCCTATTTTCAAAAAGGGTAAGGGTTACGACTTCTGTAGGTCAGAATACGATTTATACATATAGTTTGTCCTTTTTGTTTTGGTGTCGCTGTTTATGTCTCAATGTTTTGAGGTTATTTAGCTTCTGCTAGCATCCTGCTTGACGGGCTCTCCTCTTGGTTTTCCTTTTTTTTTTCCAATCGGCCGTCTTTATTCCATTAGCTCCTGTGTTCAAGGGCTTCATTCAGTTGGTCATTTTTAAGTTTATCTCAATATAAAAAGTTAAAACATCTGTCATTTGTAATTTTGAGTGGAGCTCTAGTGAAACATGACTGTCTCCATCTCTCTCTCTCTCTCTCTCTCAATTTTCAATTCAATTCAATAAAGCTTTATTGGCATGAGAAATATACATTTGCATTGCCAAAGCAGGTGAACAAAAAAGTAGGGTTATAAATAAAGTAATAAAGTAGCAATTATTGTGAAGAGTGTTTCCATGGGGGATGAGTCTATAGGGAGCTTGAGGTCCTTCTCTCATCACAACAGGTCACGAATCTTGCTGCTGCGTTCGCACATTGTTGTATTTCTCCCAACAGGTATGGCAGTTTGTGAGCATCTGGAGTCTTTGAAGTCCTTGCTTGCCTTCGTAATCCGTGGGAAGTGTGTATTCCTGATGTCTTCGTATGACTGGCAGGAAGTCAGGAAGTGCAGTTCTGTCTCTATTTAGTTGTGTGTGCAGTGAGAGCACAGTCTGTCTTCTCTTGGGAGCCAGGTCTGTCTGTGGCGTCCCTTCTCGATGGCCAGGCTGTGTTCGCTGAGTCTGTATCTGGTCAAGGATTTCCTCAGTTTTGGGTCGGTCACGGTGGTCAGGTATTCTGCCACAGTGTAGTCTCTGTTAAGTGAAAAATAGCATGCCAATTTACTCTGGTTTTTGGTGGACTCTTTCCAATGTGCCAAATACTTTTCCTTTTGTTTTCTTATAATTTGGTTTTGCCTGATATGTTGGTTGTTGTGTGTTGGACAGATTCCTAGGACAAGCTGGCTAAGGGGACACTTTTCTGGGTGTACCTCTCTGTGGGTAAGAGCCTTGTTGTGGAGTGTGTTGCTGTCGCTTTCCTTAAGGTGGTTATAAAATTTTAGGGCTCTCTTCTGAATTTTAATAACGATTGGATATCGTCCTAATTCTGCTCTGCATGCATTATTTGGTGTCTTTCTTTGGACTTTTAGTATGGATTTGCAGAATTCTGCATGGAGAGTTTCAATTGTATGTTTGTCCCATTTTATAAAATCTTGGTTGGTGAGTGGGCCCCAGACTTCACAGCCATAGAGCGCAATGGGCTCTATCACTGCGTCAAATATTTTTAGCCAGATTTTAATTGGGATGTCTAGTTGAATATGTCTTTTTATGGCGTGAAATGCCCTCCTTGCCTTGTCTCTCAGGTCATTAACAGCTTTGTTGAAATTTCCTGTGGCATTCATGTTTATGCCGAGGTAGGTATAGTTTTTTGTTTGCTCCAGATTAACAGTGTCTAGGTGGAATGTGTATTTGTTGAGGCTGGGTCTTTTTTCAAATATCATTATTTTAGTTTTACTAAGGTTCGCTGTTAGGGCCCAGTTTTGAGATAAGCTTCTCTCTCTCTCTCTCTCTCTCTCTCTCTCTCTCTCTCTCTCTCTCTCTCTCTCTCTCTCTCTCTCTCTCTCTCTCTCTCTCTCTCTCTCTCTCTCTCTCTCTCTCTCTCTCTCTCTCTCTCTCGCAGGCTACAACGTCATTATCGTGGTCTGCACAAGCTTGTCATCATGCGTGTATTCTGCTAACTGCACTATAACAACTTAATAGGAATTCATTTCTAGCCTAGGCTATTTCCTTGTTTTTCGGTGATTTAGTGGGCTCGTCTGAACAACCAATCACCGCACTGACCGCTTCTAAACTCGTGCACGAGAATCAACGCGATCCATAGCAACGGAGCGTCACTTACACCTCATGCCCACTGCACCGTCAGTCAAAGGACGTCAGAAGGCGTGGCTGACGGATGTGGGTGGTTTCCAGGGTCGTCAGAGCCCGAGTAGTGTCACAGTGCTTACATTTGCATACGTGTTCTGATTGGATGACGGATCCGTCGCTGCCGAAAAAGTTGAACATTTTTCAACTTTTTGACGGAGCCTTCAGCGCACGGATCCACAATGCATTGCGCGTCCATCCCCATTCAAAGTCAATGGGGATCAGTCAACGGACGGAGGTAGTGGGCACGAGGCGTTACGCTTCGTGCCCACTGCACCGTCAGTCAACGGACGTGGGAAGGCGTGGCTGACGGATGGGGGAGTAGTCTTTGCAGAGGCATCCGTCAGCCAATCAAATCGCTTCGCCGGGTTCTTCCCGCTTCTTGCGAGGCAAGATGACCCGCTTTCCAGTATCGTCAGAGCCCGAGTCGCGTCACAGTGCTTAAATTTACATACACGATCTGATTGGATGACGGATCCGTCGCTGCCGAAAAAGTTGAAATTTTTTCAACTTTTTGAGGGAGCCGAAGGCTCCAACGGAGCGGACGGATCCACAATGCATTGCGCGTCCGTCCCCATTCAAAGTCAATGGGGCTCAGTGAACGGACGGAGGTAGTGGGCACGAGGCGTGAGTGATTCATCCTTAGTAAGAGTAGGTCTCAGCGGCTCCTTGCATTCCATTGCAAAATTACCCCTGCAATGAAAATAACCAAAATTTCTCTTTTCTTCCAACTCCCTTTTCTCCCGCTCTCTGAACTGTTCTTTTCTCTGTACCCACACATTCCCTCTAGCTAACTCCCTTCTATCCTTTCCTTCATTACCACTTTACTTCCTCAGCACTTTTAACTGCTTCTGTATAAGGAACTTTATCCTTCCTTTTCACACTTTGAATTTCTGTCTCCCTTGTCATTAATTCACACCCCCAGTAGGCTGCACTGTGTCCCCCTCCACAATTACAACATTTAGGTCTTACCTCATCCCACTCCCCGTAGTCATGCTCCCCACCACATTTAGCACACCTTTTAGTTCCTTTACATAGCTTAGCTATATGACCAAATTTCTGGCATAGCATCTTACCGGTTTATAGATGAACTCTCTTACTCTGTATCTCATAAAGCCAAAGTAAAGCTCTGCAGGCAACTCTTTTGAACTAACTTGAACCAAAACTGACTCAGTTTCTATCTTATCAAACCCCTTAGTTAACCGCGTTGCACCCTGTACAGCATCACACTTAATTTTCACATTTTTAACCAGCTCCTTCATATAAATTCCCATTAGGAATCCCATATATCACTCCTTTACTTCCTTGCTCACCCACTTTCACCACTTTTACCACCACTATTTTCCCAACATGTTGCATCTTTAATGCTTTCTCAACCTGCTCTTTAGAGTTACATCCAATTAGTAAATTTCCATCATTAAATATTCTCGCATACTTGACCCAAGCTGATTCTTAATTACTTTTGTCAGTTTTAATGGTTCCAAATTCTTTACTCCTGGCCCCATTCAAACCACACAATGACCTTCAATTTCTCCTCACTTTCTTTCACTACCTTAACTCGCTTTGCTTTATGTTTCCTTCTTAACTCCCAATCCCTTCCACCCTGTGCCAAATCCTCCATGCTACTACAACTATCCCCTTGTTCTGCCATGGCAGAGAACTTTTGCGCAAGTATCGTATACCGGACCTCATCATTGTGTGTCACTAGTGTTGCCACCCGTCCCGTTTTTCCCAGAATTGTTCTCTTTTTTCACCAGCTGTCCTGGGAAACAATAAATATCTCCCGGGACACAATTTGTCCCGTTTTTTGGGGGAAAATGCCAACACCTCATTTGATTACTTTCGTTCTGTAGTAAAGCCCCGTCCACACGAAGCCGAAATGGGCAAAACCGTCAAGCGAAACCGGGTAGATCTGTAGAAACGCTGTAGTACACATTCCAGGGTAAGACTCCTTGGGCTTAACAGTCATTGGCTAGAGGGTCGAGGGGTGGGGCGATGACGTACAAGACTTTTGCGGTTTCGCCATGAAATCGGCTTCGTGTGGACGGGGCCCAATACGGTTCCTGTGCTTCTATGGCTCTTAAAATTGTCCCCGTTTTCATCCGTGACGCCCCCATTCTTGCGCTCCTCAGACAGAGCGGGAACACAATTTCAAACGTAAATGTATTAAAGGGGAAGAAAGTTACTCAGTGTGAGTGGAGTCAAGCACTGCGTCTTCATTTGAAATGGGAGGAGAGACTGATGAGGAAGGAGATGGAGCAAATAAAACATCCAAGCCACCAGTAAGAAAAAAAAGATTTACAAGTTACAATCCTGACTGGGCGAAACTTTCTGAGTTCAAATGGGTACGGCCGATCCAGGGAGACCATTTTTCAGCCACGTGCGTTTTGTGTCCGGCGAAAAATCTCAGTAAAATATGAAGGGGAAAACGCATTGGAAATCCATGCAAAAACATAAAAACATCAAGTTGTGCTCTCAAACAAACAAAAACACGCAGCCATTGCAACTTTTATGACCAAAAAAGCTTCACCAGAAGAAGACAAGATTGCAGCGGCAGAGCTTTGCAGTGTTTACCATGGAGTGAAACACGGCCACAGCTACTTATCAACGGATTGCGGCAATAAAGTAAGTGCGAAGATCTTTAATGATTCTTCTATTGCCACAAAAATGTCATGTGGAAGAACAAAAAGTGAGGCTTTAGTTCAGAATGTCCTAGCTCCTTACAGCCAGGAGCATTTAGCCACAGAACTGCAAAAGGCACCATATTTCTCTGTGTGTTCTGACGCATCAAACTCGGGCAACGCAAAATTTTATCCATATACTGTACAGTATTTCCACGGAGAACAGGGCGTTCAATATGGGCTGTTGGAATTTTATGAAGACCCCCATGAAACTAGCCGTGCTATCTATGAGCAAATTGTGGACATCACAGAAAAAAATGCTCTGCGTGTAAATCAGATTAGCGCATATGGAGCTGACAAAGCATTTGTGAATTTTGGCAAGCATAACTCAGTTTTCCAAAAACTGAAAGAAGTCAATCCACACATCATGAAGGGAAATTGCAAATGTCACTTGATCCACAACACCCTGAAAAACGCAAACAGAATTTTCAGTGCTACAGGTTATGATGCTGAAGCTATTGTCTTAAAAATCCACAGCGAATTCTCATGCTCAGCCAAAAGAGCAGATTCTCTGAAGGAGTTTTGCGAGTTTACTTCAGAACAGTATAAAGAAATACTTAGGCATGTTCCAACCCGTTGGCTATCTCTGTTGCCTGCAATTCAGCGGATCTTGGAGTGTTGGCCTGCCTTGAAGTGCTACTTTTTGACTGTCCTGACATTATTTGGAGGGTTATGTGCAAAAGTGCTGCTGATGCTGCCACCGAAAGCAGCGATGAGGATGAGGTGACAGTGTTTGAATGTGTCCTGCTGTTCCTTCACAATATCATGCAAGAGTTTCACTGCGCCATTCTGAAGTTGGAAAATGAGAGTGCTATGCTGCTATCCATTTGGATGGTACGCTGGTACGAACGACCAGCTTCAGCGAGAACGTGACGTCTTTCCCTTGCTCCAGCCTTCCAGTTTGCCATTTGTGTCCGACGAGTTTGAAAAGAATGGACGCCAAAAGGAGAGCAGTTTTGTCGATCACACTGGACACTTTCCTAGAACAGGAATTCATGGCTGTTATTTTCCTGAAACAGTTCCAGAATCTCGTGGAAGAAGATAGAAGTAAACGCAAACGGTATGTCCTCATTTCAGTATGTTGTATATAGGCCGTGTATAGACGTTTTTGCAGCGTTATAAAACGCTCGAAGGCTAGCAAACTAGCTGCCGGTGTGCTAAAAACAATAGCGACGTTGACTGTTGTGATACCGAAGTGTTGCTCGGTATTTCTATAATCAACTTCAGAATAAATGCATTTTAGAAGCTTAAGATAACGTTTGGCGAACGTGAATGTAACCTGGCATCTACATGACAATACAATGAACACCCATATCTTGACTTTTTCTTTAGTTTATGTGGATTTGCAGTTAATGATGTAATGCAATAGAAACACAAAACTGAAAATGATTGTGAATTAATTATTGTTATCTATATTGATAACAGTTTTCTCTCTTCCTCACACAGGGCTGTGGTTGAGGCTCTGTCTGTGCTGCGGCCCAGAGTGAACATTATCCGGAAGTCTGGCACAGAGTGGCAGATAATGCTAGACATGGATGACCACACATTTGCCCGGCATTTCAGAATATCAAAAACCCAGTTTGAGGTCCTTAAAGGGTACCTACAGGAGGGTGGCCTGCAAAGTGACCACAATCATGGGCTGCCCCCCCTGCCTATTGCCAAGAAGGTACTCATGTTCCTGTGGTACATAGGCAACCAGAACTGCTTCCGGGAGATATCAGACAAGTTTAACGTCTCATCTTCATCAGCACACCGCGCCATACTCCAAGTGCTAACCATCATATCCACCCTTGGCTGGGCTTTTGTCTCTTGGCCTAAAGGCTGTGAGAAGAGGGTGTCTGCCACCAGCTTCCAACGCACATGTGGCCTTGAGAGGGTCATTGGAGCGATTGATGGCTGCCACATTAGAAAACAGTGTCCATGGGTCAGAGGAGTGGACTACATGAACAGGAAGTCCTTCTACTCTGTCCTCCTCCAGGGGATTGTGGATGCTAAAGGCCGATTCATCAATGTCTTCACGGGAATGCCTGGCAAAGTGCATGATGCCCGGCTGCTGCAGTCCTCCTGGGTTTTCCAAGAATGGCAGGAGAGGATGGGGGAGTACCGTCTGCTGGGGGATAGTGCATACATCGGTCAGGATTTTCCCTTCATCATCTCCCCCCGGCGTGACAACGGGGCTCTTACTGATGCAGACCTTCGTCGCAACACCGACATCAGCCGGGGAAGATTCATCATTGAGCAGGCATTTGGGAGAATGAAATGCAAGTGGAGGCGCATTAGAGACTTGCTGAACACATGCACTGTCACTATTGCGAAGATCATCTTGGCTGCATGTTATCTTCACAACTTTGCCCAAGGTGCCTCGATAGGATGTGATGAACACCCAGATGGATGTCCAAGAGAGGATGATGCCAACCAGTAGGAAGAAGTGTTCAGGCAATTCTTGGCAAAACAAAAGACTATTTCTGACTTCTATTATGTTCATTATTCATTACGTTGATTCATCTATTACGTTCACTATTCCTGTGTTTTGGAATAAAAGTGTTAAACCTTAAAAGTTATGCTTCTTCATTTGTAAACCAATTTATATAATGGGGGAAATGGAAAGGCTTGGGTAGAATAGTAATCACATTGTAGAACCAGATAAAAACAGTTAAGTCAATGTGTGAAAATGTCTCGGGTGAAATTCAAACACACACAGGCATGGTCGAGTTTATAAATATATTTTGTTTTACTATAGGGTATAAAAAGGCAAGTTGGACAAAACAAAGTTATTCCAATAATACAACTCTTGTAATAATACAACTCTTGTTAATAAAGGGCAAATTGTTTGTATAAAATAAATGCAAATAAATAATAAAGTGAACAAAATAGTGCAAAACAAAGGTTAATTTAACTTGAATGAACTTGGAACTTAAACGCTTAAAGCATTGAACTTAAATGCTTCAAAAGCATTGAACTTTAATGGACAGGATGATCGCCTCACATCTTGTCCACCATCCTTGTAAACTGCGTGAGGAGCTCCCGCCGATCTTCCCACATCTCCCGCAGGGTTTCCTTCATGAAGTCCTCCTGCCGCTTCACAGCATCAGCCCTCTCCTGATCAGACGACTGCAGGTAGGCCACCAGCTCATCCTGCTTCGTTGGACGCTTCCGTGGCCTCGGTGTCTTATTGGGCACTGGAGTTGAACTCGAAGCATTAGGAGACGGGGAAGAGGAGCTCGTGGACCACACTGGTGAGGGAGCTCTTGTGAGTGGGGTTGAAGATGCTGTGCTGGTGGTAGGCACAGCTGGGGGAGCCCTGTCCTCTGACAATGGTGTGGGGGCACTGTTCGACCGACTCAGTGCGTCCGGTCGACGTACCACCACACCATGTCCATCGCCCGCAAGGACAGGTGGGTCAACATCATGATGCCCCCCCAGCAGTTCTTCCATCTCCTTAAAGAACTGGAAGCGGCCAGGTCCCCTTCCAGTGGAAGCATTGTGGTCTTTGACCTTTTTGTAGCCCTGCACCAGTGTCAACCCCTTCCGCGCCACCTTGTTTGGGTGGAAGTCTTCCCCAAACTGTGTGGAAAGCTTTGCAGCCATCTCTTCCCACAGCAGTTTTTTTGTTTTCTTCCCCAACCTCATCCTCCGGTTGAATTCATCAAAGGTCTTTGCTGGTCCCTCGCCCTCTACCGCAAGATGAATGCCCATCAGGTGGATGAGGAAGAGGGTTTGAGCTTTATCAATCACCTCGTTCAACCGCCTTGGTGGATTCGGATGGATATTGCAGGTATCTGAATCCTAAAAAAAAAAAAGAAACAGCACAGTACAGGGATAAATGACGGTTGAAGTACACTTATGTCTACAGTGTCATGCTTCTTAATAATTCGACCGTGCAAGTGCAATCCATTGTGTGTATGGTGGCAGCCACCATGAGGCCCTCGTCCACATAGTACTGTCCTGGTCTGTGGTCCAGCTGGTACAGATTACCAATAAATGACATGGTCCTGTCCTTGTCCAGAAATGCATTCATGCTCTGGTTGAGGAAAACTATTTTGGAAAAAAAAAAAAATCCAGTGTATAATGGTTGCCAGCTTTTACAGAAACATTAACATTGCAAGCCTTTTACATTGCAATAATATTTTGCCATTTTCGCCAATTTTAATTTCAACAAGTGCTGTCGTGTTTCTGTCGAGCCACGAGGGGTAGTAGCGGGCTAGTCATCATTAGCAACATAGCCTATTTAGCAAACATGCTTGAAAACAGAACTTTACATTGAATTGCACGCAAAGCAAGACCGTGCAATGCATAAATTGGTCACCGGATTAAAGCAGCAATGAAATTAAGTATGTAAGAGGATTTAAATCAACATTATAACCACCAACAAGAAAATACGCAACCTACCATTGACTGCTTGACGAGTTGTACAGCTCTGCTCGCTCTACTTTGAAAGCGACGAGATGCTATGACCAAAAGGGGGCGTGCCTCAGCGCAATGCCACAAGATGGCTGGGAGATTTGCGACTTCACCACTTCGTACATCCAAATGGATAGCAGCATGCTACTCTACTTGACATTCTGGAAGTCATGAGTCGACTGCGCAGCCAACTAAACTTGCGCCGTGCAGACAGGTTCTATGGTCATAAAACAAAGCAAGCAACCCGAAAACTGAGTGCAACAGAACAATCAAAGTTTGCAACACTGATTGACTGCTTCTTTGAAAAGGCCATTCTGTACCTTGAGGCTAACTTTGATTTTGATGATCCAGTTTTATCTCACACGAGCTGTCTGCGTCTAAGCGGTCCAATGGAGTGGGATGCACTCAAGGGATTGGTCAACAAACTAGCTATGGACATAGATGAACACAAACTGTACCAGGACTACACTGTACTGAACAGTGTCTTTGAATTCATCCCAGAAAACCTGGCACCAGACAAGAAATGGGTGTATTTTTTCAAGAAGGCGCAAACTGCAACCAAACTGCTCAAAGTGGTGTCTTTTGTTTTCTCTGTATCTGTCAGTAACGCCTATACTGAGCGTGTGTTTAGCCACATGGAGGATGTCTGGTCAGACAAAAGAAACAGGATGTCAGTGGGGTTGGTCAAAGCAGAACTTCAAGTAAGACTAAACTTTAAACTATCATGCGTTTATAGCGTTCATCGAGGGACAGCATGGACTACTGAAGGCAGCAAAAGGGGATGCCAAATACACACGGAAAAATAGGTGAGTGGCTGCCCAAATTCATCAAGTTAAAATGTTTGTAGTGCATTATAATATAATGACATTCAATCATGTTTTCGTCTGTATTTTTAAAATTTGTATTCAATGTAGAAAGGGGCAGCAGCAGACACATGAGTCCAGAGTGAGTGCAGGGTCAAGTTCATCTGTGTCAGGGTCAAGTGCATCTTTGTCAGGGAGAAAATCAGCGTCAGGACGACAAATGGGTAAGGAAAGAAATAGGGAGTCTTACAACTGTCAACCTAGTATATTTTAATGTCCAATCATGTTTTCATCTGTATTTTTTAATCTATTAATTTCAGAACAGAGTAGCAGCAGCAGATCAAGGAGTCCATCCAGTGCAACAGAGTCAATCAAACTGGCTGCGCTGAATTTAGGAGTCCGAGGTAGGAAACCCAAAACGCTGCCGTGTTTGGGTGCATGATAGAGCTTAGATCGGGTTGGATTAAATAATCTTGGATATAAATAACAATAATCGGTTTAAATAACTTCACATGGCGTGTCTGGTGTGTTTCCAGCATTGTCTGGTGTGTATCAGTTTTGATAAGCCCCTGTGTTCCCCAGCCATAGCGGGTGCTCCATCGGTAACAATGCCGCTAACTTTACTTTTTATTTATTTTATTTAAACTTTATTTTTCCAGATAAAACATTAAGAACAGTTTCTTATTTACAATATTGATCTGGTCCAAGAGGCCCCCACCAGGAATAAAAGGTACAAATAACAAAAACACAAGCATGACTAGGGTTGGGTATCGTTTGAAAAATTTCGATACCGATACCTAAACCCATACCTTCACGATACTTTATATTATGAAAACCTTATAGGATTATCGGCCAACTACTTTTCTATAAATTATTATACATTGAGCACCATAATTCGTTAATAACTCTAGCTTATAACTCGAGATTAAAAGGATACAATGACAATGAGGTCAACGTGCAAACTGGCAGATTTATTGTGAAGGCATTTTCATATATTTCAAATGATCATATATACAACATAAAAAAAATTATATTTGCCATCTACGTGGTTACTAATGTTAAAGTTGCAGTAACTTGTATCTATCCATTCTCAGTTAGAATTCTTATGGAGGAAGATAATCATATCTGCCTTTTCTGGGAGGAGTCGGGCCCTTTCCAGACTAATTGTGTCCCCAGCAGTTGAGAGAGTGCGCTCAGCTGGAGTGGAGGATGCTTGGGGACACAAGTACCTAGCACTAAGATCAAACAAGATCGGTAAAGTCTCCTTTCTCTCCAACCACCAGATTACTGTATTTGTTGAGGTCAACACATCAGATAGGCTTCTATACAGCTCCAACTCCTTTCTTGTCCTCTCTGCATCAGTCCGCGTGTTGGCACCATTCACATCACGGCTGGCACTGATGGTTAGGGCCCCGTCTTCTTCCACAAAGAGTTCACCGAGTGCAGTCAGGGGGGTCGACCTCTTTTGTGGTGGAATCTGGGAAAGAAAAAAAAAGCAGATGAAAGCAACATGGCTCAGAATGACACTCAAGACGGGACAGTGGCATGGCATTGATATTATCATATACATCATTTTTCCTTAGCTCTTACACGCCATCATCCTCATTCCCTTCCAGTGATGCTTCTTCTTCCTCCTCCGCCTGGCCATCATCAGATTGATGTTCCTTTATAAATGGAAAGAGATGTGTTTATGATTACTTCCATACATAAGTCTCTATAAGATATATAGATCTTATATAAGATCTATATCATTTTTTTATATCGTTTTTCCTTCCTTAGCTTATTATGACTAACTGCCATAGTAAAGGGAGTCAGGGAGGGGGTGGAATCAGCTACACTGCTGCTGGCTTGGACAGATGGACCTTAGTACGAAATGAAATAGGAGATAGTCAAAGGCAAATGCAAAGCCAACTAACTAACAAACGGTAGTGTTTTATTTACATTATACTACAATCACACACCATTGTTGGTGACTTTGAAAAAAAAAAATCTTTGCTCAAGGATCTAGTAAATTACGTTAGCTACCGTAATATTAGCTGGCACACAGCTAACCTGCTATTAGCTAGCGAACTTCTAGCGGGAAACGTACCTGTTATTTCATCGTTGCTAGCAGAAGAAGACCCAGCAGATGGAGTGTTGAAGACGGTGCAGTTGTCCAGTCTTAAATTGATGCCATGGATGATCAAATGTTTCATCATAGTTGAGGTGTTCCCGGACTTGCATTTTATAATCGCCAAGCAACGGTTGCATTTTACAGTATTGCTGTCAATTTTGACGAAATATAACCACGTTTTAGAACGCATCTAGCGCTAGCGTGAAGTTCAGTGAATTTGCCCCGCTTTCAACTCGAAGGCAGTCACGAGTCTCAGGTCACCCAAATAGCTTCATGCTGATTTGTCAGTCAAGTCGCCTGTATACAACAACAACAGTACTGATTGGATGGCTGCTGTAGATAAAAAATAATGAAATAAAAGCTTTCACGTCGTCTACCGTAAAGTATCGAAATTTGGCACCTTTTTCTCCAAATAATTCGATACTCGGTAGGACCGACATAATTCGGTCGGTGCCAAATGGCACCGTTGTTCGATACCCAACCCTAAGCATGACTAATTTAGACAAACATAAAACGGATAGACAAATACATAGCCTATGTACAGAAAGAAAACAGAAAACACCAATGCACTATTAATAATAATAATAATAATAATTAAGATGGGTCAATGTTATATTGTGTGTGAAGGGTGTAATGCAAATGAGAAACGGTGGAATCAACAGGAGCAGGGGGGGTCTACTAAGACATAGTTAAGTTTCTGCTTGAAGGCAGACTGTGATATGAAAGCTGTAAGTTTGAGGGTGTCTTGAATTTTGTTACAGTCAAAAGCTGGTGCAAAATGAAAGGAGTTTTGGCCGAAGGTAGTCCTGGTGAGTGGGTTGATGAGTTTTATAAGCTCAGATGATCTTGTGCGGTAAGTGCTTCTAGAGAGATGGAGAAGGGAGGAAAGGTAAGACGGGGTCTTGCCCAGGAGTGTCTTATAAATAAACTGAAGCCAATGTCGGAGTCGACGGGTTTGGAGGAAGGGCCAGTCCACCAGTTTGAAAAGTTCACAGTGGTGTGTATTAAAGGGAGCATTGGTGGCAAAGCGGATAGCTGAATGGTGAAGAACGTCCATTTTGTGTAGCGCTGTTTTTGAAGCCATTTTATAGATTGTATCACCATAGTGATAGTGTAAGTAAGTTTAGCAGAGCGTGTGAAGGATGCTTTGTTCCGAAAGAAAAAGGCCAATCTGGCTTTCACTTTAATCTGAATATTATTAATATGGGTGGAGAATGAAAGGGAAGAGTCCAGCCAAAGCCCTAGATATTTATAGGACTTGACAAACTCCAGTTCGGAGTTGTCAGCGCAAACGATCTTGGGGGGGCTGGAGGTGTTGTTTTTTCGATTGAAAAGTATGAATTTTGTCTTTTTAGAGTTGAGCCGTAGGTGGAGGTTGTGGAAAGAGTGCTCAATAAAAGTGAGACTGTCTTGAAGAGTGGAGGCCGCGGAGCAGAGAGAAGGGCCAGAGGCGTACAGTATAGTGTCATCAGCATAAAGGTTACTCCATGGCAGTTTAAATTCATCATTAGCTGAACAGACAGAGTCAAATAAATCCACACCTCTTGTCTGGCCTTTTAAACTTTTGAGGTCCAGCAGCTCTTCTGTTATATTCATTTCATCATCCACTCCTCGCAAAAAAATAAGTAACTGGGCAGTGTCAGACGCGTCTGTGCTTTCATCACAGGCTAAAGAAAAAAAGTCAAAATTCACTCCCCTGTCACCCACTTGCCTCTTTACGTCCGCTTATATTTTTCAATTCTGCGGGCCACGGTGTTGCGCGCTAGACACGTATTAGCAAACTCTTGCTGCTTTTCGGGGCAAATGTTATCCACCATCTTCATTACACAGTCTTTGACAAACTCGCCCTCTGTAAAAGGCTTCCCGTGTTTAGCGATTAGCATCGCCACTTCATATCTGGCTTTGGTGCTGTTTTCTACGGGGTCCCGAGCCTGGGTGAAGAGCCGCTGCTGGGAAGCTAAACCGGCTTCAGCTGCTTTACTTTTTCTGCACGGTCGCTCCCTGTGAACTTGTTGTATGTGTTACGGGTCCCAGGATTGGGTGCCACGGCAACAATAAAGAAATCTGTAATGTACAGAAAATGGTGAGAAACAATGAAGACACGACTGCTCAGTTCGTCATCCAAGTTGCGTCTCTATTCAAATTCACAAATAAAATACAAACATTTCTCTGAGTGTCTCTTGTTCAGTCTTCAACTGTTTAAGTACATCAAATATTAACTACATCGTACATCCTATTCTAATTCACATTCATGTTATAGCTCGTGCACATTCAATATTCTCCATTAGTCCACTTGACTCTACTTGAGCAACGTACTCATTTACATTCACCTGTTTAAGTGAGTTAAAGCATTAATAATAATATAGTGCAATAAACAGCATTAATCCACTGTACTTGAATGCAACATGTTGTTGGCAATCATTCTCGATTCACACACACTTAAATAACACATAAGTATTACTCAGAGAAAGCTAAACGTTTTCAATACAAAGTTAACCAAGTTGTGACTGGATGTAACAGTAACATTTTTATCTTTAACCAGTATGCATTAATATAAACATTCTTTCAAACTTGTATATCTGTAACCATGAACCTTTAACATTTATTCATATTCCCATTTGAACTGTAGTGTAAAGGAGACCACAAATAAAACTAACACTGTGCAAAGTGCTGACAAAAACCCTTACATTTCGCGGAATGCCCGCAAGGCAATACACAGGGTGAACAATAAACCCATAATCGGCGGGAACTGCCGTTTCGCGCCTTCCGGTATTTACCCCTGCCATTGTACTCAACGGCGGTATTTTAAAGTCTCTTAAGTTCGCTAAAAACACAACAAAACATAACCCGAACTTCTTTAACAGTTATACATATAAAGCAAGGCTTTAGAAGGTTGACATTTTATAGTTTGAACCAACTACTGACCTGTAATGTACAGAAAATGGTGAGAAACAATGAAGACACGACTACTCAGTTCGTCATCCAAGTTGCGTCTGAGGACGCGGGAGGAAGTGCTCCCGTCTGACGACAACCCGGAACGCAACTACTTCAGTGTCAACAGTTCCACCTGGGTGCTGCTTAGATTTTAAGTTCCTCTCAACACTAATTATGAGGAATAAATGAATGCACTGGTCTCATACATTTATAAAAATCGTTTCAAGCCCTTCAATTCAGAGAAAATTACCTTCTGCTAATATAAATCAAATAATCAGTTTTGAGAGTACCACATATGCATTAGCATGGGTTGTCTGATAGTGTCTCTTCACATTGAATTATTTTGCAACGGCGACACTCTGGTTGCAAATAAGGCAAACGCAATTGTTTCTGCTTTCAGTGAAGAAATATTGTAATTTCCATCGCTCCTGGAAGCGACGGTCCTCTTTATCGGCCTTCCGCTTTTTAGCTACAGCAGCCATGATGTAAGAATCCATAGATGGCCATAAATAATACATTTTCGCAAGGGAGCCGCGGGCCAAATAAAATATAACCCCGTGCCAAGATTGGCCCGCGGGCCAGACTTTGGACATGCCTGGTCTAATGGCACGTCATCAACGAGCAGCTCTAATGTGTCTGATAAGACACAAGAGCTCTCGGTATGAATATTTGACTCCACCTCACATTGTGTTAATATGCGAGGGGAATAGTCACACAATCACAATCACTCTGACAAAGCACCTATTACTGAGTGTGTCATAGAGAGGCGCGACATGTCTCTTAGGTAAAACCTAATAAAAGAGCATGGGGAAGCCCAGGAGGCTGCTGTGCAGATATCCTCCATAGGCATCCCTCTTT
Source organism: Gadus chalcogrammus (assembly GCF_026213295.1). Lineage (NCBI taxonomy): Eukaryota > Metazoa > Chordata > Actinopteri > Gadiformes > Gadidae > Gadus > Gadus chalcogrammus. Next base: position 6,092,409 of record NC_079412.1, on the reverse strand, counting down.
GCAGAGCGACAGAGTACGATATTCCTCTGGTCGAGTGAGCTCTGATAGTCTCAGGAGGCTCTGCCCCCGCCCCTCCATAAGCCTGTGTAATGGCTTCACACAGCCAATGTGTCAGCCGTTGTTTCGTCAGGGGGAGGCCCTGGGAATGATCTCTGTAATGCACAAATAACTGTTGAGATTTGCGCAGAGCCTCCCTGCGCTTCACATAACAGGCAAGCGCGCGTACGGGGCACAAGAGATGGGCTGTTGCTTCCTCCTCAGATTGATGAGGGAGAGAGAAACCATTGAGTGTTATTACTCTCGATCTGAACGAGCTAGTAATACTCTTTGGTGTAAAAGCCGGGTTCGGGCGTAATATGGCCGAACTGCCATCTCCTTGTATTCTAAGACAAGAAAGGGCTACAGAAAGTGCAGACAGGTCGCTCACTCTCTTAACTGACGTCAGGGCCAGCAGAAAAGCTGTCTTGGCTGACACTAATTTGAGGGGCACCCGGTCAAGAGGCTCAAATGGGGCTTCAACCATGTGCGCACAGCACCAGTGTTAAATCCCATTGTGGAGTGAGAGCACGTCACGGGTCCTTCTCCCCTCACACCTTTTAGGAAGCACTTCATTAAGGGTTGACTAAAAACATTTTTATTCCCGAAGCCTTCGTGGCATGATGAAACAGCAGCCGTACGTTTTAACCGTGCGAAAAGCCAGCGCTCTTTCCATCATTGTCTGGAGGAAAGAGCACACGCGGCAAAGGGCAGGAGATGGGATCACAACCCCTCTCCGTGCACCATTTCTGGAAAGTCGGCTCTGCGCCGCCATTGGCGCACCGGGTCGATGCTCAGGGAGAAAACCATCTCTGCAGCCGCCTCATGTGAAGCAGCCCCAGCGGCACCACCGTGTGAGGGATGGTCCGTAAGACCTCCTGGGAGAGGCCGAGACCCTCTAGGCGCTCGCGTTCAGCGGCCAGGCCCAGAAGCGCTGGCCGATCTCTGGGTTATCTATGATTGCTCCCCCTGCCTGTGAGAGAGTGTCTCGCCGCCAAGGGAGTTTCCTCGGCGGCCCCGAGAGCAGACGCTGGCAGGGAAACCACGGTGCACTCGTGCGTTGAGGTGCTATGCGAACCATAGACAACCGCTCCTCTTGGACTCGGTCCAAGACTTGGGGAATCAGAGAGACGGGTGGGAAAGCGTACAGGAGTGTGTTCAGCCACAGTCTGTGAGCAAACGCATCCACCTCGGAGTGAGGGATTGTCGCTCTGAGAGAGAAACACAGCTCGCACTGTGTGTTCTCCCCTGTGGCGAATTGGTCGACCTCCGCCTCCCCAAACTCGCTCCGTATCTGATTGATCGGATCGTGGTGCAGAGTCCAGTCTCTCAGAGATATGTCTGCCCCTTTGTTCAGGACACAGGGGATGTACACTGCTATGATGGAGAGCAAGTGTGTGTGCGCCCAGCATAACAGCTGTCTCGCTGTGCTCAACAGCTGTGCCGAGCGCACGCCCCATTGGCGATTTATGTATGCTGTCGCCTTGTTGTCCGTGCGAATCATTACCTGTGGATTCGTTAACATTGGGGCAAAGTGTTGGATCACTTCCAACACAGTGAGGAGCTCCAATGCGTTTATATGCATGGTCACGGAGGGCGTTCAAACGCCGCCCACTACGTGAAACTGTCATGCTCCTCCCCAGCCCGTCAGAGAAGCATCCGTGGACACTGAGATGTGTGACGTTGCTCTGCCCTACGGTACTCCTCTCGTGAGGGTTTGGGGATCGCTCCAGTGGGTCAAATCAGGGCCCACTGATTTGGTCACTTTGCGCCGCCATTGGCGCACCGGGTCGATGCTCAGGGAGAAAACCATCTCTGCAGCCGCCTCATGTGAAGCAGCCCCAGAGGCACCACCGTGTGAGCGGCTGACATCATGCCCAGCAGCCTCATGACAGAGAGGGCTGACACGACGCTGCCCGGGGAACAGCGGCGGAGGAGAGACCACAGCGTCTCCATCCTCTGCTGTGAGAGCCGTGCTCTCATTACAGCTGAATCCAGCTCTACCCCCAAATACATCACACTCTGTGAGGGGAGGGGGGAGCTTTTCCTCCAATTTATGGCAAAACCTAAATTCGACAGGTGAATTACCAGCTTTTTTGTCTGAATAGCTGCTTCCGCCTTGGAGCGAGCCACAGAAAGCAGATCCTCCAAGTAGAACAAAACTCATTCCTGTTGCGTGCAGCGGCTGGAGAGCCGTCTCCACGCACTTGTAAAACGTTCGTGGGGCTAGAGAATAGCCGAACAGGAGACGGTTGTACTGGTAGTTTGACCCTTGGAATGAGAAACGCAGGAATTTCCTGTGTTTGGGGATCACTGTGACGTGAAAGTATGCGTCCTTCAAATCTATTGAGGTGAACCAGTCGCATGTGAAACAGCCTCCCCGCGATGCATTTGTTGAATAGGGCTAGATCGAGAATCGGTCTCAGCCCTCCTGTTTCTTGGGTACCACGAAATAACGGGAATAGAATCCCTGCATTTCCTCTCCCTTCGGGACTGTGGAGATCACTTTTTTCGCTAGAAGCTGCTGGAGCTCCGCCAAAAGTGACAGCTGTAGACCCTTGGATGACAGCATTGTTTCCACAATTCCGTTGAATCGTGGCGGGACGGAGTTGAACTGCAGGGTGTGACCCTTGCTGATCAGCCTGTCCATCCATTTGGCCAGGGTGCATGCGTTCAGCCATTCTGAGTAATGCTCTGAAAGCGGCTGTGCAGCCTCTTGTTTTGATGCGGCTGTCATGGAAACGAGCCACGCTTGAGCCCCTGCCGCCGCTGCAAGGGGAGGAGTCCTCCTCGTAGCCCATGGGGAGCTCTGCCTGAAAGGGCTGGGTGTGTGTGTCATTAGCAGAGGCATGCCCTGCCTGCTCAGCTTGTGACAGGAGCTTAGCTTCCTCTCCCCTGAGCGTTGGGATGCGAAGAGGAATAACACTGTGACTGGGCAGCAGACTGCTGACACTGTGAGCGAGCTGTGTGTCATTCGTAGACAGAGAGCTCGCTTTAGCGGCCGTCTCGCCACATGTCATGCCAGGCATGATGTGGTGAGGGGAAAGTAATGTAGAGCTGGCTCGATCAATAATATAAGGTTTATTGACAGCCTGCCTATATGTTGTGGGAGATGCATGTGAAACAGTTATGGCCGGGCCGATAGGCTTCCGGCGTTAACTGGGGTGTGGCGAGAAAACAGCCGTCTTTAGTAAAGAGATGTTTCTCGCTGTCACACGTTTCTCCCTCGCCCCGTAATAGCCGGCGCATGTGTGGCAGGACATCGCCCCATGAGCCCGCTGCCCGAGGCCTTTGCTGGCCGCTCGCCGCAGCCTGCGATGTAGGCGGGCGGGGCTGGTAAGCCGGGCAAGGTTGTTTTTTTAAAAATAATGTAGTGCTGGCTCGATCAATAATACAAGGTTTATTGACGGCCTGCCTATATGCAGTGGGAGATGCGTGTGAAACAGTTATGGCCGAGCCGATAGGCTCCGGCGTTAACTGGGGTGTGGGGAGAAAACAGCCGTCTTTAGTTAAGAGGTGTTTCTCGCTGTCACACGCTGGTACCGCCCTGTAACCCCGGTCTGTCAGACCCTCCGTCTTCGTGACCTGGATAAATGTTTTCCCTGGGGCCCCGAGCTTCCCGGGCTCCGCCACAGCCCCACTGAAGTACGGTCTGATGGCGGAAAACATCGGCCAGATCGGGTCGAGACGGGCGGGGCGTGCCGCGGCCTCGAGCCCCCAGATGCCATGCAGTTGGTCCGGGCGTTGGGGGGCCTGAGGCATGGGCACCTTTGCGGCTATTCTGGCGATAATGCCCGGTAGCTCTGCCACCAAAGCTCCAACCACTGGAAGTGAGGTGGCGGCAGAGACGGGCAATGCTGCCGCCCCGGGTTCTGACCTCTCCATTCAGAGAGAGGAAGCCGGGGGAGACGCCCCCTCCTCGTCGTGGCCGGAGTCGTCCGACTCCGAGCTCACAAGGAGAGAGAGGGCATCGTCGAGCGGGACAGTAAAGTCGTCGATAACTTCAGCAATGATATCCATCTAATTATGCTACAGGAATTACGGGGGGTACCGGGGGGGTCTGACGGTCCGATTGAGACTTGATACCCCCCAAATGGCATTAAAATGAAACTTTGGGGGGTACCGAGAATAATATATTTATTCTTCAAATTGCGTGTTTAAAAGTGTCTTCTTATTTCTTAAATGCGTTCGATGTTTACTATGAGTAATATACTGACATTAAAATTCAAACACCCCTTGAATGGACTGTACCATTAACACGTCTTCAGCGGTCTTTCAACGTCTTCTCTATGGCTTGACCTCAACTTGAACTCGTCGTCTGACTTTAACTTAAACTTGACGCGCTCACTACTTCAAGAACACCGACGAACAGGACACTGATGCACCGAAATGTCTAAGCTGTGAGGGGATCTACTCGTATCAAGGTAAAGGTTTCTACGTTTTCTAGTTTATACAGAGTTGTGATGTATATAGAAAGTATATATATATAGAAATTAGAAAATATATATTCCAATTGGTGTTTTAAATTCTGCATATATTGTGTTGTTTGATTAACAGCCGCCACGGAATGGTTAGGTGCTAATCTATTTACGATGCTAGATGTGTAGGCTGTCCTTAAAATTAAACTCTTTGTTATGGTATTCGTCAATCTAAGTGTAAATTATCCCGTACACTGACGGCAATCTGACTTCTGATCTGACGCTTTTGCACACATCTGTAGTCGGACAGGTGCGAAGGATATTATCCCAGTGAAGATGTAATTCAAGTGTTAAAAAAAGACAGTTCCTGCCTACTGTCCATTCCACCAACAAACGTTAATACAACAACGAACTTGCGAAGCACCTGTCCAACTACATAGGTGCGCAAAAGCCTCTGTTTGAACAGTACGTCGTCATATGTAATTTCTTTCATATTTCATTCACAGAGCAATGAGCAAGAAACGAAAAGCCACCGACATAAGGGACTTTTTTGGTTCTAAAAGAAGAGTAAGTGTATTGAGCAATGCGTAACAAACGAAGAGGTTAAGTGACTAAGAGAAGACATATGTTGCACTTGCTTGCAACCTTATAAAATGTTATTTATGAAGGAAACAGATACTGTGGAGTCAGGGAGGAGGCAGAGCCAGGGAGAGAACACTGAACAACACAGCCAGGAGCAGCAGGCAGAAGGGAGACAACCAGAGGAGGACAATGAGCAGACAGAAAGGATAGAAATTGAGGAGGACGGGGCATCAGGGATAGGGCAGCAGGAGGATGTTGAGCAGGCAACAGGGACAGAGCAAGATGAGGACATGGGACAGGACCATATACAAGCAGGACATGAACAAGAAGTGAGATGTTTTTAGAGTGTGATAACTGCAAGTGCCATCACATGTGTATTTGTGTATTTATGTATTTATGAATGTACTATAATGTGATTTATATTTTGAAGGCAAATGTGGCTGGAGCAAATGAGGAGGCAGGGATGATACCAGATTGCTGGACGAGAGAACAGTGGAAGGGCTGGAGGGAGAGGAATCTGTGGTTATATTGCAAATATGGCAAACTAGGATGCCATGCATGCAGGGAGGCAAAGACCTTGTTACTCTCAGCAAAAGTTGCAGGTATGCATTTTTCATCAGAGTGGGTAAATGCAGAGGTAGGCAGCAGTTGTAAAAAAACACTGTCGAAGAAAATTTACAAACATAAAGATAGTGCATCACATCTGAGGGCCTTAGAAATTCAAAGCCAAAGGCAAAAAGAAATTCTGCCGAAAAATGTGCTGACCATCAATGCCAATTTGGTGAGGGAAACAATCAGTGCTTTCCGAACAGCATATGTAGTTGCCAAGGAAAGGTTGGCTTTTAGGAAGTTGCCTTCCCTAATGGCGCTCCAGGAGCTCAATGGTGCTGAGGTAGGACCTGTGCACCGTTCCGACCAATCCTGTGCCCAAATTGTGCAGCACATTGCCGCGAAAATGAAAAAAAAAAAATGGTTACTAAAATAAAAGAAAACAACACCAATCTGTCCATCACTATTGATGAGAGCACATTATTTGGCCTGGCATACATGATTATGTACATCAGATGCGATGTGACAGGGGATGGGGATGTGGATAATGTTTTCCTGGACCTTGTGGAGTTGACAGAGGGGACTGATGCCAGATCCATTTATGAAGCTTTAAGGGAAAGCCTTAGAGTAGCTGGGTTTGACGATGATTACCTACAGAGACACCTTTTAAGTGTTGCCACTGACGGTGCCTCGGTACTGACAGGATCAAAATCTGGAGTCATCTCTAGACTAAAAGTGGATTTCCCAAAGGTCAGGTTCATCCACTGCCTGGCTCACAGGCTGGAGTTGGCAGTGTCCGACTAAAAGCAGTGGGACACTGCAGTCATTTTGAAATATTTATATCTAAATTATACAGCCTTTTCAGTCAGTCCCACAAAGCCTTGAGACTACTCTCAGAGGCAGCTGGAGATTTGAATGTTGAGCTCCTGAAAATTGGACAAATCTTTACCATTAGATGGGTGGCAAGCAGTTTCAGGACAGTCAGGGCTGTCTTGGCAAAACTACCCTGCTCTTGCAAAATTTTTCAAAACTGAAAGTGAAGATGGAAATCAGCCAGACAGAAACCGGAAGAAGTACATTGGGTTACTTAAGTATTTCACAAGTGCCCACTTTGTGAATGACCTAGGACTGATGAAGGATGTCCTTCGCGAGCTCCAGAGCCTGTCACTCAAACTTCAAAGAAGGGAGACATCAATTGTCGACAGCTTTCAATTTGTAACACTGACAGTAGAAGTCCTTACTGCTCTCAAAACACAGGGTGGCAAGTCCACAAACAAGGCCGAACAAGCGATTAATGCAGGCTTGTTCAAAGGTGTCAGCCTCATAGGGGAGGGGGCGGGCAAGATCAGCAAGCCGCAGTTCATTCAGTCGGTTGTAGACAACCTCAACTCACGCATGCCTGCTGTTGAGTTGGTGAAAATGCTGGAGCCTCTTGAGAAGTCTGCTTGGCCTGAAAACCGTGCTGACCTAGTGCTGTATGGGGAGGCAGAGGTCAGCAGATTCGCAAAATGACTTGGGGAGCCAAGCAGGGAGGCTGTGGAAGAGTACCGCAACTACAAGTTGAATGGGAAAAAGGAGGGGGGTTCTCTAAAAAGAATCCTGATTGCGAAAAATACATATCTGGCAACCTCTGCTGAGTGCGAGAGAGGTTTTTCTCCACTCAATGATACTGACAGGAAAGCCCGCAACAGGCTCCGGGTTACCAGTTTGGCAGCCCTACTCTTTGTGGACATTAATGGGCCACCAGTAGAGATGATTGACCTGAGACCATTTGTTGAGTCCTGGGTGAAGGCTGGGCATCGCCTCTCCAACTCATGGGTTCCAGGGAGGAAGGGCAAGCAAAGCCAACGAAGGCCTGTGTGGTCAATGTTTTAAAGTTTTTATACCACTGATATTGATTGTTCAAGATAACATGTTTAGTTTCATAACATATGTTCATATTATCTTGCAAGATTCATGTTTGTTAACGTGGTACAGAATTTATTATGTGTTTTTGTGTTGTGTTCTTTGCAGATACACCTGTTTGGAATAACCAATGACCACAGCAGTGTGCGAGTGTTTTTAAATAATTTTGGTGTTCTATGAATTACATTTTCATGATATGTATGCTTTAGGCAAATCCCCCTGTGCAGCTATCCTTTTTATGTGGGAAAACAGAGTAGTACATACGTTGAGAGATGACACATCTATATGTTGACCAACAGAAATGTTTAAGATATTTTTTTTTAGATATTTAAACACAATAAAATGATTATATGACACACAGGAGAAGGAATTGATGCACAGTCATGTGGCACTATGACGTAGGCAAGAGGATCCCCTCATTTCCCATCCATCCATTCATTCCATAAATAGCTAGCCTAGCTGCCAATATTGAAAGCTGAATGTAATTTGCTGCCTGTTTGAAATGTTATTATGCGTGACTAATACTAGCAAATTAATGGAGACACCAAATCTGTGAAAAGGGAGCGGAAAAAGAGGAAGATGGCACTGTTGTCTGAGGGTTAAAGACAAGTCAATGTGGTTCTTTCCGTGAACCAACTTCTTTCAGCTCGGGCTAACACTAGCTACGGTAAGGAATGTTTTTATATTAAGTATTGACTGGCTCACATATCTATTCATTGTTTGTCGGGGCTGTGTAATGATTCATACGTCCGGTCCATCCCACCAAAAAAGTTTTTCCGCGAGCCAGAAGTCGCATTCGTACGGAAGCGTATTAGGGCCAGGTATAAGGGGGAAAAATATGAATTGGCAATTCGAGAATAAAGTCGACATGTCTAGAATAAAGTCAACATGTCGAGAATAAAGTCAACATGTCGAGAATAAAGTCGAAATGTCGAGAATAAACTCAACTCCTCTGGTCCATCATCACGTTAGCAACTGGCCGCCCTACCAATGTGTCTTTGGCGTACAGTTTCTGAAGTGGTGCAACCTGTATGTCTATGGGTGCAACTACCTGATAGCTGTATCATATCTATAACGTAAAGCCTAATCTTTCATGCTTAACGTTACCAACCTAGCGGAATTCAACTCATAAACCTAGTCAGAAACTATTTTTGGATAGCTAGCTAACTACACTTGTCTTAGATGCTATTAAAGACAGTGCTCTGTTTCTACCTTGATTGTCATAACGTTATTCAGCTATTAGGCTACTTAACTTGCGCTTACAGTTCTGCATGTTGATTATTGTGTGAAATAGTATTTATTGATACACTAGGCTCTATTGCTTGTAGCATCTCCTTTGTACGTCGCTTTGGACAAAAGCGTCTGCTAAATGACTTAATGTAAAAAACACCACAATAGGGATAGCACTACCGTATATTTATAACCTAGTTTCCTATGTACAGAGCCGCTTAAAAACAAACAAAAAAAAAAACGTGACGTCAACACCATCCGTTTCAAAATGCTGACCCCCCCGAAGCTGGATTGATAATTCGAACACTGTCTCCCACCATATCAATGTTCAGTTGGATTCACTCTCCCTGTCACCAACCAACACTGCCCGAAACTTGGGCGTAATAATAGACAATGGCCTCAGCCACCTCACCTTCACTGAACATATTGCTACAGTCACCAAATCCTGCAGATTCACACTATACAACATCAGGAAGATCAGACCCTATCTCTCCCAGTACTCAGCCCAACTTCTCGTTCAGACCATGGTCTTGTTAAAACTCGACTACTGCAACTCCGTACTGACTGGCCTCCCAGCATGTACCATCAAACCACTCCAGATGATACAGAACGCAGCAACCCGCCTCATCTTCTCACAATCAAAGAGGGCACATGTAACACCTCTCCTGGTCTCACTGCACTGGCTCCCCATCGAAGCCAGGATTAAATTCAAATCCTTGACCCTGGCCTTCAGGGTTCTTGCAGGGTCCGCGCCATCTTATCTCAATGAGCCAGAATGTGAACAGCCCTACACCCCTGCCAGACCCCTGCGCTCCTCCCAGGAACGTCTCCTACGCCGCGCCAAATCCACCACACAGTCCCAGTCAAGACTGTTTCCTTCCTGTTGCCACAATGGTGGATCGACATCCCGGGCCCCATCCGCTCGGCCCCCAGTCTGGACACTTTTAAAAAACATTTAAAGACTCACCTATTTCAGCTGTTCCACCCTGCCTTAGACGCTTAGGGTCCAGATCACTCAGTCCTTCTAAAAACAAATGTTCACTATGTTGGCACTTACTTGTTTTTTATATGTTGTATGTCGCCTTGAACAAAGGCGTCTGCCAAATGCCGCTAAGTAAGTAAGTAAGTAAATTATTTTCCATTCTCTTGGGCCTTCGCCGATCGGGGGGCCTATCATGGGCCAGTATTTAAAAAAAATTCGGGGGGCTTGATAGGCCCCCCGATTGGCGTAGGCCCTTGGGGTTCAGCCCAGGCAAGCCCGTGCATTAAGGCGGCCTTGGCCGGACTGCCGCAGAAGCTTGGGCAGCAGTGAGGCGGGGGTTGCTGCCAAGCTACCCCCGCCTCACTGCCTTAAACTATCTAGCTTTACTCAAATATATTTTCAACCAGTGGCGTTCTCTCCCGGAGGCCAAGGGAAGCCAGGCATCCCTGTTTTTTAGACTTCCAATACAAAATTTATGTTAACAGATTCGGTTTTTCTTTGGTGCTGTGTTGCTGTCATTTCTTCCACATTTTCTCCTCTCATTGAGCATTTCAAAATGTGCGAAACAGTGTCCCTCTAAATGTCAAATACTGAATGCGCGATAGAACACGACATTGCACACTGCATGTCCGCGAGGAAACCAGCCCGAGATGGCATCACTTGGTGAAAAAAGAGAAGAAGGATTAACCAAAGAAGGGGGGGGGGGGGGGGGGTATATCGTGGACCTACGGACTTCAGTGGGGGTTCATTCCGTCTGTGCACGGCACCTTCTCAACGAGCAGGTGTGCGCCTGCAGCCAGAGGGGGCGCCAAAATACCTCTTCCCCACACAATGTCATGTAGTACTTCATTGATAACTGCACGTTTTTTTTTTTACTGCTCGTAGCGCCCCCCCATAATAGCCTTCCTCTACAAATAGGGTGAGTAAAATACACACCTCCCGGTGCGGCATTACTGTTCCCTGAGCTGTCCGTTTACTATTTTTTGTGTTATTATATTTCTAATTGTGCCTTGATTGCCCGGCATAAGTTGCATTGCACTACAGCAATCACCACATTTTCTGCAGGAAAAGCATTTTCAACCCTTTTCTTTGGTGACCCGATCTGTCTTGTGATACTGATATCCCCCCCTCCGCCCATCCACTGTTTCAACCGCCCCGCCGTCGAGACACTCTCCCAGGTAAGACGGTCGGTCTATTGACTACACTTGTTGCTAAAATGTAAAATTACCCTCCTCCTTGAGCCTCCCGAAATGTCTTTACACTTTGTTGCTAAAATATAATATTACCCCTCCGCCTTGAGCCTCCCGATATCTCTTGCGAAATTGATATTCCCCCTTCCAACTGTTTTATTTTCATTTTTAGAATGTTTTGTATGCAGGCTATGTGTGACTGTAGGATAGTGCTGCCTGTCTTTGCCAGCTGCCAAACCATGTATAATACTATGTTTAAAGTCGCAGCAGCATTTAATCTGTTACAGTACATGTGTCAATCTAAATGCTTGTAAAACCCTTTGTTTTATTGGTTTGTGAAGATGTGTTGCCGTTATGTTTGAAGAGTCCTTAAGCACGAGGTGTACGTGACCTGTCCGCACTAATACGGGGCTCCTCTTTTATAGCGGGAACAGACTACGGCTATTTATATGTACACATTGGTTGTATTTTGTATTTTGTGCTCTTGAAAATGCAATATTGTTTTGTGTTATGTGTTTTGGGCATAGTTATTTAAAATACCACTATACGATCACGTTATGTTGGGCAATTTGTTAATTGCAGAAGCAATCTCTGTAAGCAGCAATTCTTCTTATAGACTACGGCTATTTATATGTGCACACAGGTTGTGTGTTGTTATAATAATAAATGTTATTATATATTTCCCTCAGCAGTTTTTACATTATAAACCAGGATTTCCACATTATAGCCATGGGTTTAATTACTAGAGACACAGAGAGACAGGAATAATGAGACACTGATGAGAACAAACCCAATACACACACTTGTGGCATTCAAAGTTTCTATGCAGAAATGTATTGCACTAATTTTTGACAATTAGATTTTATGTCTTAAAGAAAAATATTATAATTATTTGGTGTTTTATATTATGCCTTACTTTAGCAATTCTAATGTCTGTCTTCCATGTCGATAAAGCCTTCTAACTCTTCAATCTTGAATCGTCAAAAATCGCGAGACATAATTGTTTGTTAACCCACCAGACTTCTTCAACTTGCAGTTATTGGGCTCTCTCTTTCTTTATGAAGCTCAGTGTCACAAATAAGACTTTACATCTTCTAATGAAGGCTACGATAGAAATTTGTTTGATTGACATCCAATGTCAGAGAAGTCGGGCTGTGCTTTCTGAACACCAGGAAATGCTAGCGAAGGCGGGACTCCAAGAGGTCTTCCACAATTGGTCTCAACTAGAAAAAGGAAGCAGACAGTCTGGAACCAGTGTGCGGTTAGATACAGAGAGGGAAAGCACAGACAAAGGGGGCGACACACACAGACAGAAAAAGAGTCCTATGAAGAAGGAAGAGACAAGTATTACATTTCCCTTAATTTCTCTTTTCTGTGGATCTCGAGGTAAGGACATTTTTATCGAAGCCTATTTCATTCAAAGAATGTTTCACGTAATGACTCAATGAATGAAACTTAATTAAAGGACTGTTTCATTTATTAACAGTTATAGGGTGACCCGGTTTCCTACTTTATACAGGATTTTTGATTGGCTCTTGTTTTTTTTCAAAAGTCAAACAACTGCAGGACACTTTTCTAAATCCTGAAGAAAGCAGGGAGGGCTGTAATCATTGGGCTGTGTTTGATGGCCATAGAGGTTAACCTGTAGCGCATATAGCTTGTTGAAGCCACGTTAAGCTGGGTGAAGCCCCGTATGGCTGGGAGAAGCCCCGTATAGCTGGATGAAGCCGGTCCAAGGCGATTCTCCCAACTTTTGGGGAATAGAACTACGTGAATGTCAAAAGTTAACAGGACTTTAACTTTTGAAAGTCCTGGTATTGGTAATGAGTCCCACACAAACATAATCTCTGTCTGACATTAGGTTTGTTGGGATTTGGTCACCCTAACTTTCATTTGAAGGACTGTTTCATTCCATTGTTAGTCAGGTGTCCAGTCATGAAGGAGCAGAAGTTGAAACAGGAAGTTTGCAGTATCCAACAGGAAGCTCCAAGTGCTCGGCAGGCACTGCTCGATAACTTCACCAACCTACTGAAGGTTGCCGAATACTGCCATACGAACTACCTACAGGTACTCGTACTACTACTAGTAATTATATTATTACTATTACTACTGCTAGTACTACTTGTACTACTACTACCTCCAATACTACTAATACTACAATACAAACTACTTAAAGGTAGGGATGTCACGAGAACCGATACTAGAACCGATACCCGGGATGTCATAGGCACCGTAAGTACCGGGGATGCAATTCCTCCGGACGTCATGTGGGCAGCTTATACACCTAAAAGTGTTGTAGTCTGATGTTAAATGCCAAAGGAACACGGAAGATGGCAACTGCAGCTGCAGCGGGGGCGCCAGCTCCGCCTCGGCTGGTCGAGAAAAATAATAGCGATAATCGTGCCTGGAAGTACTTTTGCGTTTGAGGCGGATGTTCAGGGATTGATAATAGATTCGCAAAAACCTATATGCAAACGGTGCCGTCAACCTTTTCAAAACGAAAGGAGGAAACACTTCCAACTTATCGAAGCACCTCAAAGACAGACATCCAGATTTATTCAAAGAATTCAAGTTGAGTGAGTTTCAAGTCATGTTAGCGTTACATTAACAACATATCCAGAGTGTTATCTTTCTTATCCTTATCCTGAAATACACCATGTGAAGCGACGGTCAAACAGAACTTACCCTGTAGCCCCCTTTACTGTTTGCATACACACATAGTGCCACACTACAAACAACCACCCCACACGTCATTTTAAACCACTTCATCTTCTTCCAACGCAACGCTTACATTAATTAGTTTATAGTGGTGCCGCGGATCACGGAATTACCCGTGAACCGTACGGATCAACCCTCACGGTTCGGGACGCAAGTGATCCGCGGATCGGCTGACGATGCAAAAACAAAAAAGTTGTGCGTTAACATAATCGCCGCATGTTTAAAGGCCAATTCTGGTATTTAGCACATTGAGCCCCCTTTCATATTTGTCTAGGATGAAATATAGTGGTTGACACAGAAATGTTGACTATTGGTCCTGTCTTGGGTATTTGGCTCATTTCAAATCGCCCCTACCTCCTTCACAATGGCCGGCTACGGGAATTCACAAACCTGTCCTTAAAACTACCCTAAGCGTTCGTTTTCAGAAATGTGCAACTCACCGAGTGGTAAGTGGTGTTCGTTGATGTTCCATATCAAGTATCGTAGCGAAATACAGTTTCTCTCGTTTTATTTGGCATTTTGTAAATCACATTGAAACGGAAACCGGACTGGAACCGGAAATGTGCAGGGGGCTTCTCCGTCTCAACCGTACGGCTAGAACCGAGCGAAAAGACTGCAACCAGCCCCCCTTTCCGTTTCCGGTCATCGAATAATGAGTCCATTGTCCAAGTCTTCTGTGCTTCATTTGATCGCGGATTAATCTTATTTTTTTTACTAAGGAGAAGGAATAATGCCTCAGATTGCACTTTATTTTGTTTTCAAATATTTTACGATTTAATTTATACATTGGATGGCCATCTTGAGTTGAGTTTATTTTATGTGGACACAAGCTATTTCTATTTTTTTTACTATCCATGTATAAAAGAAGAAGGAATATTGCCTCAGTTTGCACTTTACATTGTTTGCCACCGTTCTTTTTTTAAATGTTATAGTGGTTTATTCTTATTCATTACTTGAAGGCTACATGCCAGTGCCACTGTTTTTTGTATTGCTTTTAATAAATGAGTGTATGTTGAAGTATATTGGATTGCTTTGTTTTAGTTTTTTACCGTGGTATCGAATTTGGTATTGAGAATTGTGGAATTTCACTGTTATTGGTATCGACAACTAAATGTCTGGTATATATATGACATCCCTACTTACAGGTACTACTACTACCTCCAATACTGCTAATACTGTAATATTGATTACTAACAAGTACTGGTACTACCCCCAATACTACTTATATTGTCATACCACCTAATTACAGTTAGTAGTACTACTTTCAATACAGCTTTTACTGCAATACCAACTACTTACAGGTACTACTCACATACTTATACAGAATAACAATGACATACAATTCAGTTTGTTTCTCTCTCTTCCCCCGACCCCACAGTCGGGAGTGAGCAGCAAAAAGGCATTGGAGGAAACCAAGAGCTTCGCCAACCAATCGCTGGCCAGTGTTGTTTATCAAATCAGCACATTGGCCAATAGCCTGCTTGGTTTGCTTGATGCTCAGACAAATCTGATTGGTCACATGGAGTCTTCCATCAACCTAATTGGTCAGGTAAACTGTTAGCACCCACAACAACTTTCTCATAGAGTAGTTTAGAATGATTTAAATTAGTATACAAAAACAAATAAACGCAAACAAATGAACACATCTACAAATAAACATGTCAGTGTAGCTTTGTCACCTACTACATACCAACTAGGTGGCTTTAACATGTTAAATTAACGTGTCTACAAATGGACATATTTGTACAGATAGACACTGAAAGATGTTTAGAAGACTGATAATGATGATGTTTGGATGAATGGACGGACGGTCAGACTGTGGAGATGCACAGGGAGAAAGTCGCCCGGAGAGAGATTGGCATTTCCACGGTTATGAAGCGAGTTCCCCGTGGAGCAGAGATGACCCCGGCTGACCCCGCGGTACACCGTCCCACCGAGTACCACCGCCGACCCATCGACTACTCAGTACTGGACTCTGTTGGCCACCAATACACAGTAATACACAGTTATTCCCAGTTATACACCGTTATATGCTGTTATACACAGCTATACACAGTTATACACAGTAAAAGACAGTAATACACAGTTTTACACTTTAATACATAGGGCCGCAGTAGCTCAGGAGGTAGACCGGGTTGGCTGGTAACCGCAAGGTTGCTAGTTCGATCCCTGGCTCCTCCGAGCTGAGTGTTGAGGTGTCCCTAAGCAAGGCAGCTAACCCTAATTTCTCCCAACGAGCTGGCTGTCTACTTGCATGGCTTACACCGCTGTCGATGTTCACATGAATGGGTGTATATTAGGGCTTTGGATAAAAGCGCTACATAAAATGTAGTCAATTTACCATTTAATACAGTTGTATACACCTTGATACACATAATGCTCAGTAATACACAGAAATTCACCAGTTATACTAAGTAATAGACAGCTATACACAGTTGTACTCAGTAATTCAGTTATAATCAAAATAATAAAAATAAAAAGTCATACACAACAAAACTTACTGGACTGGACTCTCTGTGACACGAATACACAGTAATACTCGTTAGCAGAACCACACATTCACACAAACACAAACACAAAGAACGGGTGCTTTGTGAGCGTGGGAAAATGCCTCAATTAATTTATTTCATCTCTCTCTCTCTTTCTCTCTCTCTCTCTCTCTCTCTCTCTCTCTCTCTCTCTCTCAGATACCAGGGAAGCAGCATTCCGGAATGATCCGTAAAGCTGGCAGCTCAATCAGGTCAAACAGTCTCTTCATTCTCTCATCCAATTGGTCTAAGCACTGGATGGATCCGGATTTCATGTATTGTGTGTATGTGTTTTGGTGCAGGTCCTTCAAAGCTCCTGGACCAGTGATATGTCCGCTCCCTCCGTCTCTTGGGTCAGTGTGTGTGTGTCTGTGTGTGTGTATTTAATAGCAATAATTAGGGGTCCTACAAAAGAAAGTAGGAACCCAATCTTATTTGTTATTATTATTATTATTATTATTATTATTATAAGGGGTCAGACGAAAAACTTAGGCACCCTATTGTATTCATAAGTATCGTTATTTTTTCCCTGAGAAATTCGACCATAGCTCAAAAAATACTAGTTCAAAAGAAGAAGAATTGGCAGGCTTGAAGAACTCGCAAAATGAATAAGGGATGAAAAGGATGGGTGGCGCTAGAATAAGCTTTAGAAGTGCAACATACTCAGCAGGCGGCCATTTCCACTAGGAAAGTGCAATATGCATGAAACTTGTTATTCATGCAACATTCGTCATCATGAACAACTTTCAAGGTCCAACCCATATGGTAAGACCATTTGGATACCCTGCAGCGCACTTGACCAAAGGCCAACATTACAACAGATTTGGTGCCGGAAATGGTAAAAGCTGCAAACTCGGCACAAATGCAACAGGTGACTGTGGGACTGTATGATGATCAATTCATAGCAATAAGGCGAAAGACGGCAGAGATATACATTTTATAGTGAAATATAAGAATATATCTGATGTTTAAACAGCTCCAACAATGTGTCAAAAGACGTAGGCTTGGCTTTCAAATATTGCTACTAAGAGGAGATTCCATTGTATACCAATGCCAAATTTTGAAGTCTATATTTGAAAAAAAAGAAGGATATATTTGTTCGTAGTTGCCTTTCTCTCTTCAACACAGGTTGAGCCTTAAAGCGGTACACACGTCATTTCGCAAAGTCAGTTTTGACGATGGGTTTTGAAAAAGTATGCTTTAGAACCATGGTTGGTGATGGTTTTGCTATGTTAACTACCGGTAAACCATTTTTTAAGGCATACCAATGCCATATTACCATACAAACCAAGCTCACCATAAATCCATGTAAGATAGACTTTATTTCTCAAAATATACTCAAATCTGTTTTAAACAGTCTATGTGCATGTAGTGTAGTGGTACTGCATCGGATTCATGACCATCGCTGGTTCAAGTCCAACATCAACCAACAACTCTGTGAGACATGACATCAAAGCAAATAATGTTTACCTTCATGTCATTAGGCCACCAGCATACTCTTCATACAATAGGGCCCTGTCCTGGTTGCTTTAAACTATATTTATTATTATCTTGTAATTTAATTACACAATTTTCTCCAGCTTTGGCAAGCCTGAGGAACCACCCACTGAGAGTGACGTCATGATGAGCAAAGCCCCGCCCACAAACAATAATGTCACAGGGATACCCGTCTCTTTGAGAACTCCCTGGTCAAATTATCCAGTGGAGCTGGTGGCCCAGCCCACTTCAAAGGAGTTTCTGTCCAATCACAGCCTTCGTCCCCTCTCCACGCCCCCCAGCCTTGAGCCTGGTAGGAAATAACAAAGATACTGCAGTTGTCCTACACGTAGTCCTTCCCATAGTCTCACACATTGTACTACATACAGTACTAAGCACATTACTACACAATCACATAGTCATACGTGTACTATTGTGTAGGACTATGTGTACATTTCGTGGTGCATAATGGGCAACGGTGTTTATTACTCCCTCAGTGGAAGAGGTGACCGTGTTACTGCCCACTCCGGCTACGCCTAAGCTTGATGTTATCTCTAATTCCGCCATCGAGGAACCCAGTCCACCATTTCTGCCACATCCCGACCTTATTCAGGATGGAGAAGGTACACTGTCTGAATGTCTGTCTCCCTTGCTGTCTGTCTATTCGTCCATCTCTTTACCTGTCGGACTATCTTTCTGTCTTTTACTGAGTTTTTTAAACGGTTCCAGTAATCATTCTCTGCCGTATCAATACACAAACACCAGCTTTGCTTTCTGGCTCTCTTCTCTTGAACAGCGATACAGCGCTGACATAGAATAGAATATCTTTATTGTCATTGTAACAAGTACAACGAAATTAAGTGCAGTCCTTGTTCAGTGCAAAAACATCACATTGAGCTAGTACGTACACATGCATAATTAATTAAATTAAAACTAAATTAAAACCATAAAAATAGTCAACTCATAAGACAAACATTCACATTCATAAATGTGCTTACACAAATGTGATACACAACTATGCTTTGGTAACAACATTTAGTGAGGTTAGGGCTGTTGGGTAAAACTAGGGGTGTAACGGTACACAAAAGTCACGGTTCGGTACGTACCTCGGTTTTTAAGTCACGGTACGGTAAGGTACGGTTCATAGTTAAGGGGGAAATTAAAAAAAACTGCTTGTTTGTCAACAACGGAGAATGGCCGTCGATCAGCAGCAATGAAAACACCAATAAACTTGGTTATGGCATTTGCATTTCTGAATTCCCAGACAGGGAATTCAGAAATGATGGGTTTTTTTTCCCACAGCAACAATCATAGTAACACCTGGATGGTGCCTTTTCAAATGTGTGTGCTAGGGATGGGAATTTCTGGCAAAAATACTATTTTTATATTCGATATTCGCTGAGAAGTATTCGAATGATATTCGAAAATAGCTCAATCAAGAACCCCCCACGCACGCACGCACACACCTCGGATACCCACACACACAATGACACAGGGAGAGGCTTTTATGATTTGTATGAAATCAATCTGTTTATTTCAACAACTGTGTCATCAACATTCAACATCAAAGTTATTTCAACATGGGCTTAGGCAGATAGACCTACATGCACCGAAAACGGATCGCTATTTATTTATTTAATTATTTATTTAGTTTACTGAACACAGCCTGCATGGTGGTGAACTAGACACGTCAAAAATATAACTTCACACGGTGTCTTTTTAGAATTGATTTGTTACCAGCATTCGTAGTGTTGATCAGCTGAGAAATAGTCTGCCAAAGACGTTGACGTCGCTTAGCAACCGAGGACGCTATTCACCACCGGAAGTTGTGAAGGCCCATGCAAGTCAACGGAGCGTTCAAAAGCTTTGAGAAGAGCCGTGTAATAAATAACGATAGTCACATTCATTATTCGATATTCTACGTGACTCAGACTATTCGACGATCGTTGCCCGCTATGTACGCCACATTTACGTACTGCGGTACACCTCTGTAACCGCTCCAAAGTGCCTGTACCGTGACGGTTCGGTACAAATACGTTTACTAGGGGTGTACCGTTACACCCCTAGTAAAAACGGTTTTGTTCTTGTTTTCATGGACCTGTATCTCCTGCCTGATGGCAGGAGTTCAAACAGTTTGTGACCGGGGTGTGATGAGTCCTGCAGAATGGATTTGGCCTTTTTAAGGCAGCGGGAGCTGTGCAGTTTGTCCAGAGATGGAAGAGGGCAGCCGGTGATTTTCTGCGCTGCCTTTATGACCCCCTGGAGCCTTTTCCTCTGTGCCACAGTGCAGCTTGAGAACCAGACACACAGACAGCAGGTCATTATGCTTTCTATTGAGCAGCGGTAGAAGAACACCAGCAGTTTTTGGGGGATGTTGATCCTCCTGAGAACTCTCAGGAAGTATAGTCTCTGCTGGGCCTTCTTCACTAGCCCAGTGGTGTTGACGTCCCAGGTCAGGTCCTCCATGATGTTAACTCCCAAGAAGCGGAAGTCAGAGACCCTCTTCACACAGAACCCGCCTATCAGCAGCGGCTCTTCCTCCTATAATCCACAACAAGCTCCTTGGTCTTTGTTGTATTGAGGAGCAAGTTGTTAGCGCTGCACCACCCCACCAAACGCTCCACCTCGTCTCTGTAGGCGGTCTCATCCCCCCTTGAGATGAGCCCCACTACTGTGGTGTCATCTGCAAATTTGACGAAGGTGTTGCTGTGGTGGGCGGGAGTGCAGTCGTGGGTGTAGAGGGTATAGAGCAGGGGACTCGGCACACAGCCCTGTGGGGAGCCGAGGCTGAGGGCGGTGGAGGTGTGGGGGCCCACTCTTTCCCTCTGAGTGCGGTCTGATAAAAAGTCTTCAAAGCAAAGGCCGGTGGAGTGTGGTATTCCAATGTCAGACAGTTTGACCACCTGTCTGTGTGGGAGGATGGTATTAAAAGCAGAGCTAAAGTCCATGAAGAGCAGCCAAGCATAACTTCCCTGCTGCTCCAGGTGGGACAATGCAGCATGGAAGGCTCTGGCCTCAGCGTCCTCAGTAGATCTATTAGCCCTACTATTTCGCCAAGCCTCGCTACTTTCAGCTAGAGTTGCGTTCCATTAACGTGGCTTAAGGGAATCTCCGCTAATTAACCATGGCAATTTATCCGAGCAAACTAACCTGGTCGGTACCAGGCTAACTGTCAGGCTTACTTGAGCGGCGTTTCAGATAAGTCCATCTGTCGGAAATAAGTGTACCATCAGAAGGTTCAGAATATTCAAAGAAATGGAAAATAAAAGGCATGAAAAGTCATTTGATTTCTCCAGTAATCCTTCCTAAGTAACTAAATAGATAGGGATTGAAACCCGGACGACCGGTGCAAGTCCGACATGTTACCTCAAGCCTATCTCCCTGAATACAAATCAACGGACAATATTACATTTAAATATGTTACACAGTTAATACTACTACTACTCAGAAAATCTGCGATTTTATTACCAGGCGGCCGGTTACGGTGTTCCCTTTTTGAGTTATTATATGCGTGTACTCCTCATAGACCTCCACAAGCAGCTTCTAATCTCCTCTGGAAAAGATCCCGCTCTGTCCTTTTCGGACATTTGATCCATGATTTGACATTCACGGTTCTGGGCTGGTTACATATCTCGTGAGCGATTGTAATCCACGATGACGTAAGCCTGAGCAAGGCGCGGCTGAACTACATTGATGGAATGGCTTTAGCCTCAAGTGGAAGTTGGCGTTGGTTCTAACCGGGTTTAATCAACTAAGCGCCGCTTTCGTTAGCGACTTTGATGGAATACCCCTCAGCTCGCCCCTCCCTTCTGTGTTTTGTGCATCCAAAAAGAACTATCATAAACGCAGCGCAAACCCCCACAACACCCACCCCTTGCCGGCGATTGGTTGGAATACTATTTATTTTGGTTTTGAGTGGTTGGTTGTACCATTTGTTTTTGTGTACAATCTCGAAGCATAGGCTGCCTAATTAGACATTAGGGGTGTCAACAATAATCGATTCGGCGATGCATCGCAATGTGGGGCATGCACGATTCAGCATCGATGCGGCAACGTGCCATAATTGATTATGTCGCTGTTTATTATCGGGCCTCGAGTGGACAATAGAGTTGTGAAGTACATGCTAAGCGCAGAACGGCTGCGCCGCGGTCAACGCTGCTGATCGCTGCCACTCTAATCAATGAAACCATTTCCACCGGCTCAGCAGCGTCCCAGAAGCGGCGCACCGCGCCGCAGCGCTACCATTCGGTAGCACTTCTATTTTTCACGCGAGCCGTTGCTGAACCGCGTCGATTTCAACAGAGCAGATCGATCCGGGCAGGAAGTGGCAATGTAAAAGCCATAGAGCATCCGGTCAATTTTCAAAATAAAACACAATACGCAGCTCAAGTAGCCTATCACAACTTCACATGAACATAACGTCATGACCGGTGGCATCAGGTCAGCAGTTAGTCAATCAAAGGGTCTCAGAGGGTCGTAACATGGTCGACGAGAGACTGATTGTCGAAGTGGAGCAACATAAAATAATTTATGAAATATATCATCCTGTCAGAAAGGTGCCATGTCAGAAAGGACAAAGCCTGGCATTTAATTGCAGTAGGTTTGAAAAAATTTGCCTCATTGTGTGCAGTAGAATTTTGATGCATCGCAATGCATCGTAGAATTGAATTGAATCGAACCGTTACCTGGTGAATCGTAATCGAATCGAATCGTGAGGGCAGGGCCAATGCATACCCATATTAGACATGTTTTTTTTTACAGCTAGCGGATTGTCAGGAAAGATCAGATGAATGTGAACATTTATGTTTCGGCCTATCATCACTGATACAACCTTTTAAAAGGAAATTATGGCAAACTTGATATCGATTTATCTCTCAAATCCAGATATCACATCGTTATCCCGATGCACCCTGGATTTGAGTTGTCTTCTCTGCATCCTGGACCTGAGCTCCTCTAGCTGGACCAGAGAGGGACTAGCTCCTCTAGCTGGACCAGACAGGGGCTAGCTCCTCCAGCTGGACCAGAGAAGGGGCTAACTCCTCTAGCTGGACCAGACGGGGGCTAGCTCCTCTAGCTGGACCTGAGAAGGGGCTAGCTCCCCTAGCTTGACCAGAGAGGGGCTAGCTCTTCTAGCTGGACCAGAGAAGGGGCTAGCTCGTCTAGCTAGACCTCAGAAGGGGTTAGCTCGCCTAGATGGACCTCAGAAGGGGCTAGAATCAGCTGGAAATCCTGGCATAGCTCTCCAAGGTAGCTGCAGTCTATGTTGTTCTGTATTCAAAAGCAGTATTGGGCAGCATTTTATATTATATATAAATATATATCCAAGCCGTGTAGCCGTCAGAGAGTCTGAGGACAGTTTCTGTTTAAGGAATGAATAAAAAAACTAGGATCCATTTCTGACCCTCATCTAACTCATGGATGTTGAACTTTTCCCCCAACCTCAGGTTGGTAAGTTGAGCTCCCGGCGATGGCATTGTCCAGTTTTGGATTTTTGGATATGGCTGAGAAGTCTAGGCTTCAGGTGATCAGGGATCTGCAAAATGTTTAAAGCATTAAGATTAAAAAGTACTTACCCTAATTACTGTGGTAACTTACCTTAAGAAGAGAAATACTGTACCAGACAAAGGCTAACAAACACTCTGTTGTTTGGTCCATAAAAATGAACATTATAGAGTAGTGTAGTATTGGATCTTAATTTTACAATGCAATAACATAACATAAATACATCTTATACATAAACAAAAGCAATGATATGTACATTTGAAAACCTTTTATACATGTGACACAGCTTGTTGCTGATGGATCGAGATATTAGACCTATACCTATGCCTTTCTACCTGCCTGCGTGTCTACCTGCTAGTGTGTCTGACTGCCTGCCTGCCTGCCTGCCTGTCTATATACCTGTCTTTTCTTTCTCAGTTTCTTCCACAACTCGGAGGAATCGCATGCGTCGATTGCCCCCCATCTCCCGCTCTCTCTCTCTGAGGGGGAGGGCTCGCCCCCACGACACACACTTACTACCTTCCGTCCAATCATGTAAGACCCTGCTCTGCCCAAAGACAACTGTTACTGAGCGTGCAAGCATTTGATTGATATAAGGGTATATATTCATTATTTTAATATATATTATATATATACATGCTTCCCTGTTGTGTCAGTTGTTTAATCTCCTATCTCGCCCTCCTCTCTTCCTCTAGTGATGATCCCGCCCCCTCCTCCTTATGCTCCTCCTCCTGCTCCTCTTCCTCTCTCCTCTGCTCCTCTTCCTATCTCCTCTGCTCTTCTTCCTCTATCTGCTCGTCTCCGCTTAAATGCCCGCCTACAACACCTGGGTGAGACTTACGCATGCATACACAGACACTGACCTAGGTACATGGATACATTTTGATCAAATTTTAATTCCCCTCAAATCTCTTCAGACCTGGAGCTTCCAGTCCCGCCCCCTCCTCCCCTGTTGGACGACAGCATGCAGTTAAAGTGATATCCCTCTTGCCGCTGACATCAATACTCCTACAGGATTATGGATGTTTATTTAGAATAATATAAATATGTGTGAGTTTATATATATATATATATTTTGTGTATATATATATATATACACACATTAATTAAGTTAATAATTAAGTTAATCATCAATAATATAGGTCATGACTGTGATATACATGTATATGTGAGATAGATACTATATATATTCAAAGAATCAAAGGTTTTTATTTGTCACATACTCATACAGGATGTGCAGTGAAAGGTTAGCATATTCTGTATGTTCTGTGCTTAAAAAAATAAATAAAATAGAGTAAAATACTATATAAGAAATTAAATGTATACACAATAAAAACTGCATAAACAGGGAGATATACAAATTGTATTGTGCAATATGGCCATTGTTAAAGTGGGGATGAGGGGATTGTCCAGTGGTTCGGTATCATTTATTGACTGTTCAGATATAAAAACACACACACACACACACAAACATACACACACATACACACAGACGTATATATGTGAATAAAATATATGCTGTTGAGTAGATTTGGCGGTAACTCAACACGAGTTTCGTTGTGTCTGTATTTAATACCAACTTCGGTTGCTGAAGACTTGACTGAACAACAACAAATGCAGACTGTAAAAGGTCAGAGGCCTGTACAACAGACGACGAGCAACAATAAACAATAGTATTGTCAGCATAAAAAATATATTACAGATTAAACAAGAACATATTAAAGGGGACAAATTATGAAAACAACACTTCCTGGGATTTGGGTTGTTGTTTTGGGTCTCTGGTGCTCTTACACGCATACAATCTTTGAAAAAGTCTGTAAATTTTTTGAGTGAAATATGCATTTCTGAAAGTACCCCGCCTACAGTTACCAAACGAGCGAGTCGGTTTCGGCGCCCCCTCCTAAGTAGGAAGGGGGCACAGTTGAATATTACCTCCCAATTACCCAATCCCCTCCAATCAGAGCATAGATACGATTTTGTGGACCAGCGGATGTGCAGCTCCGGCAGGGGGAACTCGGCGGCAGCTCAGCTCCGGGAGTACAATCCCTTTCCCTCCCTGCTCCGGACTGCCGCCGAAGAGTCCGGAGGAGGAGACATGGACAAGAAAGGGTTTGTACTCATGGAGCTGAGCCGCCGGACTGCCGCCGAGCTATCCCCGCCAGACTTTTCAGCTCCCGGAGGACTCTTCGGCGGCAGTTCAGCTCCCGGAGCTGCCGGCCTGACGGCTTCAACGGCGGCTGGACTGCTACAAGGCTTCTGCAGCAGTCGGCAGTCTGGCAGCTCCGGTGTGGGGAGCTCGGCGGCAGTACAGCATCTCAGCTCCCGGAGTCTTTACTTGTTGCAAAAGTGCCAGAGACGTCAGACGCAGTCTTTGTAATTCATAATATCATCCGAGGCGCACATAGCTTTTGGCCGTGATATTAGATATAATATGTATATATAATATTATTATTATATTATATTATATAGATACAGAGCTCCAGGAGTCCGCAAATGGCAACAATCCCTTCACCATGCTGTGGTTCAGTCTGACAGCTCATTGGTCAATGGGCAGCAGCTCATTTGCATTAAAGCTACAGACACCAGAAACAGCGCATTCTGAAGGGACTGAAACAGAGGGGAATAGCGGTAGGCAAGATTTCTTTTCCTAAAATTTATTTCCAGCAAACAGCTTCAAAAACATGTTTCCTGGAACTCAAATACTATGTTTACTTGTTGTGAAAACGCCATAATATGGCTCCTTTAAACAAAACTATCAAACAATACATGTACAGAAATACACTGCTCCAGCTCATAACAATTCAATATTTTCTTTCTGAGGACTTTTTGTTAGTTTTAATATTGTGGTCAATTTTTTCCGCTCATCATCGCAGTTGTTCCACAGCCTAACTAAGTTAACAATAGAAAAGCTAAAAATAGTCCCAGTGATTAGGCCACCGATCTGATGTCAGACTTTTATTTTGACGGACGTACGTGGAACACCTACAGTAGGATAGCCATTGCCATGGTAACTGGATGGCTGTCTGGGCAGTTGCTAAATATTGCGAAGCACAAATATGACCCAGAGTATTGCAGCTAAAATGTTGCTTGACCATTTTGTGTCAAAAATGGTCCTACGCAGCTACGCGCCTACGCTCCTAGATGAGCCCGCCCAAAACTTTTTTTCCCCCGCTATTTTTCTTTTGCTGAAACATGGCTGACATCGCCACCATCGCTGCGCTTTATTTGCTGTGGGAGTCCGAGGAGCGTCGCAAATGCAAACGCCGTCGTGTTTGGGTGCACGACATCCTCCCTGGAGACGGCCACAGCTGGGTGAGTTTCACCACTTGCTCCAAGAACTCCGCACATCTGTTTCCCCTCTTGCACCTACCTGCTATGCATTTCCTGTCAATGCTCCAACCAGTGTTTCAACAGTGTTTTTTATATAATATCTATGGTTTCAACCTAAACGCAAATCTTCATATACATGCATGTCACCTGAGTTTGAATATGAGTCAACATATTCATTCTTGACCTCCTTGTCATGCTTTTGAAAGTAAAATAAGCTGATGCAAAATGCACTGTAAACACTAGTCAAGACATATACCTGTGCAGTGATATCAGTAAGATAATTGGCCTGCATATTTGGTATACAACTACAATTCTCAATAAGGCTAAAATAAATTATTCATGTGTAGCAGATTCCTGGCTACTGGCGATTCGTTCCGGAAGATAGCCACCAGCTTCCGGGTCGGGGCCTCCACCGTGGCTTCCATCGTGTCCGATGGGGTGATGGCTATATGGTACTGCCTGGTGGAGGAGTTCATGGCTGTGCCCACTACCGAGGACTGGAGGGTGATTGCGCAGCAGTTCGAGGAGCAGTGGAACTTCCCTCTCTGTTGCGGTGCCATCGATGGGAAGCATGTTGTTCTGAAGGCCCCTGTGAACTCCGGTTTGCAGTTCTTCAACTACAAGGGAACATTTTCCATTGTTCTCTTGGCAGTTGTCGACGCAGACAAGTGCTTCCGCATCATCGATGTGGGGGGCTATGAGAGAACCAGTGATGGAGGAATTCTGGCCAACTCTGTGTTTGGTCAGGCCCTCCGAGCTGGCGATCTCAAGCTCCCTGCTGACAGAGTACTGTCAGCGGCTGCGCAGAGAGGACCCCTGCCTCATGTGTTTGTAGCGGACGAGGCCTTTCCGCTACGGACCGACCTCATGAGGCCATTCCCCGGACGCATCCTCCCCCGAGAGCGGCGCGTTTTCAACTACCGACTGTCCCGGGCTCGGTTGGTGGTTGAGAACGCCTTCGGCATCCTCTCCTCCCAGTGGCGGATCTACCGGAGGGTCATCGAGGTCCGTCCTGAGCTGGCGGAGAGATGCGTCAAGGCCACCTGTGTGCTCCACAACCTCCTCCGCAGAACAGCACCAACAGCAGCAGTGAGAGATTGCCTCCCTGTTGGTGTGGTGTTGCCTCTGCCAGGGCTGGGGAGAGTGGCTGCCAACAACGCCGGGAGAGAGGCCATCCGGATCCGCGAGACCTTCACCTCCTACTTCTCTGCAGAAGGGACCCTCTCGTGGCATGACACCATCGTATAGTGCAGTGCACAACAACCCCAAAACGGCTCTTTTAAGAGCCACCCACACAAAACAAAAGTGATTCCTTCATTATTATTAAATTGTTATTAAAATTGTTCAATTAAGTAGTGTTATTAAAAATGTATATTTGTGTCCATGCATGCTAGATCTTAAAATCATATATTGAGAGAAGAGTTGTGAGAAATATTTTATTTCAAAAATAATTATAAAAATATAAATAATAAAAATAACATAAGAACAATATAATATAAACATAACAGAACAATAACAAATTAACAGTTAACAGTAGAACAGTGACATCAGCCTAGTTCTTTCCCTGGAGAGATTGTCACCACCACTAGCTAATAAGCTTAAACAGGTTCCAAATTAAGGGTGAAATTAGAAGTGTCAAATATGACCTTACGAATTTTGAATTTAACGTACTCCAGTACTTCAGGTGGCAATCTCTCCAGGGAAGGAACTAGGCCCATGACAAAGTGCTCATTCCCAGAGAGCGGGGTAGGGGTAGGCACAGCATTTTGCCTCTGCAGGGCCTGGAGGATGGCTCCCTGCATATTTGTGTTCCCCTCTGGTACCCTGGCTCTCTTCCTCTTCGTCCCTGTATGGAATGTAAAACACCATAATTTGTAAGTTGCAATACTTCACAAGTGAAAAGCCTGTTGAACATGCATGTGTGTTTGGTTTGAAGTGTTGTAACTTTAACTTAGTAGTAATTAGGGCTTTCAAATGAACGCGTTAATTTCGATTAATTAATCAGGGGAGGATCAAGAAGTTACGAGAGAGAGAGAAGGGAGAGAAACAAACGGTAGGCTATACAGCTGTTTATAAACAGGCATAAAAGTGTCGTATAGGTATGCGATTAATTTAGATGAATCACAGATTCATCTAGATGAATCACAGTAATCACAGAGCCTGTAATTAATTTGATCAATTTTTTAAATTGCTTGACGGCCCTAGTAGTAATCCATAAACCGTCTTCTTATCAGTTAAAGCTTAAACGGTTAGCCATAAACATAGTTGAACCCCTGAAATTAATGCTATACATCTTTGTCCTGTACATACCGCTCTGTGGTCTTGGGGCAGGGCCAGCCTCAGGGACAGGTACACAGGAAGGGCCAGCGGCAGGGACAGGGACAGGGGCAGGAGCAGGAGCAGCATCAGCGTCCTCTGGGTCTGACTCACTGCTGGGCTGGTCTATGTTATTGAGAAAGAAGACTTGTTTTTTTTTGCTTGGATGATATATGCATGATCTATACAGGGACGCTGGAAGTAATTCACAGTTGGGGGGGCTGAGAAACGTTCCGATGACGTCATAATGCGAAAGGTCAAACATAAATAAATAACGTTCTCGATAGGGTGTTACACTTGGTTATTTATATGCCTAGTAATCATGTGATAAAGGCTATAATGAGATGTCATCACAACCAACCTGTATTAGACCAGAGGTTTTAGAAATACACCATAAGGCCAACTTGTGAATGTGCTTCATTGAATCACACATGAAATGCAAGTATTTCTCAGAATATGTCTTCAATTAAGACCTCAAATATTTAATGACACGCACAAGGTACTGATATTATGCATTAGACAGTGTTATGAACAAGTAACATAGCCTAGATGAGGCTAACTGATTTGATAGTTTTAACAAACTTAACGTTAAGAAAAAAAACTCCTTCCTCCAAACTCCGAAGCAATGTACACAAGACGCGTTGTTTTAGCATGTTGTGCCTGTTTTTCTTCAGGTCCCAGGCCATATTAATTTGTTATACTGTAGACTCTAACGGTGAGACCATACTGCTCAGCACGCACGTGTTAGTCACTGCTCACGAGCGCAGCACATTGGGAGTTAGTTATTTATTTTACATTTTACATTACACTCATTTTTGACTGTAAATGTATTCTAAAACACTCAAAGGTTCTGCATTCAATTCACATATTTGTCAAAAGTGTTTAAAGTATATTTAAGGTATCAAAAACTACGTTTTATATGCTTTTTTTTTTTTTTTTTTTAATCGGCCGATTAAATCGTAATGGTAATTTTTCTCTGAAAATAATCGGCATCGGCACTCAAAAATCAATATCGGTCGGGCCCTAATCCAGAATATCCTGGTGCATATGTAGAAGGGCCAGGTGAGTGAGTCTTCTCTGTACGACGGTGTTGCGCAGCCAGGTCTTCAAGCGGCGCAGTGCAGAGAATGACCTCTCTGATGAGGCCACTGAGATGGGCAAGGAAAGAGCGAGATGGAGTAGATTTCCTACGTCCTTGAAAAGACCACTTGTTTGGGCGTGCGTATTTATTTATTTATTTATTTCCACGGGGGTTTTTGCATTTCACATTCAGCCTCTCGCCACCAGGGGGGGCTGCATCCCCCCCAGCCCCCCCACTTCCAGCGTCCATGGATCTATATTACAGCACATTAAAGATAGACAGAATCGTGCCGCACTGTAAACCGTTCCTGTGGCCATAATACAGAAGCTGTACGTGTCTTCACTTGTCAACAAACCTGTATTGTGCGATGGCCCTGCTGCTGCCTCCTCAAGCTCCTCATCTTCTCCTGCCCCTGACAGTGAAGTCTCTGGAGCCCCGTCCTCCTCTACCTCCTCTGCCCCCCGAGGTAAGTTGCTGCTGGTCTCCCTCGGGGTGACAAAGGGGTCGAGGAAGGACAGGACCCCAGCGAATTTCCATCTCTTCACTGTCCCTGCCGCTGACCCGCTCTTTTTTCCCTCTTTTTCCCTCTTTTTCTCTCTCATATACCTGTCCCTGAGCGACTTCCACTTCCTGCGACATACGTCCACTGACAAGAACATATATACATATTAAGTTGTGTAACCTGACAAGCGGGACAGTCTGTTGTAGTAGTATCACTTAATATTACTGCTAACTGGTGCTACCGCTAACCGGCGCTAACTTTTTTCATAGTAGAACACAAGCTGAAGCCAAGCAAAATACACATGCACATTATTCACTGATCTTACCAGGAAAGCCAGTATCCTCGGCCACGTGGACCCACGCCCTCTCTTTTTTGTTCCTGTCCCTGTACAACACCATCGTTGTGTCGTACAGGACAGGACGGCTGCACACTGCTACTATCAGGTTTTGGTCCTCCATTTCTGTTCTGTCCTCTCCGTCTCTCTGCCAGTGACGTCGGGTCAAGCTCAACGCTGATTGGGCAACGCGGCTAATCGTCATGCGTAGGAGCGTAAAAAGTTCAATTTTTTGAACTCCTTGTGTAGGCGCGTGGGTGCGTTAGGTGCGTATATACGCAGCTCATACGCGGCTACAATGTTGCTTTAGCGCATGTAACGCATCTACGCAGCTCATACGCGCGTAAACCAATGGTTCCCTATGGAAAAGTTGCCGATTTTATACGCGTCTTACGCGGGTAACGCGTTTGGTGTGTTCCCACCTTAAGTAAAAGGGTTCCTTGAAGTCTGGGGCGGCCAGGGACGCGGCACTATACATGCTTTGTTTTAGTCTGGTAAATGCCTCTTCCGCCTCAGGGGTCCATTCCAAGATGGCTTTTCGGTGTCCTGCTTTGGTGATAAACTGTCGCAGAATAGGTAGGCGCATTGAAAAAAGTCTGGTGACAGAAATTTCCTTGGTTTGAATAAAAATGGGTTGCGAGTGCGACATAATGACATGGTAAATGTGGGTCCCAAGGCCAGACCTGTTGAGAACCACTGGTATAAACAATATTTAAAGAGTAAATTGTTAATTATAAAGTGGCTAAGTACCAGAAATGTAATGTAAACAAAGGGAAAGTGTCCCAGTGATCAAGTATATATATTTGTATATATAACTTTATTTATCTAGCACTTTTCATACACAAGGCAGACTCAAAGTGCTTCACATATAAACATTGTCATAAAAATAAAATAAAATAATAGATAAGTAAAAGAAAACATATGCAAAGAAATTAGTAAAATAGAAAGTTAAAAAGGGCATTTTAGTATTAAAATAGAAAATAAAGGCAAAGTTAGAAAAGCTTTTTAGAAAGTGCCATGTTTTTAAGATTTGGCAGAAAGCTAAAGCAAACATAAAAGTCTTCAGTCTTGTTTTAAAGGTGCTCAGAGTTGGGGCAAGTCTTAAATCCTCAGGGAGTTTATTCTAGCTATTTGTTGCATAGTAACTAAATCCTGCTTTCCCATGTTTCGTGTTTACTCTGGGGATAATTAACAGATTGGTCTCAGAGGATCTTAGTGGTCTAGAAGGCTTATGTAGTGGAAGCATATCAGTTAAATATTTTGGGCCTAAACCATGTAGGGATTTATAGTTTATTATATAGGTTATTATGTATAGTTATATCAACAGTAAAGATGACAGCGCCTTCTCCATTTATGCAGACTGTCTATGATTGTTGACACTGTCACGAAAATAAGCATGTAAGCTGTATATCCGCACATTGCCACAAGGGAGTAGGAACAAATATATAAGCTGTAATAACTGCTCATGGCCACAAGATGGCAGCATATTCACACATGAGGAAGCCGGAGGCGGGCTCTCAGATCATAGCCACCAGAGCATATACGACGTCATATAGGCCACGCCTACTCTGTATAGGAGCAGGTGCGCCCCAGGGAAGACAGAAACACACGGTACACCGCAAAAAAAGGCCCTTCTAGAAATAATCCTAATATTCCTAAATCTAGCCAAATGATCTTGTATTGAGCGAAAAAATCTGTCAATGGGCTAAGCAAAATGTACTAGGTTAGAAATCTTAAAACTACAGTCTAGCCACTGGAAAATCATAATGTGCCATAAAACTAGACAAATAGGCTAGAATTTGAGCAAACTGAGCTTACTACAAGCAATACAATCATATTTATGCAAGACAGAGTAACTTAAAATTAGTAATTTAGTCTTTTAATTAGCTGACTATTAGACTTTATGTCTTGAAATAAGATTATTATTCTAATAATTGAGCTGACTTTAAGAATTAATACCTTTAAAACAAGACACAATATCTTAAAACAGCACAATAAAAATAAGTTCATTTGTCTCAAATTAAGGCACCAGAAGCATCTTGTTTTTAGCATTTTGTTTATTAAGAGATTTGAGAAAATATGCAGCTATTCAAACAATGTAAAAACTAAAATAATAAAAACACAACAAAACACTTCCAGCTGCTGTTTTGAATTTGACAGAAACAAACATGTCATTAACACGGGTCTTCCTCAAACAGTAACATATTCAATGAAGGACCTCAGCAAACACGTGGCTAACATGGGCCTGACTCTCAAACTGAGTTGTTTTTTTAGTTAGAGATATCAATAGTCAATCACTCAATGAAGGACCTCCACTCGGCAATGGCTTTTTTGTAGGAAGCAGTTAAATCTCGGTCATGGAGGGAGTCCTGGAGAACCTCAGTTTGCAATACTGAGAGCAGCGTGGCAATGAACTTTGGATAAGGGAGGTGCAGGCAATAGTAATACCCCAAGAGGTAGAGCAGGCCTTCATGAAACTTCTTCCTGTCAAAGGTGGTCACTGGTGTGTTTCCAATGGCGATCATGCAGTTATCCTCATAGACGAGCAAAACTGGACAGGACAGGGGTCGCTGGCGCAAGTATGCATCAGGGTCTTCTGAAGCCTAGATGACAAGAGTGGAAGTTTAGGAAATCACAAGAAACAAAAACCTTGTCCTGGACTGGGATACATCCAAAAAAACACAACAATTAGGTCACTGACAACACTACCTTTTTGTATAAATGACAGAGGCTTACCACAAAATAGAACAGAAAAAATAAATACTTGCTCCCAGCTTCTTTGGTGGCATAGTGCTGGATGGGAAGAGCAGTGGCAGGGTTCTGAACACAGCAGTGGCATGTTCCACTATTTTGAAAGAAAGCACAAAACAAGGTGGTATGAGTAACCACTCATCATGAGATCTCAAAATATAAACTTGGACAAATCAAGGTACTGTATACAGTGACCTCACCTCCATCCAACGTTTTAGGGGGTCTCATCACTTTCTTCATCACCCCATAAAATTGGACCTTTGAATAAAAGTCGTCCCATCTCTTCCTCATCTCCGAGATGTAGTGGGCATTGTTTGGCTGTATTATCCTTTGCAACTCATCTAGGACCTGAAAGACATTCAAAAACAGGTGTAAATTACTTTCATTGCCAGTACGTCCAACACGTTGATGACTGATGGGGCGCATTGGTGGTGGCGCCGGTTGTTGAGGAGTCGGTCTAGTGGTTCGAGCCCTGCTCTCTCTGACCTCACCGACGTGTCCTTGAGCAAGACACTGAACCCCAAACTGCTCCCGATGTGCAGGTTGGCACCTTGCATGGTAGCCTCCGCCATCGGTGTGTGAGTGATTGACTGATTGAATGAATGGGTGAATGTGAAGTATGTCATTGTAAAGCAATGTAGCTTGAATGTAATTCTCCCTTGTAAGTCGCTTTGGATAAAAGCGTCTGCTAAATGACTAAATGTAAATGTTCAATTAAGACCTAATGGTTAAAGGCCCCTAACGGCCCCAAATCGTGTACTGAAAGCTACAAAAAGGTCGGGACTGGTTAAGAGAGGATTTGCTTACATGATCCAAGTCTTTGAAACAGGAATATGCCTCCAGAATCTTGCTGGGTCGGTCTTGCTCTCTAAGAGTGTCAGAGGTTATAAAGCGTCTTCTCGCCTGAAACTCCAAGTTCAGCAAATGGGTTACTGAAGCTTTGTTTGGCTTCTTGGACCGGCACATCTCTTGCAGTGTCTTGAAGTGCCTTGCCTGGCTTTTCTGGCTGTCCAAGACGTCACCCAAACCACCTAAAGGAATAATAATTTAAAAAAGGGTTAGAGGTGTAAAGAAATATTAGGTTTCCAAATTAAGTAGGAGGTTATTAGGATTTTTTTTTTCTACAGTATTGCATTGTTAGAATACTAACAGGCCACTTACCCATGGCCCGTTTTA
This sequence comes from Gadus chalcogrammus, assembly GCF_026213295.1. Classification (NCBI taxonomy): domain Eukaryota; kingdom Metazoa; phylum Chordata; class Actinopteri; order Gadiformes; family Gadidae; genus Gadus; species Gadus chalcogrammus. Next base: position 6,057,803 of record NC_079412.1, on the reverse strand, counting down.
TTTTGTTTGTATATTGAGCATAGCAATCTCTCCCACACATCTCAGTAATCAAAAATGCATCACGACAACTTGAGACTAGCTGTTACTTCCCACAAAAACTCATGTAAAGAGAGTGTATTACGTTTGATACATACATTCATCACTGCTATCCAGGTGTTGCACTGGGGTGCTGGCTCTGACTGGGGACTGCTCAAGAATGACCGTAGAAGCACTTGAATCCCCGTCGTAGTCACTTGTAGTTATTTCCCCAACATCACGCCGTTGTTTCTTTGCAGTAGGAGTGCCCTTCTTGGGGCTTCTTACATTCGATAGCCTCTTCATGAGCTTTTTGGCAACATGCCCCTGCCATAAAAACAGTAAAGATTAAAATATGACAAATTACAATGTTTTCACAATAACAATAAAAACACAAGCAAAAGGGAGATACAAATTCTTACCCAGTCTTTTAGCATTGGATAATATTCCACCAATCGCTTTGCCATGGCATTGACCTCTGGTCTTGTGGGGTATCTGGCATCTTTTGTGGCTCTTGCAATTGAGATCATATTACACATAGTGTTTCTAATGAGCCGGCAGAAGAGCTCCTTAGATAAATCCACGATGTTCTCTGTCCCCAACCGTTTATGCTCGAAGTAGGAGCGTCGCACCTGTTCAAGTTCACTGTCTGTGTAAACTACGTATTCTGGGCTGGACATAACCACGAACTTGGAGGGGTTGGGCTCTTCTTGTGAAGGACCACTGCCTCCAGTCGCTGATGGTTGTGGTAGTTCAGCAGCAGTCTCCACCTAAAATACATTCACATTTACATATTTCATAGGATAACTTTCCGTCATAAATATATTCCCACAGAATGAGTTTTTCGCTCTGTAATAATCATATAGCCCAGCCAAAATGTAAAGCCCATACAACATGAGACCCCTGTGCAATAACAATAAACTGTTATATAACTGCCCACGAAGAACAGAGATCATGCTGAATTTTGTTTAAATATGGACTTACACTATTGTTACACTGACTGGTCAAGCCTTTTTTTAACCAAAGAATGAGCTTTGGCTAAAATAAATACAATTTTAAAATGAAAATATTTGTAAATTGATGCTATCACATAGACCTGTGGATGCACTTACATTTTATCATTATCTTAACTTAATGTGCATAATATGGAACAATTTAACGTTTCATCTTTATTCACAACAAGCCATATAGCCCGCCGCCTGTGAACATTTTCAGGACCATGAAACAGATCCTTGATGTCATCTCGAGTAAGTGAAGGCAATAACTTCTCCAATCTTGGCAGCTATATGTTAAGGATGTAGAGAACGTTGGAACCCAAGCGCAGGCACAGACAGAGACGGGGTAAAGGGAACGGGGTTCATTGAAAGGCAGGCGGGTAGTCGGACAGGCGAGGGGGTCAGATAACAGGCGGGCAGTCAGGCAGGCAGGGGCTTGGCGGTAGGCGGGTGGTCAGGCAGGCGGGGATTCGGCAACGGGCAGGCAATTAGGTAGACAGGGGCTCGGCGGTAGGTGGGTAGTCAGGCAGGCAGGAGGTCGTCAACAGGAGGTCAGGGTGACGGATGGAGAACTACAAACGGAGGGCAAAGGGTTACTGGAGGGCAGAGGGAACGAGCTAGACAAGTTGATCGAAGATCGCGAACAGGTGTGCAGAGGAGGTGAGTCCCAGTGGCACCGGGCGGCCACTAGATGGGGGTGTTGGACCGTGTGACAGGCCGTGGCGTGACACTATAGAAAGAAATACAGTCAGTGCCGAGACACTGAGCTTATCACAGACTTAATTCAGCCATATATATATATATATATATATATATATACATATATATATATATATATATATATATATATATATATATATACATATATATATATATATATATATATATATATATATATACATATATATATATATATATATATATATATATATATATATATATATATATATATATATATATATATATATATATATATCCTACTTTGATTTTTCCACCAGGGGTCGGCGGTTCTACTCACTTAAGACATATATATATACACACATATATATATATATACATATATATATATACATATACATATACATATACACATATACATATATATATATATATATATATATATATATATATATATATATATATATATATATATATATATATGTCTTAAGACCCATGTCTTAAGTGAGTAGAACCGCCGACCCCTGGTGGAAAAATCAAAGTAGGCTACAGTAGTGCTATGCATATTTCAACTTGCCAAGGCGGATGACTTCACCGGATGGACAGAGGGATTTTTTATGAATGGGATTTTCTTTTCATAGTCAGCACAGCTTGTAGTACCAATAAAATTCAAGTTACCAGCATTGTTAACAATTACTGCAAAATAACGTTTGTGCAAAGACACAAAACATCATGTTGTACTAGCCTGATAGTTAGCTAAGGTCCAACTGTCCTGAAAACTTAGCACTAAAGTTTCAGTTAGCTAACAGCTTATCAATTCCTTAGTTAAACTTCATGCACTTTTGCAAAAATAGTATCAAAATACTTAATGTTTGATAATAAAATGCACAATATTAACTGTAGATAGATGCATAAGGATATTTACGACGCTGAAGTTGGCATCCGATTCGCAGCATCCGATTCGGCAATTGCTGGTCCACCTTAAAACGGTCGTGATTGAAAACGATAGTTATGTTATTATAACTCTAGTTCTATGATTGTAGGCGTAGCCGTCTAGGCTTCGCCTTATAGAGTGGCGAAGTCACGCCCCTTCCGGTAGAGCTCATGGGACCTATGAGATCGAAAAAATATGAATGGGTGTCAATGGTCCCGGTCTTTATATGCCCTGGATTACACATATGTTGTTTGTGGATTTAAATGGTAATTTTTCATGCAAAGAGTTCAACCGTTTATTGTGCAATTGTTCAGATAAAGGCTGTAGAGAAAACACAACGAGAAAGACTACACGGCTCGTATGTGACGTCACGCCCCCTGCGACTGGCGTGGAGAAGACCGACAATCTTCCCATCGGCATAACTGAAACTCTGCACGTGCCCCGAATTATGATGGTTTTCACCTCTTTCGATGCTTTTATCCTCCCCTTGGAAACAGCGGTGAAGTGGGGCAGAGAGATCGCCATCTCTGTGCCGAGTTCCAAGTGCGGGTGTTGTGACGTATATCATATGCGTCGAGAGCAGCGAAGAGCTGTAGTTCACAAAGCGGCCTCACATAAAACCTAAAATTATCAATCTTCTTCACGATAATTTTTAGTTTTCTTTGCATGAAAAATTATCATTCAAATCCACAAACAACATATGTGTAATCCAGGTCATATAAAGACTCGGACCAGAAAATAATTATTTTCTCTCCATTGACACCCATTCATATTTTTCGATCTCATAGGTCCCATGAGCTCTACCGGAAGAGGCGTGACTTCGCCACTCTATGGGCTTGTCCCGTGCGCGCACTTGTGCGTGCTGAAAATTCTAACTATGCACCTATCAGCGTGGGCACCGCCCACATTTCCCCACGGTATCGTGTCTATATAATGCGGTGTATACCGTCGCTCATCCTCCATGCTTTTCTTTCAGCATTTGGAGGGTACAGCAGGTGGGAAACTAGACGGCTACGCCTACAATCATAGAACTAGAGTTATAATAACATAACTATCGTTCTATTTCATGTAGGCTACTTCGTCTAGGCTTCGCCTTATGGGCTAAGGTGAAGCTGCGAGCGGAGCCCGATCAATGTACTCCTGCTGGACCCCAGTCAAAACGACCTAAGTCACCAGAGCACATTAAGACTCAAAAAGCCAAGGAAGTGTAAAACACAACAGCTTAATAAAAAACGAATTCCTCCTAGATCAAGCAAGGCAATGATCAAGGGAGAAAAAAGTGAGTCTGTAAAGACTCCGGCTCTAATCCGTGTTTCATGGAACCCATGAAAAGGAAAAGGAAAAGAAAAACCAGAGCAACACGGTTTCCATTAGGTCCGCTACCACCGGGGGCGGAGCTACGGAATCCGGCTCTCCAATAAGGGGACTCTCTCGGCCGTTTCTTATTTGAAGAAAACGGCGGGAGTGCCACACTGGCAAACAAAACCACCTGACAATTGGCGAGCCAATAGAAAACCCCCCTAGCCTGTTTTTAATTTGAAAAAAGGTGGGAGAGTAAGACTGGTAATCAAGTCCAACTCGCCAGCCGGCGAGGGGAAATCCAACCACGCCGCTTTAAAGAACATGTCTATATTCCTAAGCCGTAAAAGGGGTCCCGGACTCCAGCACAGAGTTGCAGAGTGAGCCCCTGGACATGTCTAACATGTAAAAACTGACAAAGCTATAACACACAAACAACTGTTGTGTGGAGCGGAACGCGGTCGAGCGATTCACGTACATAGCCAACGCCCGAACCGGGCACAGGAGATGCCTCCGCCTCACTAGAATGAGGCGGGGGGTGAAAAGCCTTAAGCACAATATCCCTCGACCGAAAATAACTATTAATGTTCTTCGGGAGGAACGCAGGATTAGGTCTGAGCAACGCGAAGGAGCTGTCCTCGTTTAGCAACAAGCAACTCGGGCTGACAGACAGAGCGGTAAGCTCACCGGCCCGCTTAGCAGAAACCAAGGCCAACAAGAGCGCCGTCTTAAATGACAGGGTATCCAAAGGGGCCTGAGAAAGAGGCTCGAAAGGATCCCTGGACAATCCGCGCAACACGGTGGGGAGATCCCAGCGTGGTGTAAGCACGCGTGAAACAGGCCTAACCCGTCTAGCCCCACGCAAGAATCTCTCGACCAGTGGATGGCTGAAGATCGGTCCACCATCACAGCCTGCATGGCCAGCCGAAACGGCTGCCGCATAGACCTTGATAGTGGAGAAGGCCAAACCTTTTTCCAATAAGTTTTGCCGAAACGAAGGCACGCTTCCCACCTCGCATTGAGATGGGACAGCGTGGTTCCTCTCACACCAATTAGAGAAGGCGCACCACTTCGTCGCATAGAGGGAAGAAGTAGAAGGCGCACGAGCACTCTGAATAGTGTTGATAACTGTCTCAGGCCAACCTTTGCCCTGCAGGATCAACCTCTCAGGAGCCAAACCAACAGCCGTCCCGAGACATCGGGCGGGTGGTGCACCGTCCCGTGGGCCTGTGAAAGCGCATCCGGCCTGAATGGTACTGGCCACGGCGCCGACTGCGGCCAGCTCTGGAAACCACAGAGCTGAACGGTTCTCCGGGGCCACTAATATCAGGGACAGTCTCTCCTGTCTGACCCGTTCCAGAAGAGGAAGGATCAGCTGGAGCGGGGGAAACGCATACAAGAGAGCCCGCGGCCAAGGTGTGTGTGCCAACGCATCTACCCCCAACGGGGGAAGATCCCGAGGGCTGTGGGAGAACCACCACCTGCAGTGCGTGTTCTCCCTGGACGCGAAGATGTCCACCTGCGCTGTCCCGAACCTCTGCCAGATCAGTCTGACAATGTCGGGATGTAACCGCCACTCGTCTCGGCGGGGACCGCCTCGAGACATGAGGTCCGCCCCAAAGTTCTGGGCCGCCCGCGAAATGAGACTCTCAGACTGAGGAGATACTGATGAGCCCAAAGCCAGAGCTCGACCGCCTTTCGGTGGAGAGCAGGGGAGCAGACTCCCCCCTGTCTGTTGATGTACGCCGCCGCCGACACGCTGTTTGTCCTGATCAGAACGTGGCGGCCGCGCACCAGGTGAAAGAAATGCAACAGCACTTTTCTCACAGCGTCGAGCTCCAACACATTTATGTGTGCTGTAGGGGGCGTGCGCCAGTCGTCTCCGACCGAGTGAGAGAGGCACGTTCCTCCCCAACCTGTCAACGAGGCGTCCGTGAAGACCGATACGTAGGACGCCACCCTGCCCAGGGGAACACCCCTGAGAAGGGGGGAGGGTCTTTTATAATATTCCAGGTCTGGCGACACCGAACGGGGAACGAGGAGCACCCTGAGCTTGTGTCGCCTGCGGTCCAACCGTTGGCGAGCAAACCACCGCTGGAGTCTGCGCATAAAAAGCAGACCCAGGGGGACCACGGGGTGGGCAGCTGCCATCAGCCCTAACAGGCGCATGGTGGACAGTGCGGTCACGTTTCAGCGAACGCGAAAACGGGAGAGCGCCGACAGGATGGCGTCTCGCCGAGGAGGCGAAAGCATCGCAGTCATGGTGGCTGAGTCTAGGCAAAGCCCCAAGTAGACTGTCTGCCGGCTGGGGAGCAGGGAGCTCTTCTCCCAGTTGATGGCAAAACCCAGGAAGGAGAGATGGTTTATCACCAACATGGAGTCCCTTCTCGCGGTCTCTTCTGAGTTGCTCAGAATAAGCAGGTCGTCTAGGTAGAAGAGAATCCTCTTTCCCTGACACCTGAGCGGTTCCAACGCCGTCTCCACACACTTCGAGAAATGCGCGGAGCCAGGGAATAGCCGAACGGCAGACACTGGTACTCGTACGCCATCCCCATAAAGGCAAAGCGGAGAAACTTCCTGTGCGCCTGCCGAACAGGGACATGGAAGTAAGCATCCTTGAGATCCAGGGATTTGAACCAATCGCCCTCTCTCACACACCGGAACAACGCTCCGACAGTGAGCATTCTGAACTTCCTCGTGGCAACGAATCTGTTGAACACGCGAAGATCCAGAATATGTCTCTTTTCCCCTGACTTCTTGGAAACCAGGAAGTATCGGGAATAAAACCCTAGGTGAGACTCTTGGGGGGGAACGACAGTGATGGCCCCCTTTACCAAGAGACGTGCCACCTCTGCTGCCAGAGCCGTGCTCGCAGCCGGGTCCCGTAGCGTGGTCTCCACCAACCCCATAAAGGGTGGGGGACGACGCTTGAACTGTATGGGATGGCCCCATCTCAACGTGGTGTCCAACCACGATGGCAGAACGCACCGCTCTTGCCAACACGCATAGCGGTCGGAGAGAGGGCGAGCCGACAGCTGAGGTAGACCGTCCAGGAATAACCCGTATTCCTCTGCCCCTACCGCCTCCACACTGCGTGTGAACCAAGGGGGGCTTCCCATGAAAGGGAGGAGGCTCAGCGAGCGTAGGAGACGTATCAGAACCAGCCGCTGTAAAAACAACGAGCTGTCTAGACGTCGCACTCGTGCCCGCTGAACAGGGAGCGAGCCGTCCGGCCGCCGCACCTGTGCGCATGCGCTGTCCGCAGGCTGTAGCCACAGCGCGCGGACCCGTCTCCTCACCTCCCACAAACTGTTGAAGGGAGGTAGAGGGGATAATGTGGGGAACCAGGAGACCGGTACAAGTGGCCGTATCCACGGGCTTGTGCAACGAGTCTCTGATCCGTCCACGAGGCTCCAAGGGACGCCGCTTCTTAGAAGCAGGTGAACCAGAGGCCATGTGAACACGCCGTCCGACCGCCACCCTACAGCCACCGGGCTGAGAGGGGGAAAGAGGCAACATGGAGGAACTCACCACAAGCGTAGGACGCAGGTGGCCTGAGGAATATCGCTCTTTAGGTACCATGTACTGCCGTTCGGCCGAACGGTCTTTACTTTTTTCTTTAATAGGGAAAGAAAAAGTAGGAGCAAGCTTCCGGAACTTCCCGGTCCGTGGCGCTGCTCTCCCCGTCTGCGGCGGCTGCGGCTGCTGCTGCTGCTGCACCGGGGCTGGAGTCGGAGGCAGCCCCCTGGAACGCTGGGACCGGCCTGGACCCTGCCATCTCGCGGCTTCCTCCGGGCCGTAGGCCTCCCTGTCAGCCGACAACGAGACCATGGCAGAGGAGAGCAGGGCGATGTTGTTGACCGCCGCCGCGGATTGAGAGGCACAAACGAACACCATGTCCGTTAGGCCGACAATCTGCTTCTGGAGGCGGTCGGGGGGCAGCGGCTTTTCGTTAGGGCGCCATGTGGCGCCCGGACAGAGAAGCACTGCCAGGAGAGGCTCCAGGCGAGGGATCCCCCTCGCCTGAGTATCAGCTCACCCCTCCACGTTGGTGAAATCCGTGTAGGATCTTACCGGAGCCTTCAGGGTCGAAGGGTCCCCACCTGCAGCAGTAAACAAGTGCTGCACAGGCGGGAACAAGGGGCACTGGGTAACCCGCCGGGAAGAAGATGGGGTGCGAAAGCACTCGCCCTGCATATCGTCAGATACGGGGGCAAGAGGCGGGGCCGGCATGGGAATCCCTTTGATGGGCGCTGCCTCACCCATGATCACCCGGAAGAGATCGGTCATCTGGCACGGACCCTCGTGTTGTACGACGGTGGCGGTTGTAACCCGAGAGCGGGAAAAACCGGACGCCGAGTCGCCGAAGACGTCCTCCATGGAGGCGTCGATGATGCCATCGTCGTCGTCAGGGCCGGCCCTGAACAGGTCGATGGCGTCAGCCAGTTCCACCGCAGGGGAAAAGAAGAGATGCCTGGAGAGGATCCCCTCTTCAGGCAGCTCCCGGCAGGCGACACAGGAGACGGGGGCCGCCATAGTAGCCGCGGCGTGGTCGGCGCCGAGGCACCGAAAGCACGCCAAGTGCCCGTCACCCGGTGCCAGGGAGGCGGGACAGGAGGCGCATAGGGGTCCTGAAAAGGACCTAGCTCCAGGAGCGCTCTCAGGTGGCCCTGAAAAGGGCCGTTTGTCTGCAGCCTCGCCCGAGCCGCTGCCACCGGCTTGGGAGATCCGTGTTGAAGTTTTCATCTTCTTAAAGTAGTTCTCAATTTCTCGCTGATTAGCACAAGTGCTGAAAGAAAAGGGAGGATGAGTGACGGTTTACACCGCCTTATATAGACACGATACCGTGGGGAAATGTGGGCGGTTCCCACGCTGATAGGTGCATAGTTTGAATTTTCAAGCCCATAAGGCGAAGCCTAGACGGCGTAGCCTACATGAAATAGAACAACGTTCTCTAGCAACTTAGTAACCTAATCAAGGATCTGCCAGGACGTCAACAGTTTTACCATACGAACGAACTTGGTGAAAACGATATGCGAGATAGTTGCTGTGCGATTGGATGTATTAACTGCCGAGGAGTGAAGCCGGGGTTATGATTTTACCGGATCCCATCCAAAAAGCAGAAAAACTGAATTATTGTCTATAAGATTAGAATTCCCAATAAGTAATATATATTGTTTAATTGCACATTATAATTACAATTATTTCAAAATGATGACTAAACGATCCTAAGCAGTTTTATTTCAGAGTGCAGAAAAAAGCTCCGCTGCGCTGGAACTTCAGAAATGCTTGAGAAAATGTAACTTGTGTGGACGCTACCGCATTACTTGGTCAATAAAAGAGCTACTGAAAAGTTATTTGATTCAGAAAAAGGCTATTTGTTGATCGTTTTGCGGGAAGCTAGATAGTACTTACTCAACTTTGCTTTGATTATGATGATATTCCTATTTTTCACCTCCCATACGACAACGTTGTTAATCAACCCACTCTTGAGAAAAAGTTAGCTATCCGTACTTTTGTAGGCTTTCATTTTTTGTGCGGTATAAGGTGACGGATTCTCTATAAGATAAATGTAAATATCTCCAAACTCCACGTCTGGTCGAGACGTTGCCAACTTCAAAGCAATGAACACATCAGCGGGTGCTGTGTATGGATCACAAGTTCAGAGTATGTTTATCTTTTCTTGATATCTAATTTGAACATTTATGGTCTAAATAGTTGATTGATTGTAGTATTGGAAATCTGCAAGGCTGCAATTCCCCTGGCTGGCCGCTGTTCGTCGCCCTTTTGTCGGCGTCTGTTGCCCTCCAGGTAGCCATGGTCGTCACGTGACTGCTAAGTATGTATTGGGCTATTTTTAATCACGCACCGGCTCGCTATTCTCTTAAAGACACGCACACGCACGCGCACACACACACCAGCAGTGCAGGGCAATACATTTGACCTTTGAGATTCTTCAGTTCAATTAAATTTACATTTCTGCATTTAGCAATGCCTGGCGCTTTCCATTCAGGTGTCACTTTATTTGTTTCCAACCATTTACATTTTCTTAAAGGTTGGGTACGCGATTTGCGAAACGCCAGCAGATTTTGAAAATACACAACTCAAATGGTCCTACCCCCTCTCCTTCAACGCTGGCTCTGACTGACTCCACCCATTCCAAGTACCTGGACGCGCAATCATGCACGAGCGCGAACAGAGATGCGCAAGAGCGAGCCAGGGCCCCGTTTCCCGAAAGCATCGTTGGACGGCTGCATGCTTCAGCGTTGGTGTTACGTTGTTGCGCAAAATTTACTCAAAGCAATTCATGCTCCCTTTTAGGTTGCGCGTGTTGCGCGTGTTGCCAAGCAATTTACCGCCAGAACAGTAGGTGGAGTAATATGTGGAGGAAAGTTTTTCGTTGAAGACGACCTCGAGAATGACGTCTTTGTCTGTGGGAGTCGTTGGTTTGTTTATGTGCCAGATCGTGTTCTCCCCATACACAGTGAATGATGGCAACAGACAGAGGAACAGGGGTGATGAAGTTGTTGATCATTGGGGTTGTATAAATGTGCATATCTCTCTACATTTTAAAACGACATAATGTGTTGGCAGCAAAGTTAACTTCACTTCAGGTTAATGCTTTTGTATATGAGCCTGCCGGGTGATACTCCAGACAGGAAGTAGTAACCAGACCAGCAAACCAATCACAGCCTTGCAGGCTGGGCGGCTCGCGTAAAAGCTTACGTAAAAAATGACGCAAGTCTAGAAAAATCGCCCGACGCACGCAAGACGTGAGAAGTCGCGCAAGGGGGGCGCAAGGGCGCGCAAGGGCCTCTTGCGCTTGCGCTTACGCTTACGTAACCGAGCATAAACCAGCCTAAAGGATAGATATGCACAACCTGAAGTGAAGTTAACTTTGCTGCCAACACATTATGTCGTTTTAAAATGTAGAGAGATATGCACATATAGCGAGCATAAACCAGCCTTAAAGGCTGGTTTATGCTCGGTTACGTAAGCGTAAGCGCAAGCGCAAGAGGCCCTTGCGCGCCCTTGCGCCCCCCTTGCGCGACTTCTCACGTCTTGCGTGCGTCGGGCGATTTTTCTAGACTTGCGTCATTTTTTACGTAAGCTTTTACGCGAGCCGCCCAGCCTGCAAGGCTGTGATTGGTTTGCTGGTCTGGTTGCTACTTCCTGTCTGGAGTATCACCCGGCAGGCTCATATACAAAAGCATTAACCTGAAGTGAAGTTAACTTTGCTGCCAACACATTATGTCGTTTTAAAATGTAGAGAGATATGCACATTTATACAACCCCAATGATCAACAACTTCATCACCCCTGTTCCTCTGTCTGTTGCCATCATTCACTGTGTATGGGGGGAACACGTAGGTACGGGCGGGGTCCAACCAGGGGTCCCACCAGGGTTCTAGCAGAGTGAATGTGGTGGTGCAGCATGGTGACCCTTCTCAGACACCATACAGTCTAACAGATCAGGGCCCCGTTTCCCGAAAGCGTCGTTAGCCTAAGTGGATCGTGAAGTGCGTCGTAAGGGCATCGTAGAGTTTTCACCGCGTTTCCCGAAAGCATCGTGGGGAACGAACGTCTTGAAAACGCTCGTAGCTAACGAGTACTCCAGGGGTGCTCGTAGGACTCTAAGAGCATCGTCAGCTATAGCCTCAGTGGCGACACCATCGGACATTCCGTCTATTGGATGCGTTTTATTAAAACGCATTGCGCCTTTATGTTCTTAGTTTGGTAATTAATAAAGATTATTAATTTATAAAGATGTTAAAATGGCCAAAATAAAACGGGACAGTCCAGAAAATGTTTGCGCAGGCAGGGCACTCAAAATGTGTGAGAGAAAGTGGGGGGATTTGTGCAGACTGACATAGGCTACTCATAAAACGTAGCATAAAATAATGTAAAAAATTAAATTAAATTAAAAAAAATTAAAATAAAGAAATAAAATGAATTATAAAAAACAAGCAAAGGAGCAGGCAAAAGGCTGGGATATGGTGGGGATTGGTCACGTTGACGGGAATGTTTAGTGACATGTGGGAGGGTGGAGGGGGTTAAAAAAAAGTCTCAATCACTCTTCGACGCGCATGAAAACCAGCCGCGTAGTTATGAGGGAGGCCGTCCTCACACCGATCTTCCTCGTCGTCATCGTCCTCAGCGTCCTCCGGTTCAAGCAATGCCACCCCAGCCTTAGCTGCAATGTTGTGCAACATAGCCGTCACACATATCACGGCGCATGACTTGGCCGGCGAAAACTGGAGCCCTCCGCCTGACTTGTGAAGGCATCTAATATAGCGCAACTTCCACCTCCCGATCGTGCGCTCAACGATGCACCGGGCCAGACGGTGGGCTTCGTTGTATTCCTCATCAATACATACCTTACCCTATTTCCGGAGGGGCTTTTATAGCCAATCAAATTATCAATCAAGGAAACCCTTATGCGGAATCAGATTAAGTCGGCTCTCTTTGCTGCGCAAAGCATGTTTCAGAAATCAGCCCATTAAGATAAATGTAGTTGTCACACAAGCAATTTTTAATTTTTTGTCATATGGAATTATTTCAGGGGGGAAAATGCCGTGAAACGCACAGTGCATTCAGGATTAGGACTGATATATGTCGGTTTAAGCCTAATCAATTGTGTTTTAATGTCTTGCTATAGCATTCATCTAATTGCAGTCTATTTTTTTCGGAGGCTACTCTGCTGTTGTCCTTGATGGGGATTTATTTGAACCCTTTTTAACACAATTTTCCTGCGACATTCCTGCGTCTCCCCCTCCTACGGAGCCCATTTCAGCACCGTGTCAGTAGACAGTTACAATCCTACGACGTCGTGAGTGCAGCGAATGCGCGTTCACGTTAAGAGGAGTTTCGGGAAACGCTCCAAAGAACTTGACGATGGATCGCAAGATCCATCGTGAGAATGATCGTACGAGCGTGGATCCATCGTTATCGGGAAACGGGGCCCAGGCTAGCGTAGGTTTTCGTTTAACAACATGGCACTACATTCAGCTGTAAATTGCACCCAGTACCGCGGGAAGTAGGGGTTTTGGGGGTGCTGCAACACCCCCTGTCCGAGGCCCTGTCTTATCACAGAAAACGATCATTTCTAAAAACTCCGGCCAAAGTGGAGATTTCTGAAAACGCCGGTTATGTGTTGTCGTATCAACGGGGAGAAACGGGATTTTAGGTTCTGAAGCGTCACATTATGCACCAGGAAATGCTTAACGTCATGTGAGCGTCCGCTGTACCGTATTGGTCCGAATATAAACACAAACCCCATTGTAATACGACCTATATTTGGAAAAAAGATTTGAAGACCAGATCTTGATTTCATGAATAAATAAATTGTATTAATTGAAATAATATACGAAAATAAAAAGGCATAGAATAAAACACTGCACCACTAAACAGTAGTGCAAATAGGCCGTACTGATGTGTACACCAAAGACTTCCTGACACTCCTCTGCCCCGCTGTGTTCGCTCTGGCTGTGGTCGCTCCGAACTGTTTCGGCCCGTGGCAAAGCGAGTCATCCTCGCTGCTGTCCAAGGCATGTTGAGACGCAGCATTTATTTAATGCTCATATGTCCTAGTGCTGAAAAAAGGTTATATGAAAAAGTGTGAGGGTAGCGGTGGTGCGCTAAACTTGTTCTGTGAGCAGCTGGATGTGAACCATGGTGTGAAGGAAGTGAACACAACGATCGATTTTCAACTGTGCGCGCATGCACTGGTGTAATTGAGCTGCGCTGCTATATATCTTTTTTATCAATGTGACGAGTTGCGAGTCTAGTGCAGGCCGGGTTTTTTTTCTCCAGCACCCCCTGCTGAGAATACGTTCTCGCGGCTATGGTTGCACCAGATGTTATAAACAATAAACGGTCACATAAATCATTACTATTTTTAGAAAATGTATGTTTGTTCCATATAATTGTATTGGAAGTCCTGGTTTTCACTAGGGTTGCCGCGGTGTGGACATTTTCACACCGAGTAATACACTCGTCTCAACACCGGTATTACCGAGTATAAACGGTATAAACTTTGAAACTAGGTCAACTGCCACACAAGCATCGGTTTTTAGACCCTTCTCGTCCTTCAGTTGCCGCCAACGTTCAAAAGCAGCGCCTAGGATTATTCTTGATTTCAGTTTTTCTCTTTCAGCGTTTTTATCATCAATTACTCTCTGAAAAAGAGTTTTCCTTCTCTTTGCTAGTGGTGGTGGTGGTGGTGGGGATGGTGGCGTCTTGTCTGCCATGGAAATTGTCTTCTACTGCTAGGTCCAAATGTGGATTAACTAGTTCCAGTAGATACCGCAGGATAACAACAAACAGGAGCTTGCTCTGGGTCACGAGCTCTGGGTCACGAGTACTGCACGAAGGGGTCGCGCGCGGGGCGCGGGGGAGGGGGGGAGGGGGAGTGCAGTACGACCGTTTGATTGACGTACTTACTGTCCAATGAAACTCGGTGGCAATGGAAATGATTGGCTGGAGTTTTTCGAGCCCTGCCCGTTCCACAGATGATTGACAAGTTAAATTTTCATGTCAGTACTTCTAACTCAGTGGCTGTAAGCGGGTTATGATAAGGATTTCAAGTAATTTTGCAAAAATGGCCAAAAAAGCGAATCACCTACGCAACCTTTAAATGGTTTCTAACATGTTTACATTGTTATCTCATCATGTTGTCATGGCTACCAGAGAGGACGCTGGCGTTGTTTGTTCGCCGCTTCTCTGATCACGACTTTTTTCGATTTTTGTGACTGATAAAATAGTTTTCCTGTGCTTTTTTTTTCACTTTTATTTTTTCATTTTTAACAAACTATTGTCACGAGCCTTTCCAGTTTTTCGGGACATTGATTTTTAGCCTCACCGACGTTGTTAGTTGGGTAGTTAGGCATCTAGCATTTTTTGACGTCTTCCAACTGTCAATATTGCCTCACCGGGAAAAGAGCCATCTGGTTCCAACAACAACCTATATCGCCTTGCCGGACAACTTTCAGCCACTCGCCTCCCGATCCCTGCTTGTGGGTCCCCCCTCTCTCATCTATTGAGTGGCGGCTAACGCTAGGCTGCTCCGTCGGTCAGACCTGATCACATCGATCCTCCTCACTTTGTATGGTCTCCCCACAGTCAGTCTTTTCCCTGGTCCATCTCCTCCTGTCTTGCCGTGGGTAATCCTGGTCTACACTGCTGTCATCCATCTCTGTGCACCGGGCCCGCGGCTAGCCGCTATCGCTGAGCTGTTGCTCCCTTCGCCCGGCAGCATCATGCTCAGCTATTCGCCTGCACAGCTGTTTGGTATGTTCAACTACTCCCTCCCATCATCCATCTCAGTCATCAAACAACTTGGACTCCTACGTCGTCGCCGTTACATCCACAGGAGCTCCCGCCGTAGATTTGTTTTGTCCCAGCACGGTCTCTGCGTCCCATTCACCCGGTCAACTGCACGCTCCGTCACGCCCCTACCGCGTCATCAGGACTCAGCTGCTTCCGGACCTTTCAACGCTGCCGTTAGACAGCAGCTCACCAGGCAGGTGAGCTCCCCTCTGTCCTCCCGCACAGCTATCCTGACTAACCTCAGACCTCTCCAACCTGCCCTGATCCCACCCCCCTCTGGCTGTGTCAACTTTGCCCTCCTCAACACTCGTTCACTCACCAATAAAGCCCCCATCATACATGAACTCATCCTTGATAATAACCTCGACCTCCTTCTACTTACTGAAACCTGGCAACAACCCAATGAATTTTTCTCCCTCAACCAAGCATCTCCCCCTGGTTTCAGCTACATCGCCAAACCCCGCCCCTCTCGCCGTGGAGGTGGTCTCGCCGTCATACATAAAGAGACCTATTTGATTAAAGAACTCACCCTCCCTTTAGTAATATCATCCTTTGAATTCATTGCTTTTAAAGCCCCCTCCGCCACAACAGTTATCCTCATCTACCGGCCACCCAAACCTAATCCCTCATTCCTCTCTGACTTCACTGAACTCCTCACACTAGCATCAACCCTCTCTCCACGTCTGCTGTTACTTGGTGATTTTAATATCCACATGGACTCCCCCACTTGCAAGCTCTCATTTGAATTCACCACTTTATTGGAAAATTTCTCTTTCGCCCAACATGTCACCTTCCCCACCCATGACAAAGGACACATCCTTGACCTTGTCTGCTCCATTAATCTCCCTGTACTCGACCTCCGGCCATGCCCCTTTCCCCTCTCTGATCACAACCTTTTACGGTTCTCCATCCTCTCCCCCATCTCCCGCCCCCGCCCCCTTAGAGAAATCACCTTCCGTAACCTAAAATCCATTGACCCCCACCATCTCTCTGACCTGCTCTCCTCCACCCTCCCCCTCGACTCAACCCTCATCTCACCTGATGAGCTCACAAACCACCTTAATGCTTCCCTGTCTTCCTCCCTCAACACTCTGGCCCCCCTCAAAACCAAAATTGTCTCCTTTAATACCTCCTCACCCTGGTTTACACCTGCACTCCGCAAATTGAAACAAACCGGCCGCCAACTCGAACGACTCTCCAAAAAAACCTCACTCACAGTCCACCATCAAGCCTACAAACTCCACCTCACTGCCTACAAAGACGCCCTCACCGCCGCCAAGTCTGCATACCTCTCCGCCATCTTTTCTGACCCCTCTCAAAACCCCAGAACCCTCTTCTCCACAGTGAGCAACCTCCTCAAACCGCGGACCAGCACCCTCTCCACCTCCACCCCAGATCTCTGCAACTCATTCCTCCAGTTCTTCGCCGACAAAATCACTGCAATCAACCATTCACTATTCCCTGTACATAACCCCCCTGCACACTCAATGGCCTCTCCCCTACCCATCTCTCTGGACCTCCCAACACCTCCTCCCCATTGCCGTCTCACCCACTTTGACCTGATTACCCCTCCTGCACTCTCCAAACTTATAGGCTCCTCCAAACCTACTACCTGCTCCCTCGATCCCCTCCCCACTCCCCTGCTCAAGTCCTGCCTCCCCGTTCTCTGCCCTTACCTTACTAAGCTCTTCAACTCCTCACTGTCCCATGGAACTGTCCCCTCTGCCTTCAAATCTGCTGCTGTCACCCCCACCCTCAAGAAACCTGGTCTTGACCCCTCCTCCCTCAGTAACTACCGCCCAATCTCCAACCTCTCCTTCCTCTCCAAAACCCTTGAACGCATCGTCACCACACAACTCCAATCCCATCTCCATGCCAATAACCTTTTTGAATCCCTCCAATCTGGGTTCCGCCCCCTCCACAGCACAGAAACTGCTCTCCTCAAAGTCCTCAATGACCTCCTCATCTCTGCCGACTCTGGTTCCCTCAACTTCCTCATCCTCCTTGACCTGAGTGCAGCCTTCGATACTGTAAACCACACCATCCTGCTCACCAGACTCAGCAACCTCGGAATTGAAGGAACTGCACTTAGCTGGCTTCACTCCTACCTCTCCGACAGATCTCACTTCATCTCCCTCCACAACCACACATCTGCCACAGCCACCGTCACACAAGGTGTTCCCCAAGGTTCTGTACTTGGCCCCCTCCTCTTCATCATCTACCTCCTCCCCCTTGGTCAATTACTCCGCCATTTCTCCATGGACTTCCACTGCTACGCCGACGACACCCAGATTTACCTCAGCACCAAATCCCCCCACAACCCCCCCCTCTCCCACATTGAAACCTGCCTGTCTTCACTCACTCTCTGGATGCAAAATAACTTCCTGAAACTTAACAGCAACAAAACTGAACTCCTCCTCATTGGCTCCAAATCCACCCTCAGTAAACTCGCAAATCCCCCCACACTCACTATCGACGGCACCACGGTCTCCCCCTCCTCCCAGGCCCGCAACCTTGGCGTAATCTTTGATTCCACCCTCTCCCTTGAATCCCACATCCGCCACACTGTCAAAACCTCCTTCTATCACCTCCGTAATATTGCAAAGATCAGATCCTCCCTCACACCTCACGCTGCAGAAAGACTCATCCATGCCTTCATCTCCTCCCGCCTTGATTATTGCAATTCACTCCTCGCCGGCATCTCCACCACCTCCATCAACAGACTCCAACTGGTCCAGAATGCAGCAGCCCGTCTCCTCACTCATACTAAAGCGTGGCACCACATCACCCCAGTCCTCAAGAATCTCCACTGGCTCCCCATCTCACATCGGATCCACTACAAACTCCTGGTCCTCACCTACAAAGCTCTCCACCATATGGCCCCCCCATATCTCTCTGATCTTCTCTCCCTCTACCAACCCCCCCGGGCCCTCAGATCCTCCTCAGCCGGTCTCCTCTCCACCCACACATCAAAACTCCACAGCCTAGGTGACAGAGCCTTCTCCAGGACATCTCCCAGGCTCTGGAACTCCCTCCCCCAACATATTCGTGACTCTGAGTCCCTCACCATCTTCCAGTCCCGCCTCAAGACTCATCTCTTCTCCTCTGCCTACCCCACTCACTATCCCTAGCCCCTAGCCCCATCAACTTTTTTGTTTTTCTTGTTTATCTATTTTTGTGCCCCTATGTAAAGCGCTTTGAGTACGTGAAAAGCGCTATATAAATTGAATCTATTATTATTATTATTATTATTGTTTACTCCATTTAGACTTTTAAACTTTTGTTCAAATCCCTTCACTTGATCCAAGCCGTTTAACGTTTCTTTATGTCTTAATCTATGTGGCTTTATTAAAAATATATTTTCAACCTCACTTTGCACTACAGCACTCACCGCATTTTATTTATCCCTCTATAAAATATACATGAACATGTGTTGTGTATCAGTTTAAAGATCCACATTTTAGAAAAACTGTACTTTTCAGAAACACTCGAAAAATCCGTTATAGATTCGTGTGACTGAGGTGCGTGAAGAGAGGGCTTTTGGAGCACAATAGTACGCATGCGCTCTGAGATGCGATGCTCTATCGCCACAGTTTGACAACAGACTGTCTATCCCGCCATCAGTATGGAGAGAAAAGGTGAAGTATGACCACAAAGGCTCTTTCAGGGTTAAATACAATGGGGGGTAATTTCTCTCATCCAACACCAGTTTCTGAAAGTTTGACGACGCGATGTTGCCGCTAAACAAAGAAAAAGGAGGACTAAGCGCTTTAAGAGCTAGCAGCTAGCCTCTCCCAATGTGCTGGGATGAGGCTAGCTGCTATCGGCTACTAGTAGCATTCACACTGGAGAAGTCCATGCGCCCGAACTTTATGCTAACAGTATGGAAACTTGGTTGGCATGCTTTTGAGCCACCCGCTACACCTTGCGTGGTACAAATAAACGCAACCAACATAGTGTCTGGTTTTAACAGATATGCTGTCAAGGCCGATGTTACAGCGACATGTGTGACACATCGCACTGTGTGCTCGTAGATCAGATCTCATATTGACAAGCATCTGATCAGAAACCCTGACATGTGCTGTGGTCAACTGCGTGTATTCAGCCCTCACCTAAATGCGCCTTCCAATTATCTTGTCTAGTAATAGCCGTATATTACTGTCATTATATTGAAGTCCTATTTAGAATGGAGGCTGATAAGCGGTGAGCTGGATGTTGTATGAATTGCACATGTTGGTGTGTAAAAGGCAGATAATACTAGACCTAGTATAGATAATGGCATTGCATATATAATATAGGCGGAAGGCCACCGTGTCTCAGAAGTGAATGCTCCTGCATTCCAGCCAACTCTTTCTCCATTCATTTATGCAGATAATGCACCGTCGTTTTTGCGTAAATGACACTGTATCATCTCTATCCAATTTTATTAGTACTTGCCATGCAAGCGAGAAAGAAAAGGACCAAGCCAAAGAAGCCTAGTAAAAAGTAAGTCAATCATTTTTAGCATACATATTGTTTGTATCTGTATATCTTTGAATATGCCAAATGATTTCAGATCAGCAGTTGACATGGTCAATGCATCACATTGCGTGTAATGCATAATGATAAGAGTTGAAAACTGTGTGTGTGTGTGTGTGTGTGTGTGTGTGTGTGTGTGTGTGTGTGTGTTATTTTACGATTTAGTAAAATATTTATAACATAGGTAATCAAAAAAATAAGCAATGAGTTGTATTATTGATTTGCAAATACTGGGGATTGTAATTACAATCCCCAGTCTAAGGTACTGAGTTTGATTCCCATGTCCGCCACCTACCTTTAGGTACGATTGGGCAAGAGGCTGATCTCTGCCTGCTCCTTAATGACAAGTATCTAAATTCACTGTTTGCTGTACAAGTCTGCTTAATCAAAATGATAAGTAAACACAATAAAAACAAGGGCTGTTGGTGGGGGTATTTCAAACCGATATCACAATGTAGAAGAAAGCAATTTTTCGAAGGGCAAAGGCTGCGATAAAAATAGAAAATAAAGTTTTTGTTTTAATGCTACACAATGGAACCAATCAGAGGGTCGGAATAGGAAACAAGGGGCCATGTGGGGTTCACGTGTATGCTACTTTACCCTCCACTCTTGTGACATGCGAGTGAGAGCAGTAGATGCAGAATAGAACTCCGTAAGGCTTGTGCAAAATTCTGATTTTTAGAATTGGCTTCAATTCAGGAATTAAATTGGCACCGCCCCACCGGATGTAGAATTGGAATTACAGGAAGTAGAATTAAATTCATGGTAATTCAATTAAATTCAGAGGAAATATTCAGAGGAAGATTATAAATTATCAATTGGATTTGTTTTACCGTATTTTGATTACTTTATCAATGCAATGTAATTTTTTGACTTGATTAGTTTGATCATTTTAATAACAATGCAAATACATTACATGTGACTAGTAACTTTGCATACATTTGCAACCCTGCAAACATTTATTTCTTTTTCAAAATGTATAATGATGGCAACTTCTTGGCAAAAATTAATTGAATTCGTTTTGACCCGATAATATTTTAATTTTAAAGTAATTAAATTACATAAAGTCATGGTAAATGCAAATATAATTTATTCTGATACAAAACTCACTGAGCAACACTATTGCATCTAATTCTAAATAGATCCTCAAACGTCTCATTGAGTCTCCACCTTTCTGGTCTGCTTGTCTTTCCTGCAACACTAAAAATTCTCAACAGGTGCAGAGGAAGCAGGCATGGCAAGATATTTACATGCGAGTTCAGCTAGGACAGAGTAAAGACCTTGGTTTTCTCTCCAATAGACTAACGGATCAGTGATCGGTTGATAAAAAAAGTTGTGTGTTCACGTGATCAGCGCATGTTCAGAGGACAATTCCGGTATTAATATCATCAAGTATCGTAGCGAAATACAATTTCTGTCGTGTTTTATTTGGCGTTCCGTAAATCCCATTGAAAGGGAAACCGGGACTGGAACCGGACATGTTTATGTTTGGTTGTAGTCTTTTCGCTCGGTTCTCCGTATCAACAGTAGGGCTAGAACCGAATGAAAAGACTACAACCAACCCCCCTTGCAATGAGCAATGAGTCTTCCAACCGAAATCAATGGATTTACAAAATGCTAAATAAAACACGACAGAAACTTGGGCCTCGTATGAGGCTGGGTCAGCTGGCAGGACTGACGATTGGTTTTCATGTAGGAAAAGATCCTGGCCGTTTCTTTTGTTGAGTTGCCATTGAATTGCCACTTGCCATTCTCAGTTGCTTTCAGAACGCTTTTATCATGTTGGAGGCATTATCTCTCACAATAAATTAGATTTTTCTTCCTCAATGATGTAATTTTCAAGAACTTCAATTTTGTAAATGTTTTCAGCCGTATGCCTCCCATTAAAATGCTGGCAACTCAGTGCTACACTCTGTCACACAATCTATTAGGAAATGACCAAAATTCCAAAAAACAACCTCATTGATCGGTTTGACTATAGATCAACCGTCAGGCAAATATGCTCAGGTTTTTTTCCATTAGTTGAATCAGATTTTTTATAATAGCTGAGCGCTGAGGAATACGGTCCTGGCTGAGAGCTCTTCTGGAGGGCATTGTGAAGGAGGGTTTGGCCAAATGCAGCATGTTTTTGAAATCCTGTCAACAGTGGAGAGAGGGAGGAGACCATTGGCAATGTAATGACCAGAGCCTGTCACGGTTAGCGGGTGGCAGGCAGGCAGGTAGGACCCAATCGCAGACGGTTCAATAAAAGGATAATTTATTAATGCAAAATGCAAGGAACACGGGTGACGCGGGTAACACAGGGAACACCGGGAACACGGGTAACACACAGGACACAACTCACCACAATCTAAAATGATCCGACAAGGAACAAAGGAAAGACAAGGGCTTAAATACCAAACACATGGCACGCAACGAGTAACGGCTGAAACACATTAGGGGAGGGAGCAGTTATCATACAGGAGGGAAACCTGACATGGGAAGAAACAAGACCGATACCAAAGTAAAACATGTAACACACCAAAACAAGACAAGGAAACCGACAGACCATGACAGTGCCACTTGACGTCGACCACTTGCTAGAACCTTGTGTTTCTGAATGATGACGATGCTGTTGCTAGATTCTTTGAACGCTGGTTTCAGAGTCCATCAATAATTCAGGATGTTTCTTCTGTGGGGGGGATAAATAGTAAATTAATATTCCCTGGATGTAGATGAAGAAAACAATGAATTCTATTCCACAATTGACGCACTTGTTCTCTTGATTTACAAAAAGTTTTAAGTGTGCTTGCATGCTTTTAAACACATAATATCCATTGTCTTTGGTAACGCCTTACAAAGTACCTTACATGTAATCATATTTGGCTGAGTTAGTTCGAACATTCATTTTAATGTTACTGTTGTGAACGTGAGTTAAAGTTGTGTCTAGGCCCGGTATCCCTGGTTCTTGTCCTTTAGTAATGCAACAGGTACAGTAATGAGTTGCTATAGAGAATAAGAAGTATCCTAAGGTAATAGGGGTGTGACGATACACTCACGAGATGAGATACGATATTTGGTTCACGAGAACGAGACGAGATTTTAAGAAAACTACAATGACAAAATATATGACTGGACCAACAGACTTTTATTAAACCGAGTTGCACATGCATTTTGAAATGTTTTATTATAACTCTTTGCATTCATGAAATTGAAACTAAAACTAAAATTTATAAAAGTTGAAGTAAAATAAATTAAATAATTCTCTTTTTTCAGGTACAAACAATATTGTGTGCAAAACCAAATCAAAGTTCTACTCCGTCAATACAGAGTGCAAATAGTGCAAACAGAGTCTGACCAAGTATGTCACTGACAACTTGGTATTGTCCGTGTCTTATCAGTCACACTACTGCCATTCATCATTTCCGCCGGGTACCCAAAATGCTGCCAAACAAATGATTTAAAAGTGGCGGGGGCATCTTCGACGGTAATACGGGTATTTTCCGACGTCATTCTGGCTGCCTATGGCTGCTTCCCCTCCTTCTCCTCCTCTTCTTCTTTTCCTTCTCCTTCGTAAGGTTCTGGCAGACTAGACGTAGAAAAGGCGCATTACTGCCCCTACAGGCCACAAATAGAAGTTTGGATAGTTCACAAATCTCGCGAGACCGATTTCTAGCGCGACGGGTAATATTGTCGAGTTTCTCGCGAGATCTCGTCACACCCCTATAAGGTAATGCATCATGTTTTTATTAAAGAAATTGGTAATGTGTAATACACTCTCTTGAGTGGTGACCCCTGCACTGATTATATCAATAGCATAATACCGTCACGAGATGGATTGCAAAATAAAAATTGGACAAGGCTGAAAAACATACCTTTTAGATGCCTTTTGAAATTTGAAGTAGCCTTGATGGAGCCCCAGACTGCAGTACTACAGCTCTGTCGTTTCCTGGTGTTGTACTTAGAATTGGTTCATTCAAATTAACTAGTGAAGATGAGTGTTAAGGCTTACTATACTTTTAAATGTTGCTGTCATTACAGTTGTCAATTTGTCAAGTATATCGTTATGAACGTACTGTATGTAATTAGTTGTAAGAAACTTCAGCTTCAACCAACTAATTTCAAACAGCTCTCAAACCAATGTCCTCCATTTTGAATTGGTTGAAGTAAAGTCTTCTTTAATAGAATATACTTTTAATCTAAAGTAAGCTTCATTGTTAACTCACTGCACTTAAATGAAGTATATGAATTTCTTTGAATTTCATTGATTTTCAATTCTACTTCCTTTTAATTCAAATTGTAATTCTACATCCTAATTCTGACGTCATTTTCAATTCTGAATTTTGCAGAAGCCTGAACTCGAAATTTATCTGGTGATAGATGAGTTAATAGGGAAGGATATGATCAACGTGACCATGGCTTTGGTAAAGACTGGATAAACGGACTGGACTTATTTATTGTGTCAGACTTATCTTGGGCTCGTATAGTTTTTGCATTCAGACTGGGAAAAAAAACTTGACACACTCGCCAGTGTGTCAAGTTCACCGAATACCACCCGGCAGCGATCACTGACCGGATATTATCCAGAGGTATATATGATCGTGATTCAAAACGGCACCGCGAAACGTCTAAGGCAATAGCAGAGTTCATAGTGAAAGATGTCCCCCTCAACACGGGGACCAGGGCGAGTTTACGGCTTTTGTTAAGAAACTGGATAAACTGTATCGCACACATATTTTGGCCAGGCTGACAAAATATGCTATTACGGGAGCTATTGAAAACATGACGGTAAGATTCGAATATGCTTTTCTTTTACAATTCATTCGTTAATTAAAGGTGTTATGTCAATTCATGCATCAATTCCTCTCAACACATTAGCTTGGCCTACAGGAAAGAGCAGTTTATATATTTTGACTGCTTCCAATGTTGTGCTGGTCATACTATATAGAATGAATTATTGCTTGCGTAAAGTGAATAATACAGAAGATGAGACACTTTAAAAAGTAAAATTGCATGCTAAATCGCAATCGCAATTTTGGTCTAAATAATCTCAATTCGATTATTTCACCAAATCATTCAGCCCTGGTTGTAGTCAACCAAAGAACATCTTGGTAGAATGAAGTTCGACCACCTTATACAACGAATTTATTGGTCGTATAAGTGCTGTTTTGGGGAGTTCAGTGGGTTTCAGATCCACTCATGGTCAGAGTCTGTCTCAGTTACGGCTGAGCTTCAATGTATGGCGGGACTCATCACGAGCCATGGAGCGTGTTGCCGGGCACAATTGCGTAGTAGAAACAAAACCCGTCTGAAGATTCAATACTACATTTTGTTCTGTCTTCAGTATAATGGATGGAGCTGCAATGAGTACCAAGGTACAGAGTTCAAATTCAAATCCTATTGGCCGTTAAACACAAAATTTGAGCGTCGCAAAAAACAGTAAAATAATAAACCTACCGTTTTTAGAAGGCCAGCACGTTGGTCATCCTTCTTAACCGGCCTTAAATACGGCCACACCAACAACTTATTAGACATGGTGTGAATCAATTTGTCATCCTTAAATGGGGCAAGTTCAAAGTTGTATTAATCTGGCTGTTTTGACGTCTATTAAACTGTACGATTATTAGAACAAACTAGGGAGCATGAATATTATTATTCATAATAATTAAAATATTACACAATATAGAATTTCACTAATAATTAAAATGCATCAGTCTGCATGTGTCCCTCCTGCCCCAGAAAATCATGGCTTAAAGGTTGGGTATGGGATTTGAGAAACGCCAGCAGATTTTGAAAATACACAACTCGAATGGTCCTACCCCCTCTCCATCAACGCTGACTCTGACTCCACCCATTCCAAGTACATGGACGTGCAATCATGCACGAACACGGATGCCCGAGAGTGAGCCATTAGCTAGTTAGCTAGCTCCAGTAGCTACCGCAGGATAACAACAAACAGAAGCTTGCTCTGGGTCACGAGCTTTGAGTACGTGCACGAAGGGGTCACGCGTGGGGGAGGGGGAGTGCAGTACAACCGTTTGATTGACGTACTTACTGTCCAATGCCACTCGGTGGTTCTGGAAATCATTGGCTGGAGTTTTTCGAGCCCTGCCCTTTACACAGATGGATTGACTTGTTTAATATTCATGTCAGTACTTTAAGTGGGTTATGATAAGGATTTCAAGTAATTTTGCAAAAATTGCCAAAAAAGAGAATTCCATACCCAACCTTTTAAGAAGCGCTTTTTTCTTTGAAAGAAATGCAAGCGATTGTCCGAACAGGTGCATATTGACCAACCGACCAAAACTTGACAGCCCTTGTCACATCCCATCGAGTGCTACCCAACCCCTTGGTTATTTAAAAGTTAGCTTCACTTCACTTCCTCCTCTACAACCATCGATGTTCCATCGATGAATGATCAACGTGAAGTGGCCATCACAATGAGTGAGCTGCCATTAACTGCCATGATAGCCCAGTTATAATGACCCTGATACGGAGATGGAAGAGAAGAGGGGTCCATTTGGTCTTGTAATTGGCAATTAAATTAGCTGCTGTAATGGATTTGACTTCTACTGCAGTAATACTTCGACTGTATTTATGGACATAATTGTTCCCCTTGTCAATCAGGGTTTTCTGGGTTTCTGAATTAGTTTTACAATTATACTTGATTTGTTGAATTATACTATTTCCATCTGGTGCATCTATACAGTTTAGTCCTTACCTAATCTTGGATCCTTTAGTCCTTATGTTATCACAGCACTTCTGGGTAGATACGGCACAAATCCTGTCAAGAAAAACTAAAAGGGGTATAGTTGGGCTTTGTTTCATGTTTCATTCAGGAAGTATTCTACCGAAGAAAAATTTCCTTCCGGCTATTCATCACACCATTTACTAATATTGCCGGTGATGGTCATAGCCAAACCAAGCTTATCATTCTCAGCCTCCAGCAGCATGATTGGTCAAAAAAAATATGAAGAGAAAGGAAAAGACACCCAGAGTTTAACTGCTTTGCTGTCAGACCATAGATAATCGATCCAAAGTCTGATTTGTGAGACTAGTCCCCCTGACCCAACTTATTCATACTTTCGGTTTAACTTCTGAGTCGGCTTGTATTAGTCTAATTCATATTGCATTGATTTCCAGCTTGTGTTCCTCCCAAATAAGCTCAGTCTATAACCAATAGTGTTTTCATAAATTTCGATTTTTTGATAATCATCTATACTGAATTATTTTAATGTACTTTGGCTCAGAGGGAAATTACCATGGAAAATCGATGGACGCATGCATATGCACAGCAAATGCGTTCTTTTTCACAAAAATGTATCCTGCGAGAACTATACATTATATGAAAGATGAGCCTCCACTGATTCCATGAGTCCAACCATAACCCTAGCCCTAACCAATTCACCGCGACTAAAACTTGCAATTAGCAAAGAACAAACTTCACCTTATCTTTTTAAATCAAAAAATCGTCCTTACCTTTTCTTTTTGTTAGATGTTAAGTTTGATCACATAAAACCACCATAAACAGATAATCCAGTGTCTTGGCCCAATTTTGAAATGAAACATGCCGTTTACAATCAAGGAGGTTTCAAGGTTTCTGGGGAGATCGGTAAATTGCCTTCAATCAGAACACATGTTCTTCAGCGCTATCTGGTGTGTTTTTCAGCAGTCAACAGTCTTGGTGCTTTTGGTACCAAGATGACATATTATAGCCCTTGCCTTTTTAAAGAAGTTTTCCCCATGGTATTGAAAATGGTATTGAATATCTTTCAAGATATCGAAGTTAGAAAATCCAGTAACGCAAGAACACTAATACCTAAATGAAAGTGACTTACTGTTTTGTTCTATTATTTCATCTGTCAATTACTACCATGCGGAAGTCTAGATGTTGTTATCAAATCTGTGTTCTGCGGACATCTAACGGCATCACATTTCTTACTGTTCCGTGCATCACTCGCAGTCGACTTTGGGTCTGTGAAGTGCACTACAGCGTTCCCCTTTCCCAGCGTTGCTCCTCATCTCCTCCCATTCCCTCTCTCCTCTTTCCCCTCATTCCTCCTGTCTCCGTCTTTCGTTCTCCTTTACGCTCACACTCCTCCCTCCTACTGTATGTTGCCTCATTGGCTCTGTTTTGATAACAGAACAGTGAGTGGGACTCAGCCAGAAGACAGTGAAAGAGAACTACATCAGGGAGCAGAGAGGACGCGGGCTGAGACCCTATTCAAGAGCACTCATCTAACTTATAGCTCAGTGCCATTACAACATAGTCCTAGCCAGGTGTCCCCTGGGAAATGTGGTTACTGGACTGGATCTTCTCCATCAACACAGCTGTGGTGAAGCTAGCCAGCGGCCTCAGGTGCAAGTGAGTTGCGCACTACTACTGTGTTTATGTGTATGCGAGTACATGCCCTTTTGGGTGTATTAGTACAAGCCTTTACTTCATGTTTGAAGTGTGATCTATCGGGGGGGAAAAGGTGTGTTTCTGCAAGTGCATGCATGCATTGCGCGAGTCAGCAGGCTACTGGGCTGTTTTATTGATGAGCGGATCCATATTAAATGGAGCAGCACATGTCGACTCCTGCTGCCTCACAAGGTTGCAGGTACAAGAAAACATGAGCATGCAGCGGTGAGGAGGGAAATATTAATTATTCGTCTGCAAAAAAACAATTCCGTTCTCGTTTCCTCTTTAATACATGTAACCTGATTCACGCTTGGATAGTATTATGTTCTCCTCTTTTCTTAGAGGGCTTCCTGTGATTCTGTCCTGTGTTGTTGTTGTTTGCCCTTCCGTTATGGCTCTTACTAAAGCATCCAGTGCCTAAACACACAGGCTTCTGTCCGCTCCCAGGAGATTAAACAGAAATAGCTGATGTTGCTTGATATTTTCCCTGCAGTTTTTTCTCCCCCTCATTTCATTTTGGTCGTGTGTGCTCTCCCAGCTACAACTGCGGTTGATTACATAACCCATCACATCTTTATCTGCAGCCTACTCTGGCTCCTTCTCCCTGTCCTCCCTCCAATTCTTTCTTTCTTGCTCTCGCTCTCTTTTACCCAACACCCACAGCAGTTAATGTAGTCTTGTCTAAGAATGGAAAGAAAGGATTTGTTTGGAATAATGGAGGTCTGAAACCTGCTGGGCTCGCTATTTCTCGCTCCCAGAGATGGGTCAGATCTTATTTTAGCCTGAAGGTCTACTTTATACACTCTGAAAACCAATTACGGGCTTTATGTTGACAGACAAAAGGGAATACCTAGGATTTTAAATAATCCCAGTAGAGTGCAGATTACGTACAGAGATGCAATGTGAATTTTCTTTTGACATCTGCCTATGGCCATGTTTTGTAGTGTTGTGATTGAAGAGTCGTGATTGTACGCCTCATCAGCTCCTATCTCAATCAGCCCTAATGGCTGACACCTGCAACTGCTGTCCAGGCATTTGCTGCTGGATTTATTAGTCTATGCTTCACATCCAGTTGGGATGGTTACTAGGGTTCGCATTCAGACCTAAATAGATTCCCTTGTTTTCTATTTTATGTCTACGAAGGTAGAAGCGAACCAGAGGACACTTCGAGCGGAAATAGTTCAATAAAAGAAAGCAGTCTTGGGTTTTTCAGCAAGTGCATTTTTGTTTATAGGGAAATCAGTCAGCAGTCAACGGTCAAAGAAAAACTTGCTCATTGAGCACTAAATCACTAGTTGATTATCTCTGAATTTTCAAATGAGACCATAGTACATACACTTTAGTCCTTTATTATGCAGCTTATTAATGATGCATGTAAATTATTCTCAGGGGGAAGTTAATTGTTGAGTGTTCGATTAATTATTATGAGCTTAAATAGGGTTTTAGTGGCATAAAAAAGTCAATTGAAATGTATCTTTTAAAAGTAAGAAATTCCTTAACCAACTAATACCAGATTCCAAAACATTGCAACTCAGCATTGTGTAATTGAATGTTGTAGTAGGTGATATGTTTTTGTTATACAGATCCAAGTGATTTGCCACTTGGCAGCATCAAGCATTGTATAATATTTTTATAATCATGAAAAAGAAAGATACATAATTTATGTGGATATAATAAGTGGAACTGAATAATTTGTTGGGTCATTTTATTCTAAATTGAGTTACCTATCTTGTTTTGTCTTACTCCCTGTCTCCTTCACCACATGTGTTAAGTGCCTATTAATGACGGTTCCTAGGTTATTTAATTGGCAGGAAACAGCCCTGTGAGGTAATCTTCTGCATGAGTCGGAGGATGAACTGTCAACAACAGAGCTTTTTTGGAAAATCAGCCGTGAAAAAAGGTGGAATCGGTTAGGTTTTGTTTGGGTCTTGAGATGAACAGCAGTACTGCTGTTGTCCTCCACCTGCAATGCAGTGCTGGAATGCATCATCCAATCATTCCCCAGTTCTGAGGTAAAGGGGAGGGGCCTGGCAATTGACGACAGCCAAGGAGAGTTCTCGGTCAAACGGGGGGCCGGTGAACGAGGGAGGGAGAGAGTGCATGTGAACCAGAGAGAGAGCGAGCAGTGGTGTCTGTCCTGCGCTCCAGCTATCTGCCTGCGGCAGAGCCTCTTAATCTCCGTTATTTTCTTCTCCGCTCATCTCCATTTTGAATCTTTCTTATTCTCTCCATCCTTCATCTTCCAATTTATGTTCTTTTTTTTTACTCTGTCCTTTGCTGATTTTGGCTCTGTAGCCCCCGACCCCCTCCCCCCCAAAAAATGAAATCTCTGGCATTAACTCCTGAGCACCGATTGGCAGACTTCGCTTCCCTTGTGCCACTTCTCTCTCGATTTCTAG
The DNA here is from genome assembly GCF_026213295.1 of Gadus chalcogrammus. NCBI lineage: Eukaryota > Metazoa > Chordata > Actinopteri > Gadiformes > Gadidae > Gadus > Gadus chalcogrammus. Next base: position 6,027,255 of record NC_079412.1, on the reverse strand, counting down.
TCCCTCCTCTGATCCTCTAAACTCGTCTTTCCTCTCTTGCTGGACACCCTGTGGGGCGGGCTATCGACGCCCCCCTCTGTCCTCTCTGTGCACCAACGTATGGGCATCCGCGCATCTCACAGGTAGGCATTCGGAGTGTGCATGTGTCTCTTAGTGGGTCTCGCTGTACCCGTATGCTGGGGTCTCTTAATGCAACAAGCATTCTTTGGGAGACATTGAAGCTTGATTGTTGATGTAATGTGTAAGAAGTGTAATGTTTGTGTTGAGAGGGAATGTCTCCTCTCTAGTCCTTCCAATATGGATATGCTTTATTCAAACGCAACCAATGGCCGGATATAAAAGGATGAACAAATACCTCAGTTTATGTCAAAAAAACTGATGGCACACGTACATTGCGTTCTCCTTTCATATCCACAAGGTCCTGCAGTGTCATCTCATGACTACTTGAGATGATACTGCAAAGAGCGAATGTACTAATGTTATTTTAATGTTGGTGGTTTGTCTTGGTACATGCTGGGTGTTCGTGAGCAATGTGTGGGGGCGAGCAGTGCTGAAATTAGGTTCAACCATGTCCGGTCCAGTGTGAGAAAAGAGTAGACACACTCTCGAACTCTCGTTAACCTGCATCTTTGACTGCCTCTCTCTCTCCTCGTCTTTCTCTCTCTCCTTCCCTCCTAGCAACGCAGTAGCGACTGATCCCAGACCTTTTCTGGTGAAGCAGTACGTCAGTATGACTGAGTCACACAGGAAAAGATTTATTCATAACTGTTCAATGTGTTGCATACACTAGATCTGGGCTTACCTTGTTAATGTTTTACTTGTATTAAATCTTGGTGATGTTTATTTTCGTGTCATGCCACCCAAGTGGCCCATCCCACACAGGATTATAAGGCACTGATATAACTACACCATCACAATGCATTATACAATACAATAGTGTTGTCAAAAATATAAATTTTTCGATAATAATAATATTGATGCTGAATTTTTTTTAACGGTTTCGATAATCTTTCTCTGCAATATCGATACTCAAATACCAGCTGCGCTTTCTCGCTTTCTTCTGTTTTCGTCACACATCGCTACAGCGCCTCTTGGGCCCGCCTCCTGTCATTCACTCACGGTCTCTTGCAGTGATTTGGCCCTAGTCTCGATGCACTGTGTGATGGTATTAGCCTAAAGTTAGCCAACAAAGCTAGCATGTCAGGTGCAGTGCCTCCGCGACCAGTTTGGTAAAGAAGGAAAACGGCAGGAGTGCTGTTTAGAAGTACTTTGGCTTAGGCTAATATGATTTCCAGCCTGTGTTCCTCCCAAATGGGTTGAGTTTGTTTGCATCTAACCAGCATAAACAGATAATTGGGCCCAGTGTCTGGGCCCAATTTTGTCACTAAACATGGTGTTTACAATCAATGACTAAGAAGTTTTCTCAGGAAATAGACAAATTCAACGAATTATATTTGCCAAAATTGTACAATGGGTTCTCAAGATATCTACCCGTTTGTGTATCATAGTACTATAGGGCTACCAACTATAATGACCTACTGATTATTATTTCTGGTGGAGATGTTATCCACATATGGGTTAGGGTTAAATCCAGTATTGTGATGACCAGTGGGGGCTCGGCTCCTTAAAAAATCTCAGGTGTGGCTTTTTTTTCTAATAGTGATTAAGGTGACCCATTCAATAGGTGCATTAAGCAAGACGGTATCAATTTGTTTTTAGATGATTAACTCATACAGAGATCCTTCTTGTGTCCACTAGATGGCAACTCCATAAACAAAAATGGTGTACTCCACAATTAATCTCAAATCTGTGAAATATGCTAAATCAAATATGGGAGGTTGGTTGTAGTCTTTTCACTCGGTTCTAGCCCTACTGTTGATCCGGAGAACCGAGCGAAAAGACTACAACCAAATATAACCATTTCCGGTTTCCGTTTCAATGGGATTATGGAACGCAAAATAAAGGCAACAGAAACTGTGTTTCGCTACGATACTTGATGTCGTTAATACCGGAATTGTCCTTTAAACATGCGCTGATTACGTGAACGCACAACTTTTTTTTTATCAGCCGATCCGCGGATCACTTGCGTCCCGAACCGTGAGGGTTGATCCGTACGGATCACGGGGAACGGGGTCGGGTGGGTTTGGGTTTGATATTTATAAAATATTGCGGTTGCGGGCGGGTTTGGGTCAAAGTCTGAAATCACTAATTCTCAATCAACGACCACCAGGGGGCAGCCTGCTTAATCGAATTGTTATTCCCTGTATGGTATCCGTAGTTGTTTACACCGGCAAAACCTCTTAAAGATCTCTGATGAAGACATGGCTAACTTGATTATAGAAAAGTTAAAATAGGGCGATGCAAAGGTTGTGACGAAGGTGGGCCAAAAAAGCAAGGTTTAGGAAAAATTTGGAAGTGTTGTCTTGTCCGATGACACCGTTACAGACTACGTTGTCTGCTTTGAGTGTGAGATGCTATACAAATACGACGGGCATAAAACAGGTACATCGAACCTACTTCGGCATTCATGCCGTGGGTCGGCTCCACAGCCTAACAAGCCTTCCTCCACACAAGCTCATTCAGAACAACCCTTAATGCCTGCATTCATTTTTATTTTTTGGGTTTTTTTCTCGGGTTCGGGTCATTATCGGCGCATATTTTTGCGGGCTGGGCGGTTCAGATCTCCTTACGGGTTGGGTTGGGGCGGGTGTTAAAAAAAATCCTGACCCGCGCATCACTAACGTCTTGAATTTGATTGGACATTGACAGTTCCTATGTCTGTGATAGAAATGGTTTGAAAAAATATCCCTCTTTCTCCCCGTTTGTAGTGCGTCACCTCCTATACACCATCCGCCCCTTATCGTGACAACACTACAATACATCCGCCCGGCACCGGATAAACCCACTAAATATAAATAGCCCACGCCTTCTCAATAAAGTCAGCAATCACAAAATTGTTCTATATTTGTGTGGGTACTGTGTGGGTATGATGGTTTTGAGCAGTGCTGGATGCTGTAGTGTGCTATATTGTGTGAGCGTAGGGCTGGGCGATATGGGCCAAAATGAATATCTCGATATTTTTTTACTATATCTCGATACACGATATATATCTCGATATATTTTGAATCTCCTCTAAAGCACATCATAAATGCTCGATTCAACCATGTCTGGCATAATGTTACGTCAGTAATAATTCTAGTATTACTGAAACATAAGTCTGCATGTAGATTACATGAAACAACATATTGTTTAAACTCATCAGTGCTTTCTATTGGAACAATTTAGAACTTGCACATAAGAAAAGGAAAATCACAGCAAGTTAGATTTACCAACACAGCATTTATTCAAACCGTTAATTATTTATTAACAGTTTGAATAATAATTATTATATATACACTGCCAGACGAAGGATCCAGTGCTATTCTTTTTCGAAACCAAATCCTCAGTTTCCATCCTTTTTTCTCTTTCTGGCTGTTCTCACTCACCGGTCGGAGGTACACGCACCTACAGCAGCGCGCCTTCCAGACTACGTCACACACGCGCGTCCATGAGAATCTCGTGGACTCGCAATGGGCGGGGGGAGTGAGTTTAGAGAGCCACCGGAAATAGCGAGAGAAGGGAACGCTGTGCGTTAAAAAAACCCGAGAAGCCCAATCCCTATGAGAGCTCCCCACGCTACGGCCATCAGGATGCGCACAGAGCTTTTATCCGTGATATTATATAACCAATTATATTATATTGTATTATATATTATTATATATAGAGCTCCGGGAGTCGCAAACGGCAACAATCACTTTCTCCTCCGTGCTGCAGTTCACCCCGGACTGCACTGCACCGAGTTTGACGGTTGAACGCTGGTTGGCTGTTACGTTACACATGTCACTCAGTGGCCACGCTGTTGAACGCTGATTGGCAGATACGCGTCTCTACGTTCACTTTGTATGAGATCTTGTCGCCCCGTCGCGTGAAAGCACGAGTATGCCGGCGGCGGCAAAAAGAAACATTGCGCCCCAATTTATATTCGATGTTCGCGATATGGGCATTGTATACATCCCCTGGAGAACATCTCGCGATACATCGCATATATTCGATATATCGCCCAGCCCTATGTGAGCGCATTACATTGGAAAACAAAACGCCTAAAAGGCTGCAGGGCACCCGACTAACCTTTTTCACTAGGATCACTCTGGCCCCTAACTGAACATTTTAAGGGCACAACCAGAAATTTTAGGGGCACAACATGCCAATGTGATTTTCTCTTTTTTTCTCTGTATTACTAATACATATTTTGATAATAGATGCGGAAATTACAAATTCGTGTGGTTTCAAATTCAGTGTCACATTTTATTGTGATTCTCATCTATACCAACTATTTCCACGTGTGCGTGCATGCGTTTGTCGAGCACGGAAGTGGCAGTTTCACGGGAGTGCGCCCGCTCGTCATGCCGCTTCTCTCTGCCCGCTCGCCTCTCCATTGAGAATGCAGCAGGCGCGACAAACGCCTCCCGTGTGAAAAGCCCTTTATGGCACATGAAGTCCTGACCGGGGTTGGGTACCGCTGGTTTTGCGATTGCGAGCGAGTCTTCTCCGGTGCTGGATGTTATTCAGGAGCGGAGGAGTCAACTAAAACAGTCAACAGTGGATGATGTGCTTTATTTGCACAGCAATCTAAAGCACCAGGCCAAGCACCACATAGTCGAATTCCCCGGCGTTCCATCTAATGTGTCTAATTTTCCGAAAATATGAATTTATAGCGGGTCGGGTGCGGAATGTAATTTGCGCTACTGTGGGAACACGGGTCGGATGCGATCTTAAGAATTGCAGGTACAGGCAAGGGCGGGTTTGCAAAATAAGACCAGTGCAGGACTCTTGCACTGGCACACTCGCCGCAGGTCCGAAGAACAAGTCAATAGTTTGCTCACAGAGACGTTTACGCACGCTCGATATTTAATCTCTAGGACCCTCCCCCTTCACACATTAGCCACTAACAGTGGCCATTCCCTATCCTTCACATGTGCGACCAGATGTAAAATTCAGTCGCACATTCTCACATTTTGGTTGTAAACTGCAACCATTTGTTCGCAGTCTGGAGCCCTGCGCTGGTTTGTACGCTGCAAAGTTTGTGAGTTGTACCGCATTAGTGCTTTTCAAGAAAGGAGCTGGAGAACAAATACACGCGTGTTATTCTGGATAACCAATCACCTTAAGTTAATCCTAACTGTAGTCAATAACTGAAAAAATGTCTGTATTGATAACAGGCAGGTAATATACAGGAGTGCAAATAGTTAGTTTGTGAAAGAGATGTCAAGGCCCTGGCGGTAAAATAAAGAAAACCCTAAGCAATAAAAGAATTATAAAATTATAAGTTAGTATTTTCAAATGAATGTTCACAGATTGATGGTTTGTGTCAAAGGACATGCCAATGCTGCGATAAGGCGGCGAAAAAATTGGTGTGAGCAAATGTGTTAGTGTCACCAAACTAAAAAGTGGCACCAGTGCCATCAGTAGACTGATAGTCGTGAGCCCTGTAAATCAATACCTCTTAAAATCGTTGTTTATGGCAATGCATCATGCGTTTACGGTCCCCTGTATTATGCAACTAGTTCCTATGCTATTTGTTTTTCATTAAAGCTATTGCAGGCTATCTGAAATGCTTGAAACTCTGCAGTACCTGCAGTTCAGAAGGGTATTGTTTTGTGTTTCCAGCACCACGGAGAGCACCACTGTGTGAGACAGGGCTCTACAGTATAGTTTGTTTGTGTGACTGATTTAGCATTTGTGTTTAGCCTTTCTTTTCTACCTTGCTTGCTTGCGAGTTTTTCCTTAAACTATACTTGTGGTCTCCCCTGTATTTTCCAGGGAGCTGTTGTGTAGGAGGATTGTACCATTTGGTTAATGTATGATGTTTATCTAAGTATTTTCCCATTGGATTGAACTATTTGGTTTATGGATGATGTTTATCTAAGTATTTTCCCATTGGATTGAACCAGGTGGTTAGTGTATGATGTAGGGATGGGCGATTAATCGAATTTCAATCTCGATTTCGATTTTAGCGTCAAACGATCACAGCACTAATATAATCAATATCTTTTTATTTTTTTATGAATGTTTTATAGAAAGTGCAGAACAGCTGGATACATATTTTTACATTATTTTAGCTTTGAACATTTTCTTTTTGACCATTTTGTGTATTTTCTTAGGTGAAATTTCAAAGTTCTCAGTTAGTGTTTTTGGGAGAGACATGCTGAATAAATACATGTTTTCAAACTCAATAATAATTGTTTGAATAATCGTGATTTCAATGTTGACCAAAATAATTATGATTAGGATTTTTTCCATAATCATGCAGCCCTATGATGTTTATCTAAGTGTTTTCCCGTTGCATTGAACCAGGTGGTTAGTTAGTGTATGATGTTCATTTAAGTATTTTCCCGTTGCATTGAACCAGGTGGTTAGTGTATGATGTTCATTGAAGTATTTTCCCGTTGCATTGAACCAGGTGGCTAGTGTATGATGTTCATTTAAGTGTTTTCCCGTTGCATTGAACCAGGTGGTTAGTGTATGATGTTGGGACACACAGTCACACACTGGATGCTTTGCTTGGGGGTGCACGTGGCCATGGGCTTAGTGTAGTGTTGTTTTGTTGAATGAGATGCTACATCTCTGAGGGGGGTCCTTCCACATATAGCAATACATATTCCAGTGATTTGTAATCTCTTTTTGTTCCTCCATTCTTGTTGAATACTGGACCGAGCCTCCCTGTCAAAGGTCAAGTTTGGTACTAAATCGAAAAGTGGATTCTAAAGAAGAAACAATATCCCTTTTTGTGATTTGAAGAGAGAATAGCATCTCAAGTGAAAGCTCTTCATCCTTTCATCTATCTTTAGGGCTGGGCGACACAAAACATTTATTAAAAAAACGTGGGGAAATTGACGATCATGCTAAAGTATTACAATTCAAGATTTAAGACCATTTAAAAGGCGTATATTATCGTAATTAATTTAGGCTACAACTATCTAACTATACTATCAAGATAAGTCATTATCTTAATTTAATGACAATATAATACGGTCAGAATTATTGTCCCGCTCTACCAATTGGCAGTCACTTCTTTTAACCATTACTGAACCAAATTAACCTTGATTCCATCTCTGTGTCCGTCTCCCTCTCTGTCTTGCTCTGTGTTCTTCTCCCACTAGGCCAGAGCCTCATGGTCGTGGAGGGGGATCTCAGCCAGGGCAGGCAGACTCTCCCCTCCCAGAGCAGGATGAGGAGATCCTGGGCTCAGACGAAGAGGAGCAGGAGGACCCCAACGACTACTGCCGGGGTGAATGGCCTTCATCTCCTCACACACACATCTACCCGGGCCCTTGCAGGCATACATGAACAGAAATGCACAAACACCTTTGTTGACATTCTGTTTGTTGTTTGTGTGTCAGGTGGATATCATCACGTAAAGATCGGGGATCTGTTTAACGGTAGATACCATGTGATCCGTAAGCTGGGCTGGGGACACTTCTCGACGGTGTGGTTGGCCTGGGACATCCAGTGAGTTGACTCACAACAAGTCATACAAGTCTAGGGGAGTTCTAGTTGTTGTCATTTTTTCATGGTGTGTGTGTCTGTGTTTCTCAGGGGGAAGCGCTTCGTGGCGATGAAGGTGGTGAAGAGCGCGGAACACTATACAGAGACAGCCTTGGACGAGATCAAGCTGTTGAAATCTGTAAATCAACACACTAGCTCTTGGATACGTTCTATATCTATATTCTGGTGCTTTTTAAGTATAAGAGAAACCCCTGTGAAACCTCAGATTCCAATGCCATGAGGCAAAACATGTTTTGGGCTAGAGCGCTGGGTTGTTGTGCTAAAAGTGTCTGGGTAGTTTAGCCCCCTCTTGGACATATTCAGTATCAACGCTGCCCGGATGGACCTCAACACATCCATACACACATGGATGTGTTCGCCATCGCTTATTCTCGCGCAATATCGATACTCAAATAGTTCGCCATCGCTTATCGGTGTCACTTTGCATTACGTTGATGTAACAACTGGCAATGTCTGTCAAATCCTGTTTATTTAAACCTCTTTTCTCTAATTGCGGCCCATTTTTAGTAACGGTTACAAATAGGCGTAGATCACAATGTTGAAGATCACATGAGACGTATTTCTAAGTTTCAAACAAGACAAAACCATTTTTGGGTTCAATGCTCCTTTTTTCATTTGTTTTGTGTGTTTGTTTGTGTGTCGTAGGTCAGAGACACGGATCCCAGTGACCCCAGCAGGGAGAAAGTGGTCCAGCTGCTTGATGACTTCAAAATATCCGGAATGAACGGCACTCGTATCCTTTGCAAAAAGAAAACCAGAACATAATCACACCTAATGCATCTTAGTGATCTCTTTCCTTTCCAGCCATCTTGCTGTGAATACTTTCCAATCCCTTTATGAGAACTCTCGTTGTGGAAATGAAGACATGACTGTTGGGGAGGCTTCTCTCTTGACACAAGAGGGAAAGATGTAGTTGTGATCTATAATTGAAAGATGTCATTCCATTATTTTCTCCTGTCGGTGATGGCTCGGACAGACTGATTACACCTATTCTAGGGCAAACTGCAAATTCAGTATGTCCAAAAATCATGAAAAACACTGGTACCTCTAGCTTAAACCTTTTGATTAATTGCTATGATGGAAGTGTTCTTTGGTATGACCCACACGGACAGCTGGTCAATCGCCTCCCGACCATTGCTATTTTGGACCCGATATCTGTTGCAGCTGCATCTAATTACACACTGTTTCTCTTGTTTGAACATCGGTGCCTCAGATAGCCTGATGTCTTTCTAGAAGACGTGTTCCATAGTATGGTGGTGTCATCTTACCACCATGTTGACACTAAGTAGTCCCTATTCTTGCGTTGGGTCTTTTCTCGACTGGTTGAGGTGGGGGGAGATCAATCATGTTCTCATTTGTCGTCTAATTGGTAAGCGCAACAGAAGAAAGGATTGAACCTACATCAGGATAATTATAGTACAGCTACCACTGCCTCAATCACAGTGCATTAACCACCAGCAATAGAAAGGGATTAAAAACAAACGATAAAAAGATAAATGCAGAATGATATTCTTGTAATATTTGTAAATAGAAATATAAATTGCATTGACACAAGGCATGTTATCAGAAAACTGTTCAAGCTGTTTTGTAGTATGCTTTCAATGGGAAGGTAAAACATTGTACAGCAGACTGGGATCCAATCGGGATTTAACTTGCCCACATCAGCATCTTGAGGGCAAACTAAAACCCTTTGTTTGAAAGACTGCCGTTGTCCTTGACCCCCGTGTTGCCAGATGTGTGCATGGTGTTCGAGGTGCTCGGACACCACCTGCTCAAGTGGATCATCAAGTCCAACTACCAGGGCCTGCCTCTGCCCTGCGTCAAGACCATCATACGACAGGTACCACTTGTTTCCCACCCAACTAGCAGGCTTGGCAGGAACTGAGGTTACCTGACTTCAGGACACCTGGGGGAATTCCATTCCCCTTAGAAATTGAAAATGCTTGACACTTGGATTAGGGTGTGATGTTGGATATTTTGGCGTAGATGTTGTCATGGACATTTCCATAAGACATCTTCGTAAGACAAGAAGGGAGAAGTGGCATCCCTATCTGCAGCTTTCTCAAGGACTTTTTTCCTGCTATAACACTTGAGTGTGCCCATTGTTCGGGGCACACTTCAGCGCCTCAACCTCTGTATGCTTGTCGTGGTGCGTGGCCTAGCTTCAGAGACTATTATCTTGTACTATTTTTACCCTTTATTACAATAAACTCATAGTTTATTCTGAATTAAGTTGTCAAAACAGCACAGTGTGCCTTTAGTTTTACTCTCTCTCACTCTTTGGTTTTACAACTGACCTCTATAAACAATTGACCACCACTTTTAGACATGACCTTAAGTTAATTAGAGATGGATAGGTATTATTAAGCAGTTATGGCATGTTGCTCAAGGTGGCTGCTATGGTTAGGAGTCCCAACAGTCTAGCCACTACACTAAACTGTGTAGTGGCTTAACCTTCCTTGATTGCACTAAACTGTCCTTGATTAACTAAACAGTTGATTTGGCGAGGTCTATCAAGCGTCTTTTATGTTGTAGGTCCTGCAGGGGTTGGACTACCTCCACACCAAGTGTAAAATCATCCACACGGACATCAAACCAGAGAACATCCTGCTGACCGTCAATGAGCCCTACATCAAGAAAATGGCCGCGGAGGCCACCCAATGGCAAAAGAGTGGAGCTCCTCCCCCCTCCGGTTCTGCAGGTCAGAGACTCATCACTCTCTCAGTCCGTGTGAGAGTGACGGTTTAGTCGCTGTGTCTCAGTCCGTCAACGTCCCTCAAATGCGGACCTTGAGCTAGCATGGTGGTTTGTTTGACACATAGCTGACTTGACGAGTTATTGGGTTTCTTTATATAGCTCCACAAGTCCAGATCCTTGCATTGCGCCGTTTTGAAGACCTGTGACTATAGTGCACAGGTAATGTAAGGGACATGAGGAAAGATATATTTTTGTTATCTGCCCTTGGGGAAAGGTAGGGGGTGGGGGGGGGGGGGGGGGGGGGGAGTCATTCAATGAGTTGCACTCCACTTCACCACCAGTAATGCTTAACATCCTTATGTTAACTCAATGCGGTTTCTGATTGAATGTGAGCGTTAATTAAAGATCCCATGAAGGATTTTATATTAACGTTAGTGATACAGTACTTGAAGAAGTTCAAGAAATTCAGCCTTGTTGCAGAATTGAAGAATTACTGGAGCTCTACATCTAAATAATATCACATTACACATAGGTACTATCATATAATATATATATTATCACGGCCAAAAGAGTGCGCTCCAGATGATATTATGAATCTGAAACGACTGAGTCGGGGGTTCTTTGCTCTGGTTCTCCCACTTCCACATCAATCTAATCTGAAGTAGACTGAACAGAGACATGGAGGACAAAGGGATGGTTGACCGCGATCGTCCCCCGCCGGACCCCCAGCTGCTGGGGCTCCACCGCCGTGGAGCCTTGTGGTGGTGGTGCCTTGTGGCGGTGTTGCCTTGTGGCGGTGTTACCTTGTGGCGGGGGTACCTTGTGGCGGTGTTGCCTTGTGGCGGTGTTACCTTGTGGCGGGGGTGCCTTGTGGCGGTGTTACCTTGTGGCAGCGGGCAGCAGTGCTCCAGTGGGAGAGGATCGCGGTCAACAATCCCTTTCTCCTCCATGTCATGGTTCATGCTCGTTTTACACCTGACGCCATTTCTAGCTGCTGAGGGACCATAGGCAGGCTAGAAGAACTCATTAGTGTTAGAAAAACCTCAGAAAGGGAATTGATTTTCATGCCATGGGACCTTTAAAGTCTATTTAGTGTGGAATATAATGTGAACTCTTGTCCTCTTGTCTTGCAGTCAGCACGGCTCCGGCCCCCAAACAGGTTGGTTGTTATTTTCTAAATATGTTTCCATGTGGCGTCACAAGGATGAATCATTTAGCTGCTCATCTGGTTCACCAAGAATAACATAAGATGTACTTTCTTAATCCTAGATGGGTGTCACCGCAGTAATAAGACAACAGCGCGGAATTATAAGGATAACTATGGGAATGTGTACGATTATATGAAATCATAATGAATGAATGTACAAAATAGAAATAAAAATGAGACATAGAAATGTGAACACAGAATGTAAATGTACACATTATTGACAATTGATGTTCTTCTAAAGCGATCAACATCGCTGTTATTGGTATTATTACAAAAGCTAAAAGTAGAACCTCCTCCCCGGTCCCCAGGTGGTGAAGATGTCCAAGAACAAGAAGAAGAAGCTGAAGAAGAAGCAGAAGAAGCAGGCAGAGCTGCTGGAGAAGAGGATCCTGGACATGGAGGGAGGAGCGGGAGGCGAGGAGGAAGAGGAGGAGGAGGACGACGAAGAGACCACAGAGGACACCTCTTCCTCCGCCACCGTGTCCACGTCGGCCACCCTGCAGGACATCGCTAACCACGCCCCTGCAGGTGACCCGTCCTCCCGTTACCTTAGGTCACCAGCCATGTTGCCAGCTAGGACGCCGAGTCTGAAAAAACATGGGGCTAGAGGCCTTTTGCTCAAGGCATTTGGGCAAATCAGTCTACTCACTGCCTCGACCAACTATATTCATGTGCCTTAAAACACGCTGATCAGAATTGGAAGTACTTAACATCTTATTTTTGAAGTACCCCTCAACAGAGCCGAAACAATACAAGATAAGTCAATAATATAGTAAAAATGTGTAAAACTGATCAGCAGAACATGTAGCCTTACCAGCCACGGTTGATTCTAGTGCTAAAATGTTGTGCAAATTGCAGAAATATATGTATTTAAATAATCGGTCGAGTCATGGCTGTATGAACATGAACCGCTAGCCGATCATATCAAGAGTTCATGTATGCAGGACTCGGGTGAAGTCTGGTCCCTTACCCGTTCCATCTCCTCCAGACGGTGTGTCTGAGGCCCAGGAGAAGCCCGAGGACAAGGAGCCGAGGGAGAACAGCACAGAGGAGGAGCTTAGGATGGAGGTGAACGAGAACGGCCGCGCCTCGAGGCCAACCGGCAGTGAGGCGCAGGAGGTGAAGGAACGGGAGAACCAGCAGGAGGACGAAGGGAAGGAGACGGAGGAGCAGGAGGAGAACAAACCTGACACGCACACCTGTAACGGCAAGCTGGAGGAGGGGGAGAAGCCCGAGCAGCAGTCCCTCCACCTCTCTGAGCCGGAGAGCGGGGAGCTGACGGGAGAGGGGGACCGGAAAGAGGAGGAGATGGACACGCAAGGCACCCGAGGAGGCAGTGATGTTGACTCTCAGAACGGTAGTCAAGACAAATAGTTTTCCTTGTTGTTTTGAGATAGTTATGCACATAAAATTCTCAATCGCCTCCCTTTCCCCTTCCTGGTGTCTCCCTCTCCAGGCTCCTCCTGCAGTCTACTGGTAAACCCCCTGGAGCCCCTGAATGCAGACAAACTGCAGGTGAAGATAGCCGACCTGGGAAACGCCTGCTGGGTGGTGAGTACTTACTACCAGCTGTAGGTTAACACCATGCTAGGACGCAGAACAGTTGGTTGCTACTTGTCATGTGCTTGGTCGGATGGACCCGGTCATAATTCATACTGGCCCATTCACAGACAAAGTATTTGCTCCCAACATCAGTTTTAAGCCTTGCTTGTTAGAAAATGAAGGGGTTTAATCATGTGGCTTTCCTATCTACAGCCAGCCTGTCTTCCTATGCTAAAGAGAGTTCAAGCCCTGTTCTTTGACAAGACCCACACACGTGGTGACTGTCGATACAGATGGCCTTGCTGCTTCAATACTTGACCACACTTCTGCAATTCATTCTACATGGTTGATGAGGTCCTCACACGAGCTGAGCCCACGCTGCTCCCTCGCTCTGCGTCTTTCTTGATGCCTACCTCCCCTCCCCTCAGACCAAACACTTCACAGACGACATCCAGACCCGGCAGTACCGCTCCCTGGAGGTGCTGATGGGCGCCGGTTACTCCACCCCGGCCGACATCTGGAGCACAGCCTGCATGGTGGGTCCCCCAACAGCCCCTCCATCACGGGCTGGAGTGGGAACGTTTACATTTCGCAACCTCTCATTGGCTTGAGTTGGAGCTATTAATGTGAATTTCAGTTGTCGGTGGTTGGGGATCAAATTAATCAATTATCAACTAAATGTACGGATACATGTGTAATCTATACACAATCGGACCAATAGCAATGTTAACATGATAGACAATTGAGGTAAACGGATACAGACATGATTCTTGTCAAGTCTAAGCTCACCGTTGCTGAAATAGTGTACTTCATGTTGTGTTTGTGTGCCTCCCAGGTCTTTGAGCTCGCTACAGGAGACTACCTGTTTGAGCCCCATTCAGGAGAGGAGTACACCCGAGATGAAGGTTTGTGCATTGTCACGGGATCTGACGCAGTTTTCACAATAAAGAAATAAAAAAAGGCTACAAGCCCACAACTGAGGATGTTAAATATAACTTGTTCATGGTTTATACCAAAGTTGTCTCTGCAGAACCAGGCATATCAGGAGTATCAGTTTTCAAAAAGCTATGATTTTGATGTGATCTCTTCTATTGTACACAAGGCTCATCCCAGGCTCCACCTGAACACAATAACTCTTAGCGGCGGTCTCTTTCTCTTTTCAGACCACATAGCCCTCATTATTGAGCTGCTAGGTAAAGTTCCCAGGAAGCTGATCCTGGCGGGGAAATATTCCAAGGAATTCTTCAACAAGAAAGGTAAATAATCACATGTCTTCTGAGTTGGGAATACTAGCCTCATCTGTGTCCGTTGGTCCGTCTTGACTGTGGCATTAGTGTGATGCTGGAGGCATTCACATAGGAGTTAAGGGAAGGACTGCCACCAAGTTTTCTGTCAAGTATCTGTAGGTCAAATCGTGGAGTCCATCATCGTCAATATTTCACCTTGAAACAAAATAGAACAGAACCAATATGTCTATATATTGTCTGATACCTTATCATACTACTTCTACGATTTTCATGCCAATACTACTAGCTATCATACTAGTCATTCTACTATTTATCAGACTCATAGGCCTACTTATAATAAGTCTATCATAATACTACTACTTAGAATTATACTTCTGGTTCTTATCATACTACTACTGGTACTTTTTTCCACCGACAGTACCAGCTCAGCTCGCCATGACTTTGTTTGGCATGACTTGGTTTGAATCCAGGCACGTCGTGTTTCAATCTAGAAAGTACCTCTTCAACGTCGGCGGGTCCCGGGTAGTTATCGCACGCATGCGCGAGACTTCGGCACAAACGCGACCACGCGACACATAAACAGACGGGGTTACGCACAGGAGCGTCTCCACCCCTGTCACGGCCCACGGCGTGTTCTTGCGCGCTGAACCTACCGTGTTCAATAATCAATCACTATTGTTGACTGAACGCTGATGCTAGTATTTAAAGATGCCGGGTATCAGGTGTCGAGTGTAAGGCAAGGCAAGGCAACTTTATTTATATAGCACTTTTCATACACAAGGCATAAACATTGTCATACAATAAAATAAAATAATAGATAAGTCAAAGAAAACATGCAAAGAAATGAGTAAAATAGAATAGGCTCGGATGTCGTGCTCATCAATATTCGTCCAGTGGAGTCACTCTGGCCAATCAGTGGCCAGCAGCCTGTTTACGTCACACAAAAGTATCAGTTCAGCTCTCTTGGAACCTCGATGGAGGTGAGACAAAAAAAAAGTACTAAGTGGTCTTTGAGACACAAAAAAAGGCGGGGCGAGTTGAGCTGGTACTGTCGGTGGAAAAGGGCCATTTGAGTGTCACATTTGATCAGGAGAAAATAACTCTGAATTCTGAGCCCCTCAGTGTCTTTCACACCTGATCCGACCAGGGAACCCTAGTAACACTGCTGTCCCGTGACTCCTTAACATAAGCGAAAGCTCCCGTCCTTCCCCAAGTCACCCCGGTTCTGCTCCCGTCTGTCCAGGAGAGCTCCGCCACATCACAAAGCTGAAGCCCTGGGGTCTGTTCGAGGTGCTGGTGGAGAAGTACGAGTGGGCCAAGGAGGAGGCCATCTCCTTCAGCACCTTCCTGCTGCCCATGCTGGACCTGGTACCCGAGAAGAGGACCAGCGCCGCCCAGTGCCTCTCCCACCCCTGGCTCTCCTCATAGGGGAGGGGGGGGGGCCCTAGGGGTCGGCTGCATGCACCACGCAGCACAAGGTCACAGGAGGTTTCGCTCTCCCGTTTCTTGCTGTCTTTAGGTTAAAAGATTTACGTTACTGGAACTGACCTGACATGACTGATGGCCACTGTAACACACACACACACACTCACTCACTCTCACACTCTCTCTCTGTTTCCTGGCTGTGGATTACACTGGTAATATTAGGTAATTAAGGATGTTTGATAAAGAAAAGTTTATTTTCCTTTGGCTGCCTATGAGGATTAGACATGTTCACATCTTCCCTTTGCCTATTTTTCCTTATCTTTGTGTTGAATGAAACTATTTTGCAATTTTTCATTCAAAGTGTCTGTGCTGACTATCTTCAACATGGCCACCAAGTAAAATATGAATACACAATCATGGAATATTTCAACTGTACTACGTTTGGTATATTAAAACCCAATTGTTTATATTTTTTTGTATTATAGTAAGCCATGTTTGTCTTTTAGTTTTTTTTGTTATTATTTTAGTGCTGGCAGTACAGAGCAAATGTGGCTAGGTGGGTCGCTAACCAGTTTGCCCTGTTCCCTTGAGATGGCCTGTGTGTGTGTTTGCAGCAACAATACATACATACTAACCCCAACAACAAATCTTTTTTCCACATGCTAAGTTATTTCTAAGACAACAGAAGAGACGAATCAGAACACTTGCTGTGCGGGAAAAACAAAACGAGCTGAAAAAAACACTTTTTCTTTTTCAATCTTTTGTGAATCTCGATCTCTAATTCCTGCATGAGGCTGCAGAAGTTTTCCCGATAGAGTTGAGTTCAATGGCTGTGTATTTTACACCACATCCTGCATACGGCATCCACCAGCCACATCTTCAGCTACGATACATCATTCCATATTTGGAGCCGTGTCCAGCTGTTCTGCGTGCAGCGCACCAAAGATTTGGCCAGCTCTGTCTCCACAACGCTGGCTTTGGACAGGCTTTCGCAGTGGAACCCTCAGTTGAACGCAGGCTTCATCAGAGGACTGGCCTCATGGACTTTTAAGATGACATGGTTTGCGGGACGACATCTGCACAATTTTTTTTCACCCACCGAGATACCTTTTTAAATGGTTGCCTGTTCAATTGCAGAGGAGGAAAGTTGTGAGCTCATTTTATTACGCTTATCTTCATAACCTCGCATTGGAACAGCTGGGTGCGAGAGTTGGTTTTTGAAGGATCCATTGATTGTTATAATAAAATATTGCTGTAATAATGGATTAAGCCCCCCCCCCCCCCAAATATGCTCATGACATTTTGTTGACTCATCAGCTGCCAACTCCCCCTCCCCTTTGGTAACAAGAATAAACCATTTTCGAAATAATTCTAGTTGCACTCTTTTCTGAAATTTTATTCCAGGCTACAACTCTTGTGTAATTATTAAAAAACAAGTCAAGCAATATTTCACATCAAAATCTTCGTCACCTTGACTAATCCAATGTTTACCGATTAGTTTCCGTTTTCAGAAGGCAGCTTACGCGTCGTCTACGGGGAAAGGAAGACATAATAAGAATCACTTGAATGAGATGTGCTCCTCCTTTCAAAATCTCTCCTGCCCCAAAATATGCTTTGATTAAATTCTAAATGTGTATTAAACTGCAGCTTAAGGCCCAAAGTCGAGTTGTAGAACAATTCTTCAGGTAACCCCTCCACAGCCCTCTTTACTCAGCCCTACCTAGTCCACATCTCTTATGACGCCTCCATGTGTTTCCCTGCTATTCCTCATCAACCCCCGCCCAACTCTCGCCTCTCCCCTCCAGATCTTAATGTCTGACTATCTCACCACCTCCTTAGGTCTTATTCCTCTCTAGCCCATCTTTTGGCTGCTATCCCTTTCCCCTATATGTCCTCCAGTCCTTGCTTCCCTTCACACCCAGTCTCCTCTCACCTTTGCCCTCCACCTTGAAGTCCTCGGGCAGTAGCTTGTCCTGCCGGTTTCCCAGGCTGAAGGCCAGGAAGGAGAGGATGAGGGAGTCCATGATGCTGATGATGGCCAGGATGTAGGCCCAGCGCACAGTGCAGTTGCCCAGAGTGTACTTGTCCGTGCGCTGGCCGCACATGCGCTTCACCTGCTCAGAGTCCCATCCGTCTGGGTAGATCATGCAGCCAATCACCATGCAGGTGGCTAGAGGGAGTGGGAGGGAGGGGTGGAAACTTTAGCTGTCAATTATTGTAATCGTCTTATGATGGGTTGCGGATAATTTGGTGAATCAAGCCGGCAACACACCAGCGCCGCGGTGCGCATTTCACGCGTGTCAATTGCCACCCTTATAGCACCAATAGGAAGCGGCGCGCTGCAGCCCCGTTGTGATATGTTTTGAAAGAAGCAGATCAACAAACTTAGTCGGTATAGGCTACCATAACGTTATACCAGTGGTTTTATGACTACATATATTGCCCTGGTGCCCATGATCCTCTCTTTGTGCTTACAATGATAAATTCACATAAATTCATCGTTACTTTATGTACCGTCTGGCACTTTGTTTACGGTTTAGTCACTATACACTTTATTTACTGTCATTGCTCATTCTTTTTGCATTGTGGAATTATTAATGTAGTGCATCAACAATCTATATGTATAGGACCTGGTATCAAGCCAGGATGTACCAAACAGCTTTTAAAAAGCACTTTTTCAGGGTGTACTTTGGGAATCAAAGCCAAAGTTCCTTTCCCCCAACTCCTTCTCAACCATGGCTGAGATAACCCCCACTACAAGTCTCGGTGTGGAAATACCAGAGACATCAGAAAACCCAAAGTGTTATGCGGCATAACACCAACAGCAGAACGGTTATCCAAATAACAAAGTGTACAACAGTCGTAGCTCATTGTCTCAATGGCGGGCCAAATTCTCAGAGCGGGCAAAGCAGAGAAGAGGAGGTAACTTGGCCCCTTATGACGACATATGGGGCCAAAGCTGAAATCGGCTCGTCTGAGCTTTCATTTTTCAAAGGCGGAGCAGGATACCTAGTGCTCGTTTTACACCTAACGCCTTTTCTAGCTACTGAGGGACCATAGCAGGCTAGGGCAACTCATATTAATGTTAGAAAACCTCATGAAGTGAAATTTTCATGCCATGGGACCTTTAATAATTGCCCTATGAAATATTGTTTGAATATCATGTAATAGGCAAACCATTAGTAAACAAACTAGTATATAATAAATTATCAACTGTTAATTAACTAACTTGTAACCAAAATACATTATTTTACCCTAGTTTGTATAGCTGCAGTGTTGAACAGGGTTTGACTCTGAAAGGAAGGAAATAAACCCAAACGATCAGGGCCCGGTTTCCCGATAATGTCCACTCTTAGCGCGCTAAGAAGACTCCTACGTTTAGACTTATCAAAGTTGTTTACCTCTCTAGGCTTGGTTCCCTAACGGTCTCTTAGGAGTCTTATCAGGAAACGTGTACGAACAACTGCGTTGTTCGTACACTGCGCTGTCCAGACAGAAAGTGCTGAAATCGATTGCTCAGAGTTCGATTTGCTGTGCATTGCGCAGGTGAATGCTCAGCGTTATAAAGAATATTGCAGTTTTTGTGAATAAAACATTGCTCGAAAACCTTCTAGTAGGCCTAAACATTTACTTAACCATGGGCAAGCAAACCAGCATAGCCTGCCCTACACTGATATAGAAAAATATAATGTAACAGCCTAGGGCATTTAGGCAATTACATCCTTAATGTCATCCTAAATTCAAACTCAATTGGCTACAGATGCGAACTTGCAATGAACAATTAAACAACTCGCACAACGCTGCCAATGTGGCTGTTCCATGTGGAACAGGGATTTCTAAAGGTTACTGTACAGTGGCGGTAACTAGCGTCAGGAGCTGAAACATCAGTACGGTAGAGCTAAGAAGGTTCTATGAGCGCTTCAGACCAACCTTAACAACGAACGACGTACGAAAGATAGGTAGCAAAGAACGTTTCGGGAAACACGCGAAATGTCAAGGTAGAGGTTACGAATGACGTAGCGTTAAGGAGGCTTTAACATGGTTTCGGGGAACCGGGCCCAGTTGCCTCGAAACTCTACTCTTTCCCTCTGTAGAGAGGAGCTCATGTATATTTCAATGAGCAGTGAGAGGCCTCCCCTTGCTCAACCATCAGCCAGAGGCATTTGTCAGATCAGGTGACTACATGGTGAAACACTATCCCTCCTAAAGAAAACACACTTTTACTTTCTGGAAGTGTTGCATGGCGTCTCAATCTCTCTTGGTACTCGTATTCCATTTCTCAAACCTCCTATGGAGTTCATTATAAGTAAGACAGATAGTTACATTTGTGCTCAGGTCACCCTAAATAAGTGCATATATTTTTTTAAGTACAGAGGAACTGTAATCTTCAGATTACAATTTCAGAATGAAACATGTCCAGCAGCTTTCGGTTCTTGTTTTCTCCGAGATTTTGGTTTCTCTTCTATCAGTGGTATCCAAAAATATGTACAGGGCTTATTGATGACATCAGACCATTACCTAGCTGACAGTAGGCAGTCAGCAAAGGAACACATTGAGCTTTTAATTTCTTCGTCTGAGCGCTGGTTGTTGCGGAACTTCAGCAGCATAATTTGTCCCCGAATATTCCCCAGTAAATACAAAAGATGCAGAAATTGGCTGGTTTCCATGGCCACACACACACACACACACACACACACACACACACACACACACACACACACACAGTCACACAGTCACACACACATACAGTCACATTCTAAGTAACACCAAGGAATATTCAACAACAGAGCAACCTTCACCACTTACAAGAGGCCAGCTGCATCCAGGCGCAGATCTTGTAAACGCTGCCGGCGTTGAAGAAGAAGAAGAGACTGAAGCAGACGATGCTGCCGACCACCAGCAGCATGGAGATCCCCACGAAGAACATGGCCGTCTTGAAGGCCCCGGACGGGATGGAACCGAAGTCCAGGGCACTTCCTTTGCAGATGAGCTCATTGGTGAGGGCGTTGCCAATGCAGTAGTGGAAGAGGCCGAAGTAGCCGGCCTGGGGGGTGTTGACGCTGTCGCCTATCCAGTAGGGCTGGATGAAAATCACCACTGTGATGACCGCGAATGTGATGGTGAACACGATCCACAGCACGCCCACGGCGCGGGCGTTACGCACGTAGTTGGTGTGGTAGATCTTGGCGGCTTCCTGGGCGGGGAGCATGGCTGGTACTGTCTCCTCACTAAGAGAAGGTGACTCTTACTTTCTCCTCCTCACCGATGGAAGAGGCTGTTATTGTCTCCTCCTCACTGATAAAAGAGGCTGTTACTTTCTCCTCCTCACTACTAGAAGAGGCTGTTATTGTCTCCTCCTCACTGATAAAAGAGGCTGTTACTTTGTCCTCCTCACTGATAGAAGAGGCTGTTACTGTCTCCTCCTCACCGATGGAAGAGTCTGTTACTTTCTCCTCCTCACCGATGGAAGAGGCTGTTACTGTCTCCTCCTCACTGATAGAAGAGGCTGTTACTTTCTCCTCCTCGCTGATTGAAGAGGCTGTTACTGTCTCCTCCTCACTGATAGAAGAGGCTGTTACTGTCTCCCCCTCACTGATAGAAGAGGCTGTTACCGTCTCCCCCTCACTGATAGAAGAGGCTGTTACCGTCTCCCCCTCACTGATAGAAGATGGGGGCCTGAACCTTTCAAGAATAGACTGTTACACATTTAAAGTATATATTTTTGGGTTAGCACCCGAATTCTAAATATTTCACACTGTTTGAGAAGTGGTCCTCCAAAATAGGGGTCTTTCAGTCGCTGACGTAGGTCCACTATTCCCAAGTTGTGTCGCTCCTGCTGCGAGAGATGGGCGCACCACGGACAGATCCCTGTACTGAAACCAATGGATTAGTCCACTGAAGCACGCCTGTTTAAAGGTAATAAGTATCGGTCTGTCCTGAGCAGCAGTGGACCGACGGGTTAAGGAGGTCATGAATGATTAATGGTCAGAAGATACGCTCCACTAAGTGCCATCGTCCAAGCTTTGCCAGATGGTGGTCTAATGTGTGATTATTTCATTTGGAGCCACACTTGTAGCAATTGTGGCTATGAGGAAAAGTAGGCATAATGCAACGTCTCTTTCTTTGTTTTTAAGATCATCTTTTATCAATCGCCCAATCTTTTAACAGGATTATGTACTGAAGAAGTAGGCTGAAAAAAACTTGTTCTAACAGACTGCATTTACTCCAGATAACCATTAGGCTGTGCTATAACTGAGGCCTTAATGATCTGGGCTTAAATGGATTGAAGCAATACATGACTGAAAATTCGGTCAATAAATCGGTTAATTAATTTATCAAGAACTTGACACAAACATGAACAAATATGTGGCCTACACCATGGAGTCTTTTTTTGATATGTCATGTTTCTCTAAACCGGATATGTTTAATGCTAATATTTCCTTCCCTGTTCGTTGCTCTGAGTGAAAGTTTCACATATTTAAAACAAAAGGCTTCATTGTTTGTTCCTCAAGTCAGATTCTAAAAAAGAAACCCATGCACGGATGTTTTGTGTTCATACTTGATTCCGCTACCCACATGTCTTCTATTGGTCACATGAGCGTTATTCCACATTTTCAACGTGTATCTTTGACAATGGTTATGAAGGACCCACTGTGTATCAGTGTATGAGTGTCCTTTTCTGTTTGTGTGTATGCATGTGTTTGTGCATGTGTATTGGTCCGTGTGTGTGTGTGAGAGAGAGTGATACTTTGTGTCAATACATTTGGCTAAATTAAGTGATGCCAACCTGGTGCTAGAGGTAGGTCGTTTATAATCAAGTTATGCAGCAGTGGCAATCCAATTTACCCATGCAGAATGGAGTGTGTGTGTGTCTGTGTCTGTGTGTGTGTTTGTTTATGTGTTTTCCTTTTTCCTTCCTGTTCCACAGTTTTTCTGCAGCTTGGAAAATAATGTTTTGAAATGCTTTTATTTTATTTTCCCCTAAAGTGTCAGATTTACTATTGCAGAAAAAAGATTTGGCTAGTGCTACACCTGGGTGTTTGTGTAGTCTGTGTGTGTGTGTGTGTGTGTGTGTGTGTGTGTGTGTGTGTGTGTGTGTGTGTGTGTGTGTGTGTGTGTGTGTGTGTGTGTGTGTGTGCGTGCTTATGTGCATGTTAACTGTTAACATAGATACTGCCAGTCTCTCTGAGGAAAACGTCTGGGCGAGCGGGGGCCTCTTCAAAGCCCCTATTAAAGGACTCATTTGGACATTTTGATGTTTGTGTGTGTGGGGGGAGTAAGGATAGGGTTATGGTAAGGATAAGGATATAAGGGAAGGCAGCGGAAGTAACCTTCTGAGTACAGAGCTGCTGTTTGTGTCCGGAGTCACATTACAGGGGTCAGAGAGGGACCCTGTTAAAACGCCTATTTTTCTTTATAAGGGGCCGAAAGAAAATATTATTTTAACACCATGACCTCCATACAGTCAGTCAGAGCGAGACTGACTAAACATGGCTGCAAATGGAGCATTCAATGGTCTATCATTCAATGTAGACCCTCAATGCCATTGTGTTATCAACTAAGCATGTGAACAAAATACGTGTAAACATCCATGTCATCTCTGACATATTGGGAGGAGGGGGGGGACGACTGTCTCACCATGTTGTTGATGGGACTCTCTAACCTTTACCATAGTGAGACAGCACCCCCATCCCCCCCCCATTCCTCCTTTACACCCTTTCTCTAACCAATGAGGTGTCGCCAATCCAGTTACCGGTCAGCTGGCACAGATGGCTTCCATTAGTCTTTTGATGTGTGTGTGTGTGTGTGTGTGTGTGTGTGTGTGTGTGTGTGTGTGTGTGTGTGTGTGTGTGTGTGTGTGTGTGTGTGTGTGTGTGTGTGTGTGTGTGTGTGTGCTTGTGCGTTTGTGAGGATGTGTGTGTGTGTGTGGGTGTGAGTATGTCGTTATGAGCATAGTGGAGGATGGGTCCAGCACTGATATTTGACCTCTTATTCACCATCCCCCGACAGACACACACACACACACACACACACACACACACACACACACACACACACACACACACACACACACACACACACACACACAACCACACGTGGGCACAAAGTTCTGTGATGTGGCATTCATTCAATCAATGACTGTCACTGGCCAAACCCTCCATCCCAGAAGCACCCATGCCTGTGTCAGCCACTGGTTTAAAGCCTGGCCCCATCCCAGTAGGAGGCCATGTAGCTTGGGTAGGAGAGAGGTAGAGTGTGGGTCAGCCTGTGCCTCAGGGGCAGTATCTAGATATAGGTCTTCCTCTACTACACAGAGGCCTGTCTATCACTTATAACTGCTGCTTTCTGAACACACCCATGCTGGAGGATGGTATGGATTTATGCTGCATGTGCTCGCTTAAGAACACACAGACGCAGCCACACACACAAACTCATGGTCACAGACACACACACGCACGCACGCACATACACACATACACGCATGCACACACAGACACAAACACACACATACACATACACACACAAACACACACACACATACACACACACACACCTTATTGTTTGAGACACCCAAACTACAGGAAACAAAGTATCAGAGAAAGAAGATTTCCCCCTGGAACTAAAAGGAGTGCTGGTTGGGCACACACCCTCTCTCCCTCCCTCCGGGCACACACCCTCTCTCCCTCCCTCCGGGCACACACCCTCTCTCCCTGCCTCCGGGCACACACCCTCTCCCCCTCCGGGCACACACCCTCTCTCCCATCCGGGCCCATGTGAATGAGCTCTGGCGTAATCCGGGCCGATGAAAACGGTTTTATTACGGTGAAGAATGATCAGCTTAGAGAGCTTCAAAGCCGAGCACTGGGACTGTGTGGAGGGGATTATGGAGACACAAAGACTGGGGAAAAGGAATAAAAATGAGTGCGCTCCATCTTATCATTCCCCCTTTTACCTCCTTTTGTTTTGACTTCTTGCTCGATAAATGGGGTCGATAACAACGTTTGAGTATTATTATCTAAACTAACTTGGAGCATTTTTTAATGCTTTCGATACTCATGTCTAACTTTTATTTTTTATTGAGCTCCCAGTTTTGTATTTCAGTATTTTATTGACTTCAGACCACACCCATATAATTGTTTATTTAATTATCATTTAATTATCAACTTTACATGGCTTAACTTTTCATAAATACGTATTAAAGGAGACATATTATGGTATTTTCCCAACAAGTAAACATATTATATGAGAAAACGAAAACATGTTTTTGAAGCTGTTTGCAGGAAATAGCTTTCAGGAAAAAAAATCATGCCTACCGCTATTCCCCATATCCCCCATATTGATTCAGTCCCTTCAGAATGCGCTGTTTGGGTTGTCTGCAGCTTTAATGCAAATGAGCTGCTGCCCATTGACCAATGAGCTGTCAGAGTGAACCACAGCATGGAGGAGAGGTGATTGTTGCTGTTTGCGGACTCCTGGAGCTCTAAATCTATATAATATAATATAAAATAATAATATAATATAATATATAGGTATTTATATAATAGTATATCTAATATCACGCCCATAAGCTATGTGCGCCTTGGATGATATTATGAATCATAACGGGCTCCGCGGCCGTGGGCTACTGGAACGAACAGAGCCGCACTGTACCGCAAAGAACAGCGGCACACCGCTCGGTGGAAAGGAGGCAACTGAGCGGGGTTGTTGGTCCTCATAGCCTAGACTTGAGGGGATAAGCTCTCCCTCCGGGCTGCTCCACACAGCCAGGGCTCCTGCTTATTGGTTCATAGCGCGGCCAGGGCACCAGCCTATTTGTGAATAGGACTTTCCTCCTCTCCCATTGAACCCCATGTCATTCACCGGCCGCCATCACTTTCAGGAAAATTAATGGGAGTCAACGGAGGCTGAGGGAGGAACGTCCTCCCTGAAGTAATTGTCAACAGGCGATAGGGGGTGCTAATGTCCCTTTACCCAGGGAAACAAACATTACATTTACAAAGGCATTAAAGTAGTCATATTTAAGGGCATTAATTCATTACAGCAGTATGGGCAATCTACATTTTTTATTCTCAATAATGTTAAGGAGGAACTTCCTCCCTCTCCTCACTGGAGAAGCCTATAATATAATATCTAAATATCTATATAATATAATATATAATTTCACGGCCAAAAGCTGTGTGCGCCTCCGGATGATATTATGAATAGACTGTCGGCTTCTCCGACGTCTCTGGTACTTCCACAACAACTCAAATTTCTAATACACTTGCTACTAAAGTTGCGTGATAAAACTCACACAAATCACTACTGCAACGAATTTGTGACTGTTCGCGCGACCGAACTCAGGCGACACTGCGACCAGGAGCCCGCTGTGGCGTTTGGTGTGAAAGCAGCTTTACTCTACGTTCACACCAAAAGCGACGGGTTAATGCAACTCCATACAAAGTCAACGTAGAGACGCGTATAAGGGGACTTTTGTCGCCAGAAAAACCTGGGGTGCGACATGATGAATGGCGCAGCATGAACACCCTGGTACGGGCGAGTGCCTTCACGAGGATTTAGTAGCGCGACACAACGCGACACGTCGGCCGAGCTGAAATATTTGAGGGGCGGTGAGCCTGGAATGTAGCCTGGTCCTACCAGGCTCTCGTATTTCATTTCATTTGTACAGAGGGTCTGGACCTGCTCAATTGACAAACGTTAACTCACTTGAAGGCGGTTGTCTGTTGAAGTTTAAAACTATTGGATCTGCCCAATGCCACTCTGGATCTACCATAAACAATCGCTAACGTTTGGCCGGGAAACACGTTGCGCGCAGGCTGTAAACAAACCAAAAACCGTGCGCGAAGATGTCCGTCAACGAGAGCTGACTTTAACGTCATTGTTCTCAGCCACTCCCTCTGTTCGCTGATTGGACCGCCAATAATCTGGCTTCCTAGGAACCCATGCATATGAAGCAGACCCTTGTACTGAAGTGAAATGCAAATTGAGCGGAAGTAGGTAGGTGGGCGGTGCCAGGCTAGCTGGAGTGCGGTAGCACCAAGGTGACTTTTAAAGCTAACCATTGTGGACGTAGCGGAGCCTTAAGAACATCAATATTTAACCTAGAAACACTGTGTCAAGCTTAAACAGTTACGTTATTTCATGTTAGTTGCGCTAAAATGATTAATCGATTGGAAATATGATTGTTATATATCGGGTCTTTGTCTGTGTCCCCGTTTATATGGCTAAAGGCTAGCTGCTTGCTACATATCTGGGTGTTCTCCCGTTGGTAGCTAAATGCTAACAAAAATGCTTGCCTGTCTGGGGGCGAGGGAGGGCCATCGGACCTGTCACTGAAACCTCTGCGGCATTCGTAAGGAGATTTGATTCATGACGTTTAGTCGAGCTGGCGTTGACTGTAATGTTGATTTTCTTTAAGTTCCTGTAAGATTATTCTAAGTTCTACACAAATGGAAGATCATTTTATGCATGACTATTTTGAGGGTTGTTTTATTTTAGCTCATGTACCAAACATTTTCTGTGGCCTTGTCCCCGCACATGGAGTGCGCGTGCGTGCGTGTGTGTAACATAAAAGGTATTTAGTCAATTAGGTCGCATTCAGGTGTTTTATTGTGCTCACCATTGGTCTTTTACATGCCTATTTTGTGTGTCGTGTATTAATGTCTTCCTATTGACTGTCAGTGTGTTCTTTACACAGACCTTTTGAGTTTTGTGTGCGTGAGAGATAGATAAGAGGTTCCTTGTATACCACATAAGGTCATAGTTAATAATCAGGTTGCGTTTAGGTGTGTATTTGTGTATTTGCCATTGCAGAATTATATGATTTATCGGATTTCTCGCAATATACGTTTTGGGTGGGTTTTTGGTTGATTGGACGTTTTTTTGTCTATAGTTGAGCTGGAAATTGCCAACAGAACAGCTCAGCTATTCTATACATTATCTCAAATGTATTTAAACTTGACCACATTATCTATTTGTTTTCACTGTTCACTTTAATTGTTTACAACCATTTTAAATGTTTTAAAAAAAATGGTGTGCATTTTGTCATTGTTTACTCAATTTAGACTCCATTTAGACTTCAAATCCCTTCACTTGATTTAAGCCATTTAACATTTATTTGTCTTAAACTATGTGGTTTTACTAAAACATATTTTCAACCTCATTTTGCATTACAGCACACTACTCGCATTTTCTGCAGGAAATACATTTTCTCGTTCTTGTCTGATATTGTGATTCAATTACTTTGCTTTGCAATCACAAGGACGACATTATGAAGTAGTTTTTTATGTGAAATGATGCAATAAACATGTTCACTTTGTTCTACCGCTAGTGCCACGTTATAAACTCATTCTGTCTGACCTTTGACCTCAACGTGTTTAAGTCAGGCCTTTGTTTCTACCTCTCCCTGGGAGCACGCTCTGTTTATAGGAGCAGTTGAACCGATCTGTCCTAGATCCCACCTGCGGTGTTGTGAATGAAGCAACTTGTTCAGCCATCTGATTGGTGGGTTGTGCTCCATGGGGGCGGGGACGTTCCCTCAGTAGGAGGAGGTGCCTGTCAGTCGGACTGAGTTGTATCCGCCCACCTCGCCCAGTTCACGGCTGAGGAGGCTCCGTTGTGTCGGTGGTGGTACTGGTATCTCTGTGTTAAACTGGGAGAAGAGGTTCGATGTCTGCAGCACGGTTCGCCTCTATGACTTTAAACAGGATGCAGCGGACAGACACAAGACGGGGATAACGAAACCGAGCGAGGAGACAACGACGGGCGTGAAATGAAGGCGGGAGGTGAAAAGGAAACAGACGAGTTTTATAAGGCGGTGTGTGTCGGCAGGTCTTCATGGCCAGGCTCACGGTCCTCTCTACCCCACAGTGGCGTCTGAGGTGCAGCAGCGGGTCCTCATCATTTGGGCACATTGATATAAATCAGATATAGCTGAAGTTCTCCTCTCCGGCTCCAGGATGGCTCAGAGCGACTGCTCTGTCAAGGTCTCCCTGAGGTAGGTCCGCGCCTCCCTCCTCTCCCACCACGTCTGCCGACCTCTGCAGACCATGAGCTGCTTACAACACATAGACCTGCACGGCCGATTTCACCGGCTGCTTTATTTATATATTGGGGTGCTTTTGTGTTTTGGCAGCAGCGTGGTTTACCCTTTACAACGTGGTTTACCTCTGCAACGTGGTTGTACAGCAGTGTGTTGTAGGCATCCCTGTTCTGCGATAAGGGTGCTGCTCCGCACACTATTGATAAGGCAGCATGTGCCCAATGGCACAAGCATCTTCAAGAATGCGCGGTTTGTATTGGTTTAGTGCTTATATCTATAACATGGTTATATCCATAGGCTTTAGGTTATATCTATAACCTATAGGGCAAACCTTGTGAAAAGAGCAATTCTACACCAGGCAGTGAGTTGACAGATAGGCCCACAAGCACAGATGAGAAACGGATCAAAGCCTTCATTTCTAATTTGGCCAATTTTGCATTCCGCAAAATCAACATGCATCATAAATGTAGGATATTCTATAGTATCATATAGTATAAAAGAGTAGAAAATATTGTTTCCCAAGGACTAAAAGTATCCTACATTTGTAGGCTACTTGTAATATTCTGCTTTGTCTGCCCTTCTGCGAATGATTCGATCACAAATACATGTCCTCCTTCACACCAATGTCATTCACCACAGAGACATAAGGAGACGTGGTTAGCCCATAGTAGTTCAATCAATACAATGGGGTTAATTTCTATTAAGAATCCCAATGGTTTTGGCCTTCACATGTCATAGTTTGGAAGTTGATACACAAGAGGAACTTGCAGTGTTATCAACTAAAGGAATGTCATCTACTGGGAATCTTGAGTGATGATTTGAGTCCAAGTCTGTAACTACAGTCTTTGTGGGCGGGAGTCAGATCTGGTCTATTGTCATCTAAATGACCTGAGGGCTTTTACAGCCAACGTCGTGGGCTCCGTGGTCAATTAGCCGTTGAGAGAGTTTTCCTTTGTGCGCTCACACTGTCACTAAGAGGAAGTGTTTTACTGTTCTGAAGCCCCCAAAAAGGGGAAGGGAAGGTAGACAGCAGCTGGGGACCGGCAGCTGACTATCACGATGAAATGCTGCGACATGAGGTATTGATTGAAGACACAACTCGTTAGCATTGTAGTTGTAAAGCAATGTAGCGTGATTATGAGAAGTTGACTGGTAAAAAAGATCTAATAACAGATATGACACACAAAGACAGACACACAAAGACAGACAGACAGACACACACACACACACACACACACACACACACACACACACACACACACACACACACACACACACACACACACACACACACTTTTCCCTAATACAATAGCACAATCTAGCAAATGGACAAATAAAGCCACCACCCAATAGGAGTAATACAGTAACACAAAGTCATTTTTAGCCCCTGCGACTTAGCCATTAAATCAGTGGCTTGCATATAATGGTGAAATGCATGTTTGAGATAGACCAGCTCTCGTGTTAATTACACGGCTGCAGATGTGGAGCGATCCCATTCCGAGCTCTCTCCCATCGTGTGTGTCCCCTTTCTGTGCGCTTTTAGCCATGCTGCGTAAATGGCATTAAACACGCCTCTATTTGTGCGTGTGTGTGTGTATGTTTCTGAATGTCAGGAAATGGGAAGCCCACAAATAAACAGTGCGAGCGAGATGACTTCCTGTGGAACGAGTGGCTTTTCTCGATGACCTACAAAGTCTTCCCTGAGAAGTTGTCCCTGGTGTGGAGGGGGGCTGGAGGGGTTGTTGGGGGGGGGGGATGATAAGAGGGAGGGATGGTGTGTAATTGCTCCCACGTTGCCACTGCCTCGGGGCTGGTTCCTTGTGGCTCAGCCTCTTCAGCTTCACTTCCTGAATGCCTGCCTTGCCTTTAACCTCCACACTGCCGTCGCAACCAATGACATGACCTGGATTCTGGTTGCTGGTGGCTGGAGAATTGGATGGGAAAGGACATAGGCCTACACATACATCCACCACTTATACACCACACAAACACACACAAACAGAACCACACCACACACACCAAATACACACAGAAAGAGCGAGAGAGAGAATGGGTCAACCTA
The DNA here is from genome assembly GCF_026213295.1 of Gadus chalcogrammus. Taxonomy (NCBI): domain Eukaryota; kingdom Metazoa; phylum Chordata; class Actinopteri; order Gadiformes; family Gadidae; genus Gadus; species Gadus chalcogrammus. The sequence goes on along the minus strand of NC_079412.1, from coordinate 5,996,428 downwards.
TATCCTGCTGACCCACACACTTAATTCGCTGGTTGTGTGCACTGCGGCTCAGCCAAACAAAATGGCACATCTCCTCTAAGTGGCTGTCATTAAATTGCTTATCGCTAGCTGGTGCATCAATAAAGAACGGACTGAAGCGGAGCTTTCACTTAGGTTATAGCCTCGAGTGACAATCACACAGGAATGTAAAGACTCTCTCATTCACTCTCAAATTTGACATGTGACCACCTCTGGCCTTCCACAAGATCTCTCTCTCGCTCTCGCTCCCTCGCTCTCGCTCCCTCGCTCTCGCTCCCTCGCTCTCGCTGCCTCGCTCCTTTCTTTGCGTCTCATAATGACCTTGCACTATTCCCTCGATCTCTGCGTAGTTCCTAAGCCTCAAGCACCAAATTGGGAGCGTGACAGAGACCACATTCTGCACAGAGGTGTAGAAGACCCCACAGGGGAACGGATGAGACACAAAGACCTGATCTGTTGAGGACCAATGTGCTACTCAGGTGGTGGGAACGCTATCAGACCATCTCTTTGGTCTTGTGTTTAGGATCTGGATCAAATGCAGCCAAAGGGTGCTGCCCATACAGACAGGTGGGAGGAGAGTGGATTCAGTGGTTCTCCCGCCAACAGTTCCTGATGTATTCTCGACAAAACAAGCCTGTGTACGACACCTGTATGACCCGGACATGATGCAGGTCAAAACACACTGGCCCCTTCAAAACAAACAGGAGCAGGGAGACACCAAGGGCCAGAGAGACTCAGAGGGCCCCTCACTGCTGATTTACAAAGGCATCAGATGCCTGTAGAAAAGAGAGAAATAAAAAGCCGTTTTTTTTTGCCAGTGGCCCCATGTCCGGTGTGGGCTACCAGTCTCGCCTGCTTCCTGTGGGGGTCAATACCGACCCCCATACTGCTCCCCAGGGGGGCACTTTTTGGTGTGTGTGTGTGTGTGTGTGTGTGTGTGTGTGTGTGTGTGTGTGTGTGTGTGTGTGTGTGTGTGTGTGTGTGTGTGTGTACATCTTTGTATGGATGTGTTTGTAATGTACATTAGTGTATGTATAAGAGTCTAAGTGGGTAGCTTTGTGTTTTGTGTGTAACTTCTGATCCCACTCTGTGACTTCTTTGTGCGCACTATTGCAGGTCGGTGAAAGTGAAGGCATTTTTGCTTTTGTAGCTAAAAGACAGTTCATTCTAATCTTTGAATCCGACCAGAGTGAGGAAACTGAGCAGGAAATGACACATTGAGCACACCCATGCTAGCTACCCACCGCTAACATCATCACTTCCTGTCACTGAAGCTGAGCGACGTGTGGGGCAGAAAATGCGTTTCAAATACGTTTTCGAGGTGAAACGCCGGTCGTCAGTATTTGTTGACGTGTGGTATATTAGATGTCTCATGCACTCACAATGGCAGCAGTATTGGCTCCCGATGTTAGATTAAGGGAGGCTTGCTAGACAAGATTTAGCTGGTGTCAAATAAAATAAATACACCCATAGGAAAATGTAGGCCACTGAACGGTAACATTTCAAAATGCCACTTCGACCGATCAGCTTGATGTGTTTGGTTCTTGCAGTAAAATAATAATGTAATAAAATCGACCACTTCATCTAGGGAGTTTGACCTCATTGGATACAGAAACAGCATTACTGTGGTAAATCACTAGAACTTTGAAAGAACACAGTTCTTCTAATTAAGCCACCCCTTTAGTCAAGCAGCATGACTACTGTGAAACACCAACCAACAGTGGTAGTTGAGGGCGTACCCTCCGGTTTGACACATTGGTTAATCGACACCAGGTCTGTTTTACCTCGTAAACTACTTCGGGCTGTCTTTTTCTCTGCGAAATGTCTGCTGTTTCGCTTTAACTATAACTAACGGAAACGTGAAGGAAAGCAGACACAGAATTACTTAAGCTGAGAAGAAGGTAATCAAGACGCATCTGTGGCAAAGTATAAACTAAGACATTTCTGTGGCACTGTTTCATAAGCAAATCATGTGGCTGTTTCTTTGTCACTGATCATAAAATGGCAATCCTCTCTCAGCAGCTGCCAGGTCATGTGTTGGCACTCTCAGAATAGGGGTATTAATCAAAGGTAGAAGTGCTGTGGTCTTTGGTTGGAGGTGTGGGAAGTGCTTGGAGTGGATAAGACTGCTGAAGCCATAGAGCAGTGAGACAGCTCCTATTGATAAACTGCTACTTCTAAGTGTATTAGTCGTCACAGAAAGCAGGCTGCTGTTGCGATATGACTTCCTTAACGGCTGCCATGGGGCTATCCCCATATCCTGTTCACTTCCTGTTTTCATTAGAGCTGCTGACAAGCCAGAAGAAATAACCAAACGATTGTGTCTGTATGTCTGTATGTATGTGTATGTGTGTGTGTGTGTGTGTGTGTGTGTGTGTGTGTATATATATATATATATATATATATATATAAATAAACACAACCCGTTGTTCGAGCTTAAGATAACCAAATGTTGAGAGCTGCATACGACTGCATATTTAACACAATAACAATAACAAGAACAGTAAAAGCAATGCTTCTTACTGTTTGTAGGCCTACTACTGTGCATTTCAAAAGAATTGAACATGCTAGCTCATATTTGAATTTCCGCTTGTATTTGAATCGTAACAGGTTTCACAGGCAGTAGAATTTGCATCAGCCTGTTATAAGGTCAAAACCCATGTGAGTCTAGCAGAGGTCCTCTAAGCAATCCAATGTTGGCTGGCACGGTCATTTATCAGCATTGAATTGCCCCTATATTGTTTGGTGGTCAGCAATTAAATTGCTTCATCCCATTGCACCAGAACTTTGGCCAATTTTGGTCTTCAAATATGAACTGCAGACTGGTTAATGAACTACTCGATTTAGTGTCAATTAGCAAAGAGTTGAATGAAGGATAGGATGCTTTATGTGTGTGCCTGTGTGTCTGCGATATGCGTGTTTGAGTGTTTGTGAGAGAGAGAGAGAGAGGCAGAGGAGACATTGAATAGGTCTGATGTCACTGCAGGTCTTTGTGCTTTATGCTGAGCTGGTGCGTGCACAACAAACACACCAACACCCACACACACATGCACATACACATGCACACACATAGGAGAGAGAGGGGGACCAAGAGAAAACGAGGGAGAGAGAAAGAGAGAGAGCGAGGGAGGGGGGAGAATGAAGGGGATATAGAGTGAAGGAGAAAGAGGGGGAGAAAGGGCGAGAGAGAGGTAGGAAGGACAGGTAGAGGATCCATGGTGGTGGAGAGTTTATTTAAATGTGATAAAGGACAGGACGGGAGGTGGTAGAGAACCGGGGGCAGTACAGACACCAGGGGAACCAGACCAGACCTGGCCTCCTATCTCTCCTAAAGAAGACCCTCTGGTTGGGCACTGTGATCCCCTCGTCATGAAAAGAGCAGTTTTATGCCCTCATTCACAAGGAGGGACCGAAAAGAGGGCAAAAGATGCAGAGGACTGTCATAACCGAGGGAGAAAAAGAGCGTGTTTCTCTCTTCCGGTGTCAAAAGGCCTACTGTAGCATCTGAATAACTCCCAACAAGCTATATGAAGAGTGGGTGCCTTTTTGGTTGTGTACGTGTGTGTTTGAGCATCCGTACCATCTTTCTGTGCATAATTTGGGCACAGCTGCGTCCATTTCCCATATTCTCACAGAGGGAGGAAGACACACAGAGAATGACCCTATTGTTCCTCTCTTTAGTGGTGTATAGTGTCATATATATAACACTATATAAAAGAGCTCTACTAAAAGACTAAATGTTGGGTGACAATAAAGTAGGCCTATTCAATTTTGTAATAGGGTTGAGTGTGTTGTTTGTGTTTGGATATAAGGTTGAAGATTTGACCCATGGTTGTTATTCACCTCCTACTCTAAGTAGCTTAATTCTGCTGCTGATGTTTGTGTCTGTGGGTTGGCTCTGTGTAAGTGCACGTGATTGTTGTAATTGCCAGTGCCCGTGAGTGTTAGTGCATGTGAAGGTGCATGTGTGAGACAGCCAGCAGGCAAAGGCTTAACAGGGATGTCAGCGCTACTAATTAAATGTGTGCACAGACTTAGAACTGTCAAAGCAGAATAAGGCTTTCTCTGATGACACGGCTCATTTTACTATTTTAAGATATGTCTTTTGTAGGACAAGTACTGTCTATAATAATAATAAACATATTCATACTTAATTATAAAACTTAGTTGCCAATTCATGTGATCATACATTTTTTGTGATTGTATTATAGTATTATTAGAATGTCTTATAGCTGCCTGTTCTTTTGGATTGTATTTAATTGCACTAGATACAATTCTGCTATTGACTGATTTATTAAAAATAACCCTGGGCTAAAGTGGAGGGGAAAAGTAGTAGTACTCCTCCCAACCACTTGTCTTCAGACTAGCAAGGTGGCTCACTAGATAACCCAACCGCTACGTAGCATCACTCCAGAGAGAGGCTAATCAGGGGCTAAAAAGTCGGGTGAGAACCAATTTGTTTTTACTTCTGGACCAATGGCACGGTTCCAAGATGACCATAAACGCCCCTCAAGCAATGTGTGTTGAAAGAAACATGTGACCATCCTTTGCTTGTATTCTCTACCAAAAACTACACAGCCATTGTGTAGAGTGAATTATTGCCACCATGTTGTAGACTATTATTCAATGACAATATCTCAAACAACTGAACGCGCACACATCTGAGCCTGTCAAATGGATTTAATGCTAAGCGTTATCCCCAGTGCATGTGGTCGACAGGAGAGATGAGTGGGCTGATTCCCTCAGACAGACAGTCTCAATGGCTGCGGTAGTGCTGAAGCTTTGCGTTGGCAATCAGAATGGGTGGCTCAGGCCTCTAATGCTAATGCTAACCTAGCCTACTCCCCTAGGGTGTCTGTCAGTCCAGCCCAGTCATAGCGTCTATGTAGAAGAAATGTGAAGGCTAAACCTTGATCACGCTATAGCGCAGCAGACCTGCTGTGTGCATTTGAGTGTCTGGCTAAGGTAACTGTAGCTGTTCCTTTGTGTTTGATTATAATCTAACCTTTTTTAAGTTCTCGTTGACAACTGTGTGTGTTTATCTATTGGTTCACCTGTTACCTATATATTAATATAAAAAGCTGGCACCCAGCTGGACACACGCGCGCGCGCACACACACACACACACACACACACACACACACACACACACACACACACACACACACACACACACACACACACACACTGTCATGGCGTGTATGTTTATTAGTCAGGCGTGAAGAGATGAGTGTGGGTGGATGTCTGGTGAGGTCTCATCTGCTACTGATAAATCAATAGATGCCAGCCCCGCAAAGCTGAAGTGTGAAGAATCATGTTTGTCAGCATGTTTGTGTTTAAGAGAGCCAATCATGTGTGGTTTTACTTGTAATACTGTTTGCTTTTGCTCTTCTCCAAATATTGTCTTTTTATGGGGGCGATAGATGCTTAGATACCAGCAAAACCTATTTGAAAAGAGCAGAAACCTTAATAATTCATTGGTTTAGTCAGCAAAAAAGATGAACGCAGATGCAAGGTGGCCCAGTAGCCACCTTGCATCTTTGTAGCCCTGGCCAGTTAAAACGCCTTAAAACTGTATTATACATAAATGTCCATTCATCCATCACTGTCCCTGTGGGACCCCAGACAAAGGAGACAGGGAAAGGCAGAGGGGTTAAAGTAGGGGAACAGAGGGGAGGGGGGGGAGGGGTGACCTAGAATCAGCTTCGGTGGTGCGGACTGAGTTGTGTCTCGCCAGCAGTGAGCTCCTTTAGATAACCAGGATGTAATTGGACAGTAATGAGGTTCTTATGACTTCTAGAGTGCCCAGCACACTTCACCAAGGCACCTCCTCGCTGAGCTCTTCACAGATTATTATATGCTCTTATTTTATATTCTTATGTTATATGATATTATGTTTATTTTATGATATTGTATTAGTTTATTGTTATTTGTCTTCTTTATTTTCATTTATTTTTATTATGATACAGACCCATTTTTTATATCGTTAAAAAGCTGTGTGATACGTTGAGCAATAACAAAACCCCAATCGATGATGCGTTATTGTTAAAGATTGGGGTTTTTGTCATGGTCTCTGAATGCCCCTGTCTCCTCCCCCCGTGGCCCTCTGGGTAATGTATTTCATTATGGTGTGGTGGGCGGGATGCCTAACCCTCTCATCCCTCTGTGCTGCTGACCCAGTCCCATGTCTCGCTGCTTTGTTGGCGGAAAGGCTAGAAATGGGAGATCTTTAGTGCCCTTCCCCTCCCAGCCTCATGCCCTCTTTGTTCCCTCTGTGTTATCTGTATTCTTGAAGTACTGTGTGTTTGTCACGGGACATGGATATCCATACACTCCTACACAAACCAAAGATACTAGGACATGGGACACAAAACACAAGTACAATGGATTACAGATCATAGTCACTGAACCCTGCCCTGAAATGGGTAGTCCTCTTAAACAAACCAAAATTGTAACTACCTTTTCTTGCCTTCTGCGGCTTGGGTGTTAGTTTACATGTCAAGAGATAACTCAACCAGAACCAGTCACACAGGTCCCCCTTCCTCTGTCGGTTCCTCTCCTGTCGGCCGGTGGTCACCACCTCAGGCTGTCGGTCCAGGGCTGGGTCAAGCTATTTAGCGCAGTCTCGTGTAAACTCCATAGCATCTAATAGGCAGTTGACAGTTTTGTGTGTGTGTGTGTGTGTGTGTGTGTGTGTGTGTGTGTGTGTGTGTGTGTGTGTGTGTGTGTGTGTGTGTGTGTGTGTGTGTGTGTGTGTGTGTGTGTGTGTGTGTGTGTGTTTTATTATGTTCTGCAAAAACAGTGCTCTGAATTAAGAGAACATGTACACAACATAAAACGAATTTCAGACAATGGCAAGGTACATTATTTTTGATATCATTTGAACAGAATCGGAAAATCAATAAGATAAAAAAAATCGATCAAACAACAATTCCATTAATTGAATCGCTTATTGTGAACATAATTCCATTGTAATGTGCCCGCGGATTTAACAACCAGCTGGAGCACCTTAGCAGGGACTGTCAGGGTGTCATCCCGTCTTGTGTGGTACTCTGGATATGCAAGGAGTTTCCTGATCCGGGAGGACAGTGTGTGGGCTTCCGACTGCCCCCTCGACTGCAGAGGGACTTTTGGGAAAACACCCTAGAAGACTACTTCACTGCAGATACTAATGATAACACATATACAAACACACCAACACAATATTATTGTATTACAAACAGCCCCAGCTGTGAACCTCGGGAACAATTGCATTTTTGGGTGGAAAGAGATTGGCCTCTGCCTAATAGAGCTTACTAAAATGGTCTCATTTGGAAAAACACATGTTTTTTTCGAATTACGCTTCAAGAAGCCAAGCTTTCTGATCATGTGCTATGTGAAGTCAGTGGCTGGCTCTCGAATCCACTCTTGTTTGGAGTCTGACTCTGTTACGGCAGAGCTTCATTGTAAAGCGGGTCACACACCAGACCAGCCACGGAGCTCTTGATCTGTGTTTAAAGTGGTCATATTATGCTTTTCCGATTTTTCCCTTTGCTGTAGTGTATATGTATTGTCTACCATTTTATCCATGCTTTAGGTGTTTTAGGTGTGCTAAGCTAAAAAATCAATGTCCTAGACAGGGGGGGAACTACCTGCACCCACTGAAAAACGCCCTCATTAACAGCCTGAAACCAGTCCCTCCAGAAAAACGCTATAATGCGATTGCATACTTCAACGCATTATCAGCCAAAGTCTGCATATTCATGCGGGGGACGCTTTTTTTCAAATATTCGGCACTTTCACCGCATAAATTGCAGATTTCCACGCAAAATATGCGGGGCTTGCATGATTTCATAATCCCCGCATTTTCGTTGCAAAAAAGTCACATATAATTTAGCAGTTCCCGCATTTTTTTGCCAGTTCCCGCAATTTTTGCAAGTTCCCGCAATTTCATTGAATAAAATTGCATAACTATGCCGCATATTTCATTAATTTTTTTAATAAAACGTGGCGCATAATCAAGGATTTTTGGCCGCAACAATCACAAAATAACATAACACAAAATAGCTTTTTTCTGGAGGGACTGTGAAATGGCACATCTGCATTCAGCATTTACCTCTGTGGCAATCGGAGGTCAGATTGTCAGGTAAGTGCAGAGGTCCCGCCTCTCGGCTGCTTAGCCATGCCCCCAAACAAAGGTGTTGACAGCGGCGGCCGGTGGAATTTGGTTAGCTGTGGCGCCATGTCCCCTTTGCATGGACTTACCAAAGAAGGCGATTATAGACACAATTCATTTTTACCACCATTCCTCGGCAGTACAGCAGAAGTCCGGTTCTCAGTAATATGAAGCAAATACTATGCAAGGCTGTGCAGCTCAGCTCCAACCAACCACTCTGCACTTGAACACAAGGCAGCAGCTAGCCTGTTTGTTTTGAACCGATCAGATCCACAACTAATGAAGTATACTTACAGGCTGTGATCATGAATGAACCATCCATTCTTCATTCAGTTTTTACACTGGAAGTCCATACAAAGGAGCACTTCTGCTCTTCCGAGATTTCTTGGCATAACGAAATCACGGAAGTAAATGCTAAAAGCAAACAAGCAGTTTTTTGGCGGTTCAGGAGAGGTTGTTTCCATGGGAGAGTAACTCCACCTGTCATGAATGTTGGGCTTTGTATCTTAGCAGATCACATATATGGATGAAAAACAACACTCAAAGATGGGGAAAATACAAAAAGCATTATAACACCTTTGACGTGAAACCCATTAGTAAACAGGAACACCAGTCGTATACATGAACACCATTATTGATTAAAAATAAGATCAATAGTTTGCTGTAAATTAAGTTTTAGTTAATGCTCATTACTGCGTTAACTTAACTCAATTAATGGTTTATGTGTACTGTGGCAACCCCAGTGGTCGATGGCCCAATAAAGGACGCTCAAGCCCGGTGTCGGAACGAGGGTTTTTATTTCAGGACCGCTCAGGGGAATAAGGAAAATCATAAATTAACTAAGGCAACTTCCACTATGGGGACAAGGGGTGGGGGATCTCCGGCCTGGCCCGTCTTGGTGTCCGGCGCGAACGTTGCTCCCGGCGTCCTTGAGCTATTCCTAGGGGAAAGTATTCCACACGTTAGGGCGAAAGCATGTCGGCCTCGCCTCTGCGTCTCTCTCCCTTGACTGCCGTGTGCTCGGCCTTCAATACCCCTCTGCCGCCGCCTTCCCCCAGGTGGTCTCAATCCCCATGATCGTCTGTGCCTGCTTGATTGGTGGGCGGTTACAGCCGTGGTGAAGGGGATGTATCTCCCTTCGACTACTTGTCCTTGGAGAGGGCGCTGTTCAGAGCGTTGACAAGTTTCCTCCATGGCCGCCGGCGTGGGGTTGCCACAGTATGCTTATTGTAACCGGTTACCCTATATATAATATCACATGTATCGATAGCGAATTTATGGATTCTCCTTTCATGAAAGCCGTGGTAGCGCAGTACAATGAAACCTGCTCAGCACACAATTAACCTGCGGTCTACCTCAACAACCAGAGTGTCTGGACTGCAGGCAACGTGTCCATGGGTTGTCCTTTGCCTCCTGCGAGGAATTTTATAGAGCAACTGTAGGACTGTTTGTTCTTGAGAGAGAGAGAGAGAGAGAGAGAGAGAGAGAGAGAGAGAGAGAGAGAGAGAGAGAGAGAGAGAGAGAGAGAGAGAGAGAGAGAGAGAGAGAGAGAGAGAGAGAGAGAGAGGGACTGTTTGTTTGTGTGTGAGAGAGAGACACTATTTGTTTGTGAGAGAGAGAGAGAGAGTGTGTGTGCTACTTGGCGTGCAGCCTGCTTGCCTGCTGTGATGCCGGGCCAGGGCTGGTAGATTGGGGACAGTGCAGCAGCAGACCAGCTGTAGTTGGTTCGAACGGCCCTGTGGTAAACTGAGCAGGCCCAGGTCTGTGTTTTGCGAGGTTGTGTGGCCGTTATTCAGCCTTCACAACAACACCTTTCTGGTACACAAAGGCCCTGACTGCTCCGTGCAGACAGGGGAAGTTGGATTGCCGACGTGGACAGGATTGAGACGTAGGAGACAGCAGATGGATGGGCCCTGGAGGGATGGTTTTATCCACCAAATCTCTCTCTGCTAGCTGTTGTTGGAGGAAATCAATGGGGATTTAATCACTGATTAAATGGGCAGAATGCTGACTGTGGAGCTTAATAAGCTGCCACGTGTCTTTTTTTTTCTTTCATGAGAAGTCTAGCTCTATAGGCCCATTTTGAAAGTTATTCCTTTTTGCGAAAGAAGGTGATTCATTATTGAAGGAAACTATTCTTTTGAGGGGTAAACATTGCCAATATTCCTGAAATGAGCATTAGACTGTAATGACATCCAAGACATGATACGAATGTCTTGTGTTGTACAAAACTCGTATAAAAAATAAATAAAAAGATGCAGGATATTTTTCTTGTGACCTTCCATACTGTGGTACACCCAGCCCTCCTTCTGAGGCTGACCCTGAATGAACTCTTCTGTATCAGTCAATGGACACAGATATTCCCAGAGCTCCTCTCTAAAACCAGCTTCTGTTGCATTACATACAGTAATCCATTATGAATGAGGACATAATTCCCTCTGCAATGCCTGTGATTCTTGTATTGTTTGGTTCTTTTGTTCCTTCTTTGGTTCTTTCCCTTGCTTGTTTTTTTCATTCTTTATTTCTTTTTTCATTCTTACTTTTCTATGCATTTAGGACATAAACCTGTTATATTTCATGATTCTCTCTCTCTCTCTCTCTCTCTCTCTCTCTATCTATCTATCTATCTATCTATCTATCTATCTATCTATCTATCTATCTATCTATCTATCTATCTATCTATCTATCTATCTATCTATCTATCTATCTATCTATCTATCTATCTATCTATCTATCTATCTATCTATCTATCTCTCTCTCTCATAGGACTGTTTTTACACAAAGTTATCATGTGTCACGTTGTTTTGCCTGTTCAAATGTAAACTCAGCTTGGCAATCTGGTTCTCTTTTGAATTTTTATACAAATGTCAAGGTGTTTCAAATGTGTAGGTCACACATTGTAAACAGAGGGGCACTTCCTTTCAGGGGGTGAGTGTTCTTTTAGCACCCAGCTGAGGTCCTCTAATCTACCACCAAAGAAGATACCACAGTAGACTAGCATTGATCAGTAGGAAAAGCATTTAGATTGTATGTACCTAGAGGCCTGTGCACAAAACAAGTAGGGAGGGGCTGTTTTTGTGGATAAAAGCAATATAACATTAACATTCTCCACCTATGACAATAACTCATTATTGAATCGATATCGAAGCAATTGGATATCAAATCGAATCAAATTGATATTGAATCAAGACCCAAAGAATCAAATTGAATTGAATTGTGAGGTGCCACACAAGCCCAGGGAAAAACACAATGACGAGTGACTTTGTGAAATGTGCCCCGAGAACAGTGGTAGTCAACTTCTTTTTTGACAGTCCCATTGACATAAACTCATGTGTATGAGTATGGTGGCCCAATCGGCCGATGTATCAGTCAATCACTAATACACACACACACACACACACACACACACACACACACACACACACACACACACACACACACACACACACACACACACACACACAAAAGGCAGTGTTGGCAGCAGAGCAGGGGGCAGTTGTTGGTAGCGTGAGTTCACTGGTGACTTTCCACAATATCATGGTCTCTATTCTGGTTTGTCATGTGGTAGCCAGCCGGAAAGTGCCCCAAGTTATTGGGTTGAAATCAAAGATTATTGTATATTTGCATAAATAAGTTGTTATTTTGTTGAAGTTTTGAGCATGCACACATGCACGCACGTCGCACGCACGCACGCACACACGCAAGCACGCACGCACACACGCAAGCACACACATTTATTCACAGTAGTTGGAGACACTGTGTGCAGTGTGTGCAGTTTCCAAGGAAACAGGGCCTTCTGATTCTGAGAGCCGAAGGGAGTCGTGGCTATTACTGGTGAAAAGCGTGTTTATCTCTTGGTTCTTGGAGCCTTGGTTATCTTTAGGGTTGAGGGCTCAAGCGTACAAATGCCAAAATGATACAAGCAGCAAGAGAGTTTAAAGTAATTGTTTTTTATTGCTCTGGTTCATGTGTGGCAATATTTTGTGTTTCTCTTTCATGATATGGTAGTGTGTATGTTTGGGGTTATATTATATTTGATTAGATTAGTTAGATTAGATCAGTACTTTATTCATACCATAGGGGCACTCATAGCTGTAAGTACGCAGACCGGGTTACGTTATTGATGTGGCATTGAAAGGACAGTGTGCTGTCAAGGATGACACCCAGACCCTTAACCTGGGGGGAGGTTGTGATGGAGGAGTTATCAATAGTGAGGGAAAAGCTTTGGATAAGGTGGATTTGGTACCAATGGGAGAGCCAGAGCCCTGGGGAAGCGCTGAAGGAGGGGGTGGAATAAAGGACTTGAGTTGAATGAACTGAGTGCGGCCAGAGAGGTAAGATGTGAACCAGTGTGTGTGATCCGTACGGAAGATAGCCTGTTGAGGAGGATGGTGGGACAGAGGGTATCTAAGGCTGTCGAGGAGGATGAGGACGGTGAGGGGTCCAGAACCATTGGGAGGTCGTTGGTAATCTTATGCTGTTTCAGTGCTATGGAGTGGGCGGAAACCGGACCGGAACGGTTCATACTGGTTAGTGTGGGATGGGTGAGAATGGAGTTGGGGAGCAGTTTTCTTCAAGGATCTTAGAGATGAAGGGAGGATTGGAGATAGGACTGAGGTTGGAGGGGTTGGTGCCATTTCTTTTCAAAATTGGGTTAATGCCAGCAGTTTTGAAGGATGTAGGGATAGTTCCAGTGGTGAGAGAGGAGTGACAATGGTGGCAGAAATGAGGAGAACGGATGCAGGCTTTCAGAAGTTGTGTGGGAAGGGGGTCCAGTTGACAAGAGGATGGCTTCGATCTCAGGATGACTTCTGTGATTTCTGAGAGAGGGGGGAGCTGGAAGGAGGAGAGTGAGAGAGTGAGATGCTGAGTCGAGGGATTCATCCAAGGTGATGGTGATGGATGTTCTTGCTTTTTGAAGGGAAAAAGGACATAATGGAGCTGCAGAAGGAGGTTGTGTACAGCTGAGGGGGGAGAGAGTCCGGGGGTTTGGTGGTATTGTTAAGTAGGGAGAACAGTGACTTGGAGTTTCCTTTTATTGGCAGTGATTATGCTGGAGTCATAGTAGGTTTTAGTTCTGGCAATGCCTCGTCATCCTCATCCTCATCGTCAATCCGGTTGTCCGGGGTCGGGTCGCGGTGGCAGCAGGTCCAGCGGGGGGCCCCAGACTTCTCCTTTCCCGGGCCACAGTGACCAGCTCTGACGGGGGGATCCCGAGGAGTTCCCATGCCGGTGTGGAGATAAAATCTCTCCACCTAGTCGTGGGTCTACCCCGAGGTCCCCTCCCCACTGGTCATGCCTGGAACACCTCCCGAGGGAGGCGTCCAGTGGGCATCCTCACCAGATGAACCCCCTCAACTGACTCCTTTCTAGGCAGAGGAGCAGCAGCTCTAATCCAATGGCTAGGCTTCTCATCCTATCCCCCGTTCCATCGTACCCTCACTCTCGAACAAGACCCCGAGGCACTTGAACTCCTCCACTCCGCTAAGGATTCATTTCATACCCGGAGTACGCAATCCACCGGTTTCCTGCTGAGAGTCATGGCCTCCCATTTAGCGGTGCTGATCCTCATCCCAGCCGCCTCACACTCGGCTGAGAGCCAATCCAGTGTGTGCTGAAGGTCGCAGGCCGGTGATGCCATCAGGACCACATCATCTGCAAAAGGCAGTGATGAGATCCTCAGACCACTGAACTGCAACCCCTCCCCACCACGACGGGGGGGCGGGGGGCCTCCTCCAGGCGTCCCCAATTCACCCGCCCTTCCCGTTTGGGCTTACCAGGTCCGCCCAGAGTCTTCCCCCATTCCCTGATCCAACTCACCACCAGATGGTGGTCGGTGGACAGTTCCGCCCATCTCTTCAACCGAGTGTCCAAAACATGCGTCCTCAGGTCGGACTGGTACCAGGTACACTTAGGGGCATCCTTATATTTGAACATGGTGTTTGTTATTGAACATCCATGGCTAGCACAGAAGCCTAACAACAGACGACCGCTCTGGTTTAGATCAGGGAGGCCGTTCCTCCCCACCACGCCTCTCCAGGTGTCTCCATCGTTGCCCACCATGGCGTTGAATTCTCCCGGCAGAACTATGGAGACCCCTGCTGGAGCCCCATACAGGACTCCATTCAGGGTCTCCAAGAAGGACGGGTACTCTGAACTGCCATTCGGTTCATACACACAAACACCTTTCAGAGTTTTCCCCCCACCACCCTTAAGCGTAGGGAGGCGACCCTCTAGTCCACCGGGGTAAACCCCTACACCACGGCGCTCAGCCAGGGATCATGAGTATCCCCACACACACCCGGCGCCTCACAGCCTGGGCATCTCTGGAGGAGAATAGAGTCCAACCCCTATCCAGGAGAACGGTACCAGAGCTAAGACTGTGCATAGAGGGTAGCCCCACCAGATCTAATTGGTAGTGCTCCACCTCCCTCACTGCTGGCAATGAAGTCCTTAAAATGTAAGATATGGTTATTGTTCGTTTCTTTGTAAAGAGTGAGATCAGTTATTTTATGAAGTCGTTGAAGTTGCCGACCTTTGGCTTTTATGAGACAAAGGTCGGGGGTAGGGTTGCCGCGGTGTGGACATTTTCACACCGAGTAATACGCTCGTGTCAACACCGGTATTACCGAGTATAAACGGTATTAACTTTGAAACTATAGGTCAACCGCCATCTTCTCCGTCAACTCTCCTCTCACACTCAGTGACAGCGGCTGGCAGCGCGCCAATTCTCGGCGTCTTATAACGTTCTATATATAATAGTATAATATAATTTTATATATCATAACATCACGCCCCAAAGCTCTGTGCGCCTCCGGGTGGCCGTAGCGCGGGGAGCTCACGTAGGGATTAGGCTTCTCGGGGTTTGTTTACCGGCGTTGCTATGGTTACCGGTCTTGTAAGGAAGCGTGTCAATTCTCGGCCCGCCAATTCTCCCGCACAGAGCAGAAGTGTGGCCTATTCTACGCATTTTAATTTTCTTAATTATAATTACATTATTCATTTTTACTGAATTTGTTTTTTATTACAAAAAAAAAACTTGGTGTTGCCGGTGTGCGACACCGAGTGTTCGGTGTTGGCCTCAACACCGGTAACACCAGTAATACCGTATACCGCTGCAACCCTAGTCGGGGGTGGACCAAGTGGTGGAGACAGAGAAAGAAACCGATCTGTTTTTTAACAGAGCAAGAGAACTAAGAATATTATGGAGTCCAGTGTTTTAATGAGAAACCGATCATCAGGGATGGATAGATTGTGGATGTCAGGGATGCGGGAGGAGTAGATACTTGAAGTGAGAGTGGCGGGGTTAATGTTCTTTATAAGCCGCAACCGTACCATCTTGGCAGTGTAAAAATGCCTACAGTAAGGCCCTTAGGATTAAGTGCCTCTGCTAGATGGCTCAATAGATAATAGTTGTATAGAGAAAGTAGGCCAAGAATGACAAAAGCCATTCAAAAAAATAAGTGGGTTATCTAGCTGGTGGTTGTGTTTTTAGCAGTCATGACTCATGAATGTTCGATATCAGCAAACACATGTCTCATTTAGGATCAAAGGTTGTCTTTGATGATGTCTGCTGATGCCAACTGCTCTGACTTGTTGGTTGAATCTTTGTAGCTTGCCGTTAGCTTCATTTTTGTTGTTGTTGTTGTTGTTGTTACGAAACATTGTAGGAGGGAAGGTAGGTCAAATGTACCAAAAAAGTTACCAGTTACAATTCACACTTTTCACCCTTTGAGTATAGGCGTGTGTGTGTGTGTGTGTGTGTGTGTGTGTGTGTGTGTGTGTGTGTGTGTGTGTGTGTGTGTGTGTGTGTGTGTGTGTGTGTGTGTGTGTGTGTGTGTGTGTGTGTGTGTGTGTGTGAGAGAGAGAGGAAGCTTCTCCTAATGAACACTATTTGGTTTGATAATCCTCCTAATAAGCCAGGCCCTCAGAGCTGACTTTTAATGAGTTTCAGAATTGTACTGCTTGTATGTTTGGCAGGATAGGGGTAGCCTAATGAACAGTTCCAACTGTTTCTGTGTGTGTGGAGGTGTTGTTGGCCTGAATGCAGCAGTACATGTTATGTTTAAAAGCGGAATGAGACCGGTTTATTGTGTGTGTGCGCGTGTCCCTGTGAGGCGGGTGGGTTGAGATTGGACTCCAGGGTACTTTAGTACATTTTCCTATTAGTGTGCATAGATGAAAATGAGATAAAGGAATCCTTTCTCAGTCTCTCTGCACTTCTCTCTTCTCTTTCTCTGTTTCTTTTCTGTCTCGCTCTATGTTCCTTTCCTCTGTTTGTCTTTCTCTGTATCTCTTTCTTGATCTTGTGCTCTAGGTTTTCGTCTGTTGTGTCACCCTTATATATTTTATTTTATTTCAGTGTAATCGGATAGTTTTAGCGGCAAAATGTTCTGTGTTTAATTAGTGCATGTGATACATTCTATGGTGCCTCTTTTGTTGGTGCAGCTACTATAAAGGCAACGATTATCAGAAGAATTGTCCATTGATTATATGCAGTTCAGTTAATTTTTCTCACTCTCTGGTGACCTGTGTGAGTGTGCGTGTGTGTGTGAGTGTGAGTGAGTGTGTGTGTCACAGAAATATAAATTGGCTTTCATCCAGTATTAAGCAGACATAATGTCTCTGTTCTATTGCTCAGTTTTTTCTCTACTTCTCATCGTAAGTCTTCTCCTTTAAATTTTTCTTTTTTGCCTTCGTTCATATCAAACGTTTGTATGTAATGCTGCACCATTAATTGCATATTAAGTGCAATAAATTAACTTCATGTGAAAGGTTGCATTTAATTGCATACTTTATTTTATGATAAAAACATAAACAAATTAGACTTTGTACCAGTAATTAAATTACAACTGTTTAAACTCTAATTGAACCAATAATTTGTTAATTGCAATGAATAATCCCAATCCCATTAACGGGCAAATTATCATTTTTGTCATATTAGATATTCTATTGGTGTATTCTAGGAAAGGCCAGTCTTAGCCATTCATATTAGCATCATCATATTTTATCTGCATCTGCATCAACACAACAAAACATATACACCACCACCACCTCACAGGGTATTGAGCATTCCCAAACTGTATTGAGTATTCCCATTCTATTGAGTGTTATTACTAAGAGAGTTTCTAACGTTCGTCCTGGTGAAGGAGCACAGCCTGCCGAGGGTCACAACACAACTATGTCAGCAGGATTTTGTGTGTGTGTGTGTGTGTGTGTGTGTGTGTGTGTGTGTGTGTGTGTGTGTGTGTGTGTGTGTGTGTGTGTGTGTGTGTGTGTGTGTGTGTGTGTGTGTGTGTGTGTGTGTGTGTGTGTGTGTGTAAGAGTTAAAAAGAGAATGAGCGAGAGGGACAGTGATAAATGGAGAGGGGGAGAGAGGGAGGGGGAGGTCAAGATAAAGAGAGGGAGACTCAGATAGGGGGAGATGGTGGGCGTGGTTGTTAATGTATGCATGAAGGAACCTTATGGAATGAAGGTAGGAGGCTCTGAGTAGTACAGTATGTGTACAGTTTGTGTTTTACACAGAAGTTACTTTATATGTGTGGTGAGAGTGTGTGTGTGTGTGTGTGTGTGTGTGTGTGTGTGTGTGTGTGTGTGTGTGTGTGTGTGTGTTTCTAAGTGTGTGTGTGTTTTATGTGTGTTCCTTTGTTGCAGTCTCCCACTGGTGTGGTCTCGCTGTGTGGGAGGGTACCCAGGCCCCCTTGGGTTTAGGCTTCAGGGCTCTGTTTGTTTATGTGCGAGCGTGAGCCTCTGCGTGCGTGTGTGTGTGGCGTTTAGGTCTTAACACACAGCCTAAAGTAATTATCTTCCCACTGCGCACACATTTATACATTGTTGGTCTTGCCTCAGAACCAAGTTGGGGCACAACAGAACCTATTCATTTCTTTGCTCACTTTCACACTTACTTCAGTCAAAAAGTTCCCCCATATTTAGATTAATTAAACAATCATATAAGAAACATATTCTGGGAATCGTATTGCGTCAATCATGTGAAATCGTGTCTCCTCTGCTGCTGACAGACTTGTTTCATTAAATTATTAAATTGAGGATTATTATTAATCTCGGCCCCATTCTGTCAGTTCAAAGACCCATCAGAACAGTGCCTCTTTAGGGCACCTGGTTAGACGGGGCTAATTTAAGATATGATAAAGACACATCTTTATTCATCCAAAAGGAACTTGCAATGCCAACAGCTCAAGGTGAAGTGTTTGTCCATTAGTGGCTTTTGTTTGTAATCATTCTTCTCTATACACCTTATTCAATATATACATTGATTCCTTAACAATCCTTTCGACTATCCTGTCCGTGTAAGATTAGTATCACGTGTGGCTCGACCCTCCTGACGTTTATGTTGGTGTCAGAGGGTGGTCTTCCATCCTCCCATCATGACGTCTACTCTGTGCCAATTTGACCTTTTGAGCAGGTTTGTCTGGCCGAGCAGCCGTCTGCATTCCATTGTCCCACATCCAAAACTTGTTAGGGAGCATTTGTGTGTTTTTCTGGTTCTAAGAATCACGTTTCTGATTTCTATAACTACTCGTCATGAAGCACTTAAAAAAATCACCGTGATTGTTCTCATCCTCAACTGTTAATGTTGCTTTGAATATAAGCAGCCGCTAAATAAACTAAATGTAAAGTAATGTCATGTTAATGTGACGTTTTCAGGGGGAGATTGAAAAGCAACGTTATCAGTAGTGGTTTGAATTTGTGTATATGTAGGGAGACGAACCAAGAATTGTAAGAAAATTGTAAACACAATACATATACAAGTAAGGAAATAAAGGAACTAAAATACCTCATAGTAGGCTAGGCTACAAACAACAAAACGATCCATAACCACGTTCCCCTCCATCCTCCCTCCACTCTGCCCAGGATCCGCCCCCAGATGGCCAAGGAGAAGATCGAGGGTTGCCACGTGTGCACGCTGGTCACGCCCGGGGAGCCCCAGGTGCTGCTAGGGAAGGACAAGGCCTTCACCTACGACTACGTGTTCGACATCGACTCCCAGCAGGAGCAGCTCTACCACGCCTGCGTGCACAAGCTGATCGAGGGCTGCTTCGACGGCTACCACGCCACAGTCTTCGCCTACGGACAGGTAAGCTCCTCCGGGATGGCACGGGATAAGTTGTGCATTGATGATGAGTAAATATCCACTGACCCCCCCCACCAAAGTCCCTTTTGGGGATGTAAAATATCTCATGGTCGTGGATAAATATAGACACTGTATAAATGCATGTGTGATACACTAAGTGGAAAATGTTGCAAATGTCTTTGCAGCAATTGGACGTTTGCCTTTTGATTTGCATTAGAAGCGCATCTTTTCACTCAAAACACAGGTTTCCCTCAGATGCCTCAGCTGGACACTGGCTTTGTGTGTGTGTGTGTGTGTGTGTGTGTGTGTGTGTGTGTGTGTGTGTGTGTGTGTGTGTGTGTGTGTGTGTGTGTGTGTGTGTGTGTGTGTGTGTGTGTGTGTGTGTGTGTGTGTGTGTGTGTGTGTGCTCTCGTCTCTGCGTTAACCTGTGTCTATGTATCCATGGCGTGCTAGACGGGCTCGGGCAAGACGTACAGCATGGGCACGGGCTTCGACCTGAGCGTGAGCGAGGAGGAGCAGGGCATCATCCCCCGCGCGGTGCACCATCTGTTTGAGGGGATCCAAAGCCGGCGCGCCGAGGCACAGCAGGCCGGCGTCCAGCCGCCAGACTTTAAAGTCAGCGCCCAGTTCCTGGAGGTAATGGTGCTCACACATGTTGAGAGAGAGAGACTGACACACACCCACGCACACACACAGACTATCTAGACCTGGACGGCACATGTGACGGGTTGTGTTTTCTATTATGATTTGCGCTTACTTGCACTCACAAGGGCTAGGGCATCAACACACACACACGTACACACACATGCATCAACTTTGAGCTGAAAGGTTACGGGCTTGAACCTTAATCTCCACAGTCGTCCTTGATCAAGATTTCCAAGCTCTACGTACACTCCCCTTGATAGAAAGGTAGGGTACTTGTGTCCAAGCCGTAACTACCCATACGGCCACATAGGAGGAGGGAACGACCCTACAGTGCAGCCATTTCAATGATAACCAGATGCTACATGAAACATGGCAGCCAAGGACCCCCCCCCCCCCCCCCCCCTCTCCCCTACATCTCCAAACAGGAAATGACAGAGTGATGACAAGCGCTCCGGTTCTTTGTGGCTCTTGATTCATGCCGGCCATTAAGTCTGACATTATTACCATCAGCTAATGGGCTGATGAGATGGATTGGCCACGAAGATGGAGACATCAGGATATTAAAAACACAGAAGCAGGGGTCGTTGGGTAATAGTAGCCACTGGCCAGGGTAGCTAATATATGTTTCTAATTTGTGTTAATGTTTGTGTTTGTGTTTGCTAAACTCCCAGACGACCTCGACTTTCCAGTGTGTAAAGTCATTATGCACCTTCTCTCCGCTCCCTGGATGTTGAGTCTGATGGCTTATCTGTTGTCATTTGTGAGCCTGCTATCAGGTCATGGGTCAGGTCATCTGTGTTGATGGAGAACAGAGGTGTGTGTGTGTGTGTGTGTTTGTGTATATGTGTCTGTGTATATCTGTCTTTGTGTACATCTACATTAGTGTGGCTTATTTATCTACTTATGTCTATATTGTGCAGCAAGATTCAACTCAAACATAACTGCATAAATCAATAACGATGCTAGATAGATGATTATGTGAAAATGTGTGTGTGTGTGTTTGTGTGTGCATGCACATTTGCCCGTCAGTGCGTGTGTTTGTGTTTGTTGTGGGGTAGCCGTCAGCTGACCTCTGACCTCTGAGCTCTACCTCCAGCATTGTGGCGCTGACGGTTAAGGTGTTTTGTGTACAAGTATAAACAAACTCCTCTTGTCACAGGCGGGCTATAGTATGCATTCAGAAAAAAACGTCTTTCATGAAACAGATGTGTCATTGTGTATATAAATAAACTATATAGAGTTAACCTTGGCCAACCCTTGGTTGACTTTTGAAATTTGTGTCATTTGTTGTTTATTTTTATCTTTTATATTTTTTATAGAATCCCAGTATCTATTCAACATACACTCTCTAGTTAATTACCCAGCTTGTATTGAGATGTTGTATGTATTATCTATTTCAAAGAATCGAGTTCATATGCACTCCCTGGTTACCCAGCCTTCGATGCTTTGCCCCTGCAGTTGTACAACGAGGACATCCTGGACCTGTTTGACAGCTCCAAGGACCTGGACAGCCGCTGTAGGAAGTCCAACATCAAGATCCACGAGGACGCCAGCGGCAGCATCTACACCACCGGAGTCACCTCCCGGTTGGTCCATTCAGAACAGGAGGTGTGTGCGTGTGTCTGTGTGTCTGTGTTGTACCCAGGTCATTCTGTATCCCACCTACAGCCTCTGAAATTTGAGCATATAACGTTTTACGATTTAAGAATCTTTTTATTGTATTGTCTTGTACATTGTTGAAAGCATTTAGATGTTGTTCATATTTATACTGTGTGCCACACCTATACTATTGTCATATGGACGTTGCCAGGATTACTGAGAACTTGTTATTGCCTTTGTTCTCCATTTCCTTTGTATGCTGTGTTTTCTAATATGAGTCACTTACAATTTTTATTGAGACAAAGGGTTTCCCATGTATCATATATAAATATGTTGTATCACATATATAATATATTCATATGTTGTCTTCCATGTATCATAAATACATAAATTGTGTCCTATATATATATAGATAATGAATATTGAAATATGTAAGGGATATTGTATAGAACGCCGGTCATCATAGGGAAAATAAGCCCCAACAGGGCGAACAGTACACCAACGTGCAGCGGAGGTGTCTTGCTTCGCCCTGAAGGGTCTTATTTTCGATAATGACCGGCGATATATTCTATACATTATCCCGCTTATCACACGGCTACTTGCCAAAACTAAAAAATATCTTCACATGGTGTGTCTTTTTACAATGAGAAGAGAAATAGTCCGCCAAAGACGTTGACGTTGCTTAGCAAACCAAAGACGCTGGGGTTGAAAAGTTACCGGACTACTTGCGGAGTGATACCAAAGACGTCATTAGAGGCAAAAAAATCCTTTGTTTTCCTTGACAGCGGTCAATTCTACTTAGCAACGGTGAATTATCAAATATAATTCACCGCCGGAAGTTGTGAAGGGCCCATGCAAGTGAACGGAGCGTTCCACGGCATTGAGAAGACCCGTGTAATGAATGAATGTATCTTCGCCCATACGTCATGTGTCCATATGTTATGAGGCGGGCCTCATGTGTGAAGTGTTGTGTGCTGCAGATGCTGCAATGCCTGAAGCTGGGGGCTCTCTCACGCACCACGGCCAGCACGCAGATGAACGCCCAGAGCTCCCGCTCGCACGCCATCTTCACCATCCACCTCTGCCAGATGAGGGTCTGCCAGCCGGCCCACCTGGTGAGGTTCAGGGGGGGAGAGGGAGTGGGGAGAGTAGTGTGGGAGACGAGGGTGGAGGAGAAGGACCTACAGGTGTTGTGATTGAGAAATGTTGTGGGAAAGAAAGTCCGATTTTGTATTGTTACGCACAAGCCATTCTTATACCATCAGATTCCTGAAAAAAAAGAAGAGGATTTTCTAGTGTTTTCCTAGTCTTTGTTCAATGTACAATAATGTGATGTCATGTATTTTCCTCTGCCCTTTCCTCCTCTAGCTTTTTGATTGTGATTGAAGATAATATAATGATATTACGATATCAATAGTTAATTACTTTCATCAAGATTCATCAACCTCAAACTCAATGGTTCTGAATACTAATGGCCTCTTCCTGGTCTCTCTTTGTCGTCCAGGAGAACGGGGGGGAGCTGAGCGGGGAGCTGAACGGCCTGGTCTCCGGGGGGACCATGAGTCAGCCAGAGTACGAGACCCTCATGGCCAAGTTCCACTTTGTGGACCTGGCCGGTTCTGAGAGGCTGAAGCGCACCGGGGCCACTGGGGAGAGGGCCCGGGAGGGGATCTCTATCAACTGTGGACTGGTGAGGCACGCGGGGACGAGTGTGTGTGTCTCTCTGTGTGGGTTCATCTGCATTCAGCCTCATGTTCACGCTTCAGCGCTAGCTTCCAGCTCTGTCCAGGAGCTGGCCTCGGCCCCTGCGGAGTTAGAGCCATCAAGACGTAAAGTGTCGCAGTCAACATGTCGACTACGTCATGATCCATCACTCATCCGTTAGGGAATGATCTTGATGAACCTATCATGGACATGGGGGGTTTTAAGTGTGGATTTTTATCAATATGAATAAATTGTAGAGAAAGACAAAGCTAAAAAATAACTACATCAATTAATAAAGAGGTTATACTGATGTTTGAAATGTGTGTGTGTGTGTGTGTGTGTGTGTGTGTGTGTGTGTGTGTGTGTGTGTGTGTGTGTGTGTGTGTGTGTGTGTGTTTTTTGTGTGTGTCCTTTTGTGTGTTTGTGTGGGTCTCTGTGTGTGTGTGTGTGTGTGTGTGTGTGTGTGTGTGTGTGTGTGTGTGTGTGTGTGTGTGTGTGTGTGTGTGTGTGTGTGTGTGTGTGTGTGTGTGTGTGTGTGTGTGTGTGTAGCTGGCTCTCGGGAATGTGATCAGTGCTCTAGGAGACCAGACTAAGAAAGGAGGTCATGTCCCATACCGAGACTCCAAGCTCACCCGCCTGCTGCAGGACTCACTGGGAGGGAACAGGTCCTCTCACTCACTCACTCACTCACTCACTCACTCACTCACTCACTCACTCACTCACTCACTCACTCACTCACTCACTCACTCACTCACTCACTCACTCACTCACTCACTCACTCACTCACTCACTCACTCACTCACTCACTCACTCACTCACTCACTCACTCACACTTTAAACCGGTTGCTAAAAAATTGAGCAATTATGTTTTTTTATTTTTTATGATATGATTAAGGTACACAGAGATGTGACACTTGGATATAGCCTTATTGTCTTGGGATAAGTACCAACTGACACTTAACTGCGATTTTTATGAATTTTGTTTTTGTTTATTAGTTACTCATTTCATTGTCAAGAAATTACAGACCTTACACACACACCAACCTGCCAAACCAGTATACATACTCACATCTTCTCTCTCTCTCTTTCTCGCTATCTCTCTCTTCCCCCCTCTCCAGTCGGACGGTGATGATCGCGTGCGTGAGTCCGTCAGACAGGGACTTCATGGAGACCCTGAACACGCTGAAGTACGCTAACCGGGCGCGCAACATCAAGAACAAGGTGGTGGTGAACCAGGACAAGACCAGCCAGCAGATCAGCGCCCTGCGGGCTGAGATCGCCCGTCTGCAGCTGGAGCTGATGGAGTATAAAGCGGTGAGAGAGAGAGAGAGAGAGAGAGAGAGAGAGAGAGAGAGAGAGAGAGAGAGAGAGAGAGAGAGAGAGAGAGAGAGAGAGAGAGAGAGAGAGAGAGAGAGAGAGAGAGAGAGAGAGAGAGAGAGAGAGAGAGAGACTCTTTATTGATCCCTTGGGAATGCTCCTTCAGGGAAATTCAAATAATTTGGTCTAAGAGAGAGAGACCAAAGATAAAAACTGATTAGGAAAGAGGGAAATAGAGTGTAAAGGCACAAACAATGTGAAACCAAACTGGTGGGTGGAAATGACAGAGAGCAACGAGGCAGGGGAGAAGATCGGGAACAGGAGCATTGAGTCGTACCAGGAAATAAAAAAACAATGACACTGCAGAGAGACAGACATATTGATCAATGCCTCCATTTGCTTAAGTGAAACAAACATTAGGGCCGGCCGTGATGGAGATGAGAGAACAGTGAAACGTTAGCATGTTTGCACTGCGCTTGAGTGATCTGTGGTTCCCTTCGATCATTGGCTTTATTGAACAAGCAGAATGATAGTCTGGTTTTACTTGGTGAGGAGGAGTTTAGAGCAGGAGAGAGAGAGAGGAATTTGGAAGAAAAGAAATCCATTGTTTGTGTTGTGTTGCAGTGAAAACCTTTAAACTAAAACGGTTAAAAAGTATTTTTTTTTCGTTGATGGGCGTCTATCAAAGCGTGTATCAGGAGAGCTAATGTTCAACGCTCCCAACTACTCATAATTAATTCATTGGAAACTTTTATGCAAAAAGCAGATTTCATATAGATGTCATCTATAAGGAGCAGGGAGGAGCCCGTTACCTTTGGAGACAGCCCGAGCCTCGTGAAGGCCTCTCCAGACCGTGATGAGTGACTCTCCCCCCCCCCCCCAGGGGAAACGCGTGGCGTCCGAGGAGGGCTCGGAGGGCTTCAGCGACCTCCACCAGGAGAACGTCCTGCTGCGGCGGGAGAGCGACTCGCTGCGTCTCCGCGTCAAGGCCATGCAGGAGACCATCGACCACCTCAACACGCGCGTCACCCACATGCTGGCCAATCAGATCAGCACCCTGCTCACCAAGTCTGGTGCGTCCGTCACGGCGTAGGAACCAAAAAGCTATGAAGCGCATGTCACGGAAGGCTGGGTTCTCCAGTTGAGTCCCTGTAGGCGTCTTTGAGCAAGATGATTAACCACGACACATCTGCTGCCTCAGTCAATGGTTCATGATGCATAAAGTAATGTGCTCAACATAAGTTAACAACATCTATTTAATCAGTTAAAACAGTTTAGTTTGGGTCCCACAAAGTGGTGCAAACATTTCTGTGTAATTCTTTACTCTGAGTTTGTTAAATTTGGTAGATTCTCTATTCTCCATTCTTTGGTAGATACAAGGGGTCTGCTACTTCCGGCTGAAAACACTTTTCCAGAGTGTTAGCTTTTTATTGAGAAACTCTGTGTTTGTGACGTGATCTTTGTCTCTTTCTCCTCTGGAAGCCATTGTGTGAGTTTATTTTAAAACCTGAACCTTGCCTGCAGTTCTCCATCTAAAACAGGGTTTCACTTACCATTTAGAGTCAGTTCTATGAGCTGTTGTGATACATTTGTGTCCCTCAATGCCCTACTTATTGTGTTTGGTATGACGCTTTTATCATAGGAAACTTACTGAGATGTCTGTGTGATGAATATTTGATCCTCTGTGGTTCTCAGGCGAGGGCACCCAGGAGATCAGCTCTCTGATCCAGAACTACATCAGAGAGGTGGAGGAGCTCAGGTGAGGAGGGGCTTCTGTTGAGATGGCAGTGCCTCTGATTCAGCGCCTGATTCAAAAAGATGTGTTATGCATGTGCAAATTGTCGTAGTCGAAAAAATCACCTCAATAAGGAGCGCTAGCAGCACTTTAAGCACTCTCCTCACAATCTCACAACATTGTTCCCTGTTAAACATTATCTAACTTCTTCCCCCCCCACACCTCCACCCGCAGGTCCAAGCTCCTGGAGAGCGAGGCCATGAACGAATCTCTGCGGCGGCAGGCGGCCCGGCTGTCCTCGCGCTCGCCCTTCACCTCCTCCTCATTAAGCCCCGCCCCCGGGCACCCACCTGGCTCCTCCCCCGCCCCCCGGTCCATGGAGGCGGAGATGACGGACGTGATCCGGCGGGCCAAGTTGGACATCGAGCGGCTGAAGAAGAAGGAGAGGCGGCAGAGGAGGACGAGGTGGGAGGGGGAGGGAGAGGAGGAGGAGGAGGGAGGGGGAAGGGGAGGAGGAGGGAGGGGGAGGGAGGAGGGAGGGGGAGGGGGGAGAGGGGGAGGAGGACGAGGTGGGAGGAGGGAGGAGGGAGGGGGGAGGGGGGAGGGAGGAGGGAGGGGGAGGGGGGAGAGGGGGAGGAGGGGGAGGTGGGAGGAGGGAGGAGGGAGGAGGGAGGGGGAAGGGGAGGAGGAGGGAGGGGGAGGGAGGAGGGAGGGGGAGGGGGGAGAGGGGGAGGAGGACGAGATGGGAGGGGGAGGAGGAGGAGGGAGGGGGGAGGGAGGAGGGAGGGGGAGGGGGGAGAGGGGGAGGAGGAGGAGGAGGAGGGGGTAGGGGGAGGTGCGGAGGGGGAGAAGGACGAGGTGGGGACTTGGGAGGGGGGGAGGACAGAGGAGGACGAGGTGGGAGGACGTCCTGGTGGACTAGAGGGGGAGGGGGTCCTGGTGGACTAGAGGGGGAGGGGGTCCTGGTGGACTAGAGGGGGAGGGGGTCCTGGTGGACGTAGGGACCAGAGGGGGCGGAGCCTGGTAGGGGTACGTGGTTTCTTGGATACGTCCTTGCTTCATCAAAACTGACCGTTAAATACTCAGAAATGAGTATTTAATGAGTATGATGAAGACTAAATGAACAAACATGAATTGTGATCATTAAGTCAACATTGGCATTTTAACCCGAGTGAATCTCTTCTTCAGTCCGGATCTGGAGAAAGGTTTGAAGAAAAGAGTGAAGCTGCATTCCTACGAGAACGGAGAGAACGAACAGAACGGACAGAACAACGGACGTGATGGAGAGAATGGACAGAATGGAGAGGTTGATTCGGATGACAACTATGCTGAGGTAGCCTAGCATACTCTATAGTAACCGGCCTTTAAGATCATTGTTAAAACCGGTCACCACACACATAACATGGGTATTTGTGCGTGTGTGTGTGTGTGTGTGTGTGTGTGTGTGTGTGTGTGTGTGTGTGTGTGTGTGTAGGACATCATGTCTCCCTTGCAGGAGGAGAGTGGTAATGACGAAGATGAGGATGAAGAGGAGGGTAGAGATGAAGAGTTTGACAGCGATGAGAGTCTGGTGGATTCAGAGTCTGACTCTGATGAAAAAGGTAAATAAGCATTAATAACTAGTTATACAATATCGATTAACATACCTGTATCAGTTAGTCCGAATTAGAATTAAGTTGTTCAATTATAGAATTTCAATATTTCCTTCCAGAAGTCAATTTAGCTTCCAGTTTAGTTTTATTCAAACATTGCCAAAATGTATTGTAACTTATACAATTGACACCAGTTAAACATCCGCATTGATCCATTGGGTTTTACTGCGACTCCAGTTTTCTCATGTAAACCCAGCGACCCTCAACAGTCGCTTACCGCTTTCCAATCATCTGACCTTTGATCTGTGACCCCCAGCTAACTACCAGGCCGACCTGGCCGACCTGACCTGTGAGATCGAGATCAAGCAGAAGCTGATCGACGAGCTGGAGAACAGCCAGCGGCGGCTGCTGCAGCTGAAGCTCCAGTACGAGGAGAAGCTAATCCTGCTGCAGAACAAGATCAGAGACACGCAGCTGGAGAGGGACCGCGTCCTCCAGAACCTCAGTGAGTAGGAGAGGGACCTCCAGAACCTCAGTGAGTAGGAGAGGGACCTCCAGAACCTCAGTGAGTAGGAGAGGGACCTCCAGAACCTCAGTGAGTAGGAGAGGGACCTCCAGAACCTCAGTGAGTAGGAGAGGGACCTCTAGAACCTCAGTGATTAGGAGAGGGACCTCCAGAACCTCAGTGAGTAGGAGAGGGACCTCCAGAACCTCAGTGAGTAGGAGAGGGACCGCGTCCTCTAGAACCTCAGTGAGTAGGAGAGGGGCCGTGTCCTCTAGAACCTCAGTCAGTGGGGGGGAGGGAATCATGGGATATGTAATCCAAAAATAGGTCAAGGAAGAATAAGATCATGTAGAACCAGATCGGATGGAAGAATACTGAATCCAGTATGTCTCACACAGAACACATGATAGTCCCGACCGTCATCATACTCCTGGATCTGGGTGGGGGGGCTGTGGGATCATATGATATGTATTACAAGCATCTAAAACGGCATTCAATTAAAACAAAGCACACAACAGTATCTCAGGCATACAGTTGAAGTGGGAAAGCAGAGCCATAATGAGTCACCACACACTATGGCATCACGAAAATGTAGTACTCGACTGTCAATAACGTGAAACTGTTCCGGTTCCCTCCTCCCCCGACTCTTAGTGTCCATGGAGAACTTCACTGAGGAGAAGGCGTGTCGCGTCAAGCAGGATTATGAGAAGCGCCTGAAGGAGATGAACCGAGACCTACTGAAGCTGCAGGCGGCACAGAAGGAGCATGGCCGTCTCCTCAAGAACCAGGGGCGGTACGAGCGGGAACTCAAGAAGCTCCAGGTGGAGGTGAATGACATGAAGAAAGCCAAGGTAAGCCCATGAGCACCGCCAACTGCCAACCGAAACTAGCTATAGCAGCCATCTTGGATCTAAACGCTAGCTGCACGGGGGAAAAGTGTACCTATAGTGGCCATCTAGGTTCTAAATGCTAGCTGGTAGATGGAAACTACACCTGTAGTGGCCATCTTGGTTCTAATTGCTAGCTGGTCGATGGAAACTGTACCTGTAGCGGCCATATTGTTTCTAAATGCTAGCTGGTCGATGCAAACTGTACCTGTAGTGGCCATTTTGGTTCTAAACGCTATTTTTGGGGAGAAGCTGTACCTATAGCGGCCATCTTGGATCTAGACACTAGCTGAATGGGGGAAGCTGTACCTATAGCGGCCATCTTGAATCTAAACGCTAGCTGGGCGGGGTAAACTGATACTACAGTTAAAACAACGAGCAACTCAGAAGATTTAACTCCTGAGATTTGCAATTTTAGATATCATTGCATCCACGCTGTTGGTTAATCAAGGGGATGAAAACATGGATGGTCCATGGAAGTTAGGCATTAGCGTTTAGTAGTGATTTGATATGTGGGAGTTATAGGGAGCTAGACATTAGGGATCGACCGATATGGATTTTTTAGGGCCGATACCGATTATTTTTCATCAGCCTTAGCCGATAACTGATAAGCCGATGCAGATTTTCTTCAGCCGATATCTGGAGCCGATAGTACCCTAGAAATCCAGAGTTCTCGACGGAGCACAATTTGAATTTGCTCAGCGAGTCACTCTGGGAACGAGCAATATACTCTTGCTCCCCTAGCCCAGAACATTAATCAATCACATTGATGTATCAATATATGCTGGCCAAAAGCGTTGCTGGGCCATTTTCATTACTCGTTGCCAGACCCTACAGTTTTCTAGATGTTGGTCTGGATTTCCAGGCACAGCCTCCCTCAATTTACATCATAAAAATGACACAATGATGATAACGAATGTTAGAATGTCTCAATTTAAAAAAAAATAACATTTATTGAACTGTCTGTAAATCATGGCAAAAAAGAAATCGGTGGATCACTACTAGACATGCATTGTGTCCGTCTGCAGGTGACACTCATGAAGCAGATGAAGGAGGAGCAGCAGAGGAGGAGGATTGTGGAGGCCAAGAGGAACCGGGAGATTGCTCAGCTGAAGAAGGAACAGCGACGCCAAGAGGTCTGGCGGATATATGATCTCTCTGTCGGTCCCCTTTGTCCACTATCTGAACCCCCATATCTGAACTTAATACAGATGTGGAAGGACATGGGGTTCAGAGTCATTATGATGCTACTTCATTTAGCTCAACTTCAGCAAGCAGTCTTGCAATGTTAGTTAGCATTCTATGGAAACACGGAACATGCTAATTGCATTTGACTATGGTGTAATGATATGTCAGTGAACCTGCTGTTCAATAAGCTGTACAACCACTGGCTCCCCTTAATGAAAAGTTAAGGTAATTGTAATTATTAAAATGTGGCCCCTTCCGCTGTGACGCTGCAGTATGGACAGCCTTGTGTTTGAAGGATGCTGTGTCAATAAACTCGCCATGTCTCCCCCCCCCCCCCAGTACCAGATCCGGTCTCTGGAGTCCCAGAAGCGGCAGCAGGAGCTTGTGCTGCGCAGGAAGACCCAGGAGGTGACGGCGCTGCGACGGCTGGCCAAGCCCATGTCGGAGCGCGTGGCGGGACGCGTGTCGCGCTGGGGCCAGCCTCTGCTCCCCCCGCCCCCTCCCCCACCGCCGGACTCCGGAGCCGAGCTGTCGGCCAGCACCACGGCCAGCAGCTCGGAGCCCGAGTCGGGCCGCACGGTGATCGGCATGGTGCGCCAGTGGAACAGCAAGCTCCACACCCACGGCTACCAGGCGGAGAGCGAGGGCAGCCTGGAGGGCGGCCGCAGCGGCCCCGGGTGAGCTCTGGTTGTGTGTTGGTCCTTTTGTTACATGTGAAGGGGCTTCGATGGGCCAGACGGTGAAGAGGGACAGGAGAGTGGGCTGGAGGAGAGGGCATGACGACATCAGACCACCGGGAGGGGTTGAACCTGGGTTGAGCAAGGCATACTGCGTACAGGGGTAGCGGGTTGAGCAGTTGACTCTAGTTTTGATTGTTTTTTTATTTAAATGAAATTTAGGGAATGGCATATAAGATTTGGTTCCTTTCTAAGATTCACCATTTTCATCATTTCATCATTTTGCAGTTAAAATAAATGATAAGATTAACAAACAGGTTCTTCATTTAAAGCAGCTCAATCTTTCATTGTCAGTCTTCACATTTCTGCTAATATAATTGTTACCGCAAGGTTTCTCCTTACGTTTTTCATCTTCTTCTTCCTTCTCCTGTCTCCCTCTCTCACCCTCTAGGGTCAGGAAGAAGATCCAGAGGAAGGCGTTTGGCGTTGGCGTGGTGACGGCGGGCATGCGGGGGGGCAGCCTAGCCAAGACGGCTCGCCAGAAGTGGCAGACGCTGGAGCGACGCATCATGGACATCGTCATGCAGCGCATGACCATCGCCAACGTGGAGGCCGACATGGACCGCCTTATCAAGGTAGTGACCCCTGACCCCACCCTGACAGTTGGACAGAGAAGAGGCTAGAGGTTACTGTTAGTTAATTTAGCTTTAGCTAATCTCACAAATCATACTTCTGATTAATCATCTAAAGCCTGATGTTAGACGAGCTCAGATCTGGGTGAACAGGCAGTTCACTTAATTTCACGTCATATTTGTTTTGACCAATCATGTGGCTTGAGATGGAGGATCTGTATGAGCGTGATTGGCGAACACAAACTCAGCACTTGTTAACTGTCAAAGCTCCTTCTGGAGCCTTAAACAACTCGCACAAATTCGTTTTTTAGGTAGATTGACCTCCGCAACGAAACAGGAAACAAGTCGTATAGGCCTACTGGACCAGAGGTTCTGCTGTAACACAGTAGGACCACTGGACCAGAGGTTGTGCTGTAACACAGTAGGACCACTGGACCAGAGGTTCTGCTGTAACACGGTAGGACCACTGGACCAGAGGTTCTGCTGTAACACGGTAGGACCACTGGACCAGAGGTTCTGCTGTAACACAGTAGGACCACTGGACCAGAGGTTGTGCTGTAACACAGTAGGACCACTGGACCAGAGGTTCTGCTGTAACACAGTAGGACCACTGGACCAGAGGTTGTGCTGTAACACAGTAGGACCACTGGGTCCCAGATGACCCCACAGTTTGCCTGGCAGTGGAGCGATGAGGAAGTGGTCTGTGGCGTGTTTAATGTTAGGGAAGTCAGCAGCCGCTTTTAAACAATGTTACTGGCAGGGATGATGACCTTCGTCTGACATTTACTGGCGTGGGTTACTGGTATGCTGTTAACATCGGGACTGATTCAGAGTTGTTTTGAGAATCTGGTGGGGATTTAAATGGCCCCTGTATCCATTTTTGTTCTATAAGGAACGTGTCAAAACTGAAACTTTAACTTTAGTCATGACCTTTTAAATAGTGAGGCTGTTTTGTCCTTGAGTTTCTAATTCAGTTTTATTTCTTTGTAATTGTTGCTATTAGAAACAAGCATGATAAGGAAAGAGAGCAAATCTTTCAGTGTTGTTTACATGGAAACAAAAACAGTTGCCATATTTTTCCATTCACCTCGAGCTGATTAGCTTATCTCGTCATCCCTTATAGAGCAAAACATAGAGCCCTTATTGTAAAGAGTGACACTGATGCTGTTCGCCTGACCTCGCGCGCGTGTGCTCATGCGCGTGCATGTGTATGTGTGTGCGCTTGCGTGTATTCGTGTGCGTGCGTGCGTGTGTGCTTGCGTGTGCGTGTGCGTGTGCGTGTGTGTGTGTGCGTGTGTGTGTGTGTGTGCGTGTGTGTGTGGGTGTGTTTGTGTGTGCGTGCATGTGTGTTTGTGTGTGTGTGCATGTGTGCGTGTGCGTGTGTGTGTGTGTGTGTGCGCGTGCGTGTGTGTGTGTGTTCGTGTGTGTGTGCATGTGTGCGTGTGTGTGTGTGCGTGCGTGCGTGCGTGCGTGCGTGCGTGCGTGCGTGCGTGCGTGCGTGCGCGCGTGTGTGTGTGTGTGTGCGCGTGTGTGTGTGTGTGTATGAGTCAGAAGCGGGAGGAGCTGTCCGCCCAGCAGGAGGCTCAGCTCCACAAGAGGGAGGTGCTGATGGCGGAGGGGGAGGGGCCGGAGGGCGAGGACCGGATCATCCTGGAGATGAACGAAGAGATCGAGGTCCTGAACGCCAACATAGACTACATCAACGACAGCCTGTCCGACTGCCAGGCCACCATAGTGCAGATAGAGGAGACCAAGGTGAGAGACAAAGGCACGCACGCATGCACAAATACGCGCATGTGCACACACACACACACACACACACACACACACACACACACACG
The DNA here is from genome assembly GCF_026213295.1 of Gadus chalcogrammus. Classification (NCBI taxonomy): domain Eukaryota; kingdom Metazoa; phylum Chordata; class Actinopteri; order Gadiformes; family Gadidae; genus Gadus; species Gadus chalcogrammus. The sequence continues at coordinate 5,962,841 of NC_079412.1, read as the reverse complement.
CACACACACACACAGCTTATTAAACAGCACAGCTATGGGAGGGTTTTCAGCGCATTATTTGATGGTAAGAGCCCATATATTGATTTACTTAAGCATAAACATGCACAAATAACCATGGTCAATTGGAAACAATACATTTTAAAATGCATAGACGTGGGCAAAGAAACATCCTCACTATCAAGCACACACAGACTCATGCTTGCTATTCACATGGGTATTAAAAATACAAGTCAAGACAGAAGGGAAAGTAGACGCTGACATCCCCACGTCCTCCTGCCGTCAGGATGAGCTGGACTCCGTGGACACCTCGGTGGTCATCAGCTCCTGCTCCCTGTCGGAGGCCAGACACCTCCTGGACCACTTCCTCAAGGCCTCCATCGACAAGGTAGGGGGCCGCAGGGCACGCCCATAGACCGTGTTATCAGGAGGCATCAGTGGATCGTCATGAGTCAAATAGGAGGTTGAGTGTGTCTCAGTGATCTGAACACAGTAATATCAAATGTTATTGTCAAGCAGGCGATGATATGTTGATTTCTTGGCCCGTGTTCTTTGGTGGATGAGGACAAAAGCGAAATTGTTTGCAGTTAAAGTAAACCAAGGGTGCCACCTAGTGGTGGCATTTTCGAATGATGAAAGTATAGAAATAAACGATAAGACAAGGAGAAACAGTGTAGCATGTGAACCCCAAGAACCCCACTATCTAGGAAGATGATGGTTTTCAGACATTCAGCTAATGCATGAGAGTTGGCGTTAGTCATTACTAGTGAATTCTGGTCTTCATATTAAACACAGCACCAATACATTTCTGCCATTTATAATACAGTTATACGTTTGGCAACAATCAATACTAGGTTGTTAATCCACTATTTAGTAAGTGTTTTTGTGTGCAGGGTTTACAGGTGGCCCAGAAGGAGGCTCAGATCAGACTGCTGGAGGGCCAGCTCAGACAGACCGATATGATTGGCTCGTCCCACAACCACATGATTCTGGATGCTCTAAAGCTCAAGGCAGAGTACAATCCTGAACTTCAGGCTCTCATCTACAATGTTCAGCATGGTGAGAATCATGTGTTTTTAAATA
>NC_079412.1:5836761-5956761 GCF_026213295.1 Gadus chalcogrammus | reverse complement strand
GTGCATTTCTCATTGTACATGATGATAGGCCTGCATGAGCCTCACTGCGGTTTGATGAGACAGAAGAGCAGAGGCGGCTTTATAAATCCCAGAAGGGGGGGTTCTGTATTAAAGCAGAACAGAACCATCCAGATCAAACAAGAGAAGATGATAACCAAATGAAATGTGGACAGAAAATAAATTCTTCATCCCTTTCCACTAAGGCTAAGTCGACATTGCTAAAAAAAAAAATGGACGTGGTCATTTTCCAATATTAATCTGTGTTTAATATATAACTATCGCATGCTTTCATTCAGCTCTTACAACTCTCCATCCGACCCATGTGGGGACACATTTCTATGGCTCCTTGTGAAAAGGGAGGCGTGTAAGAACTCCATCCCCCCCTGCAGAGGGGGGGATGGAGTTCTTACCCAGGGGGGGTGGCTGAGGAGAATCACAAAGGATCTGCAGCCACTGTGCCAAATCCCATCTGGGCTGGGAGGAACAATGTCCCTTTATTCTACCTCTCACACATGTACAGTATTCAACCACACACACACACACACACACACACACACACACACACACACACACACACACACACACACACACACACACACACACACACACACACACACACACACACACACACACACACGTCAACTCCTTGCATAGCAGACCACACACTCACTCAATCTGTATCAAATCTATTCTACCTAACACACTGAAAATGCCTCATGAAAATAGATAGATTGATATGAAAAAATCAGTCTATCATTATCTATAATGCATTCAGGTCGCTCTCATATTAGAAGTTGAGCAACACGATGCTACACAGACACAGCTGAAAAGAATGACCAAAGATAATGTAACGATTGAGTTGAAGTGAACACAAAAGGGTTGCTTTACAAGCCAACATTATCCACAATGCTGGTCAGATGCTTTAACCATGCCGCCTCCAGAGACCAGTTCATGGCAGCCCGGGGTGAAGATGATTGACCCCTAGGTTGTGTGTGTCTCGCGCTCAAACGCTGCCCATCCTCCTTTCCACCATATCATTAACACCAGGCTACACTCGCATCCCATCTACTCGTACCTCTCTCTCTACTCTATCCCTCTCTCTAGCTATCTCTCCCTTCTGTCTCTTTCTCTCCTCTATTCCTCTCTACCTTTCTCCCTCCCATGTCTCCTCTTTCTCTATATATCCTCTTACTCTGATTCTGTCTCTCTCTCTCTCTCTGTCTCTCTCTCTCTTTCCCGTCCCTCTCTACCATAATTCGACAATCCTTTCTCCTTTGATTGATCCTGAATCCATAATAATTCTGCTGTCAGCTGCAATCTTGCCTGTATCAAAGGGGAAGCCTCCTCACTTTGATAACCCTAATATCCAAACATTATACAGCCAATCAGATCACTCTATTGAACAATATATCTTTTCTTTCGAGGCTTGAGCTGTGAAAGATGAAACAACATGGTTACAGCTCCACACTGAGCTGTTCTATGAAACAAGGATGGGTTCCATCACTTGTTTGTTAAGCTATGGCTGTGGTATGGTTGGGCTTTAAAAGTCTGTGGCTGTCACAAACACCATTCTCGTCCCTTTTAATTTGAATTTCTTCATAAGACGCGTGGGAACGTGCCTGATGTGTCTTTGTCTCCGGGTGGTTTAACGATGCGCTGGTAGAGCTTGTTGAGGTTGAGGTTGAAGATGTCATGCAGCGTTCTGACACCGGTAGGAGAAAGAAAATCTCTCTGGCAACTTTGACAATATGCCAACACATTATTCTAGCAAAGCAAACTGTCCTGCTCCTCCTCTCTCGTTCTGGCTCTCTCCTCATCTCCTCCCTCTTCTACTTCTCTCCCACTGTCTTGCACTTGCTCTCTGCTCCCCCTCTTTTTCCTCTTGGTCACTCACTCAGAAGCGTATCCTGTTCTATAAGCAAGACCCACTCCCTCTCTTCTTCCCTGTATCTTCCCACCATCCCCTCCCTCCCTTCCTGACCTCTCTTTCACTTTCTCTCATTCTCTCCCTCTCTCCCTTGTTCTCTTATTCTCTCTGTCTCTCTTTCTCGTTCTATTTTTTTTCCCCTGCCTACCCTCAAACTCCCTATCAAACACACCCTTAATTGTTATTACGGAAGCCACCAGGGATACATTTTCCTCCACATTCCTCTCTCTCTTCTCTCGCTCTGCCTCACTCTCTCGCTCTGCCTGTCTCTCCCTTTGCCTCGCTCTCTCGCTCTGCTGACTGCTCTCTAAGTGCCTGCAGCCCTCTGTCAGACTCTGTCAGCTGGACAGCAGGGAGCATTGGCGTTCGGCTGTGTGTGTGTGTGTTAGAAAGGCTGAAGTGGGCAGCTTTTGCACATACAGCTCCCTTGGTTGATCCTTCCTCACCCAACATAATGGCTCCTCTCTCCAGACGAGGCCGAGGGAGAAGAGGACGGGCGAAAAAGCACAAAATGAAAACATAAGCCACAAGTCGTCATCTATATTGCTGTATAACTATATACTGTGTCATTGTGTAAAAACATACGTGTGTGTGTGTGTGTGTGTGTGGATGCCTGCGTGTTGACGCTGGCTTTCATAATGATTTTGAAGTATCTTATGGTTTATTGTATCCCCACAGAGCCTCACTTATAATTATTTCTACCATTTGTGAAATCGTCTCTTTTGTGCATGTTTGTGACCGGCCTGTGCCTTGCACCCCTCCGAGTGCACCATGTTGTGGAGAAACCTCCTCATGTGTGTGTGTGTGTGTGTGTGTGTTTCTGCAGAGGGTCGATCGTCCCCATCGGGGGGGTGAAGGGCGGCCGCAGCGCCCCCCTGCAGTGCCTGTCCGTGGCGGAGGGTCACTCCAAGCCCGTGCTCTGCCTGGATGCCACCGACGAGCTGCTCTTCACCGGGTCGAAAGGTCAAATGTCACCTTAGAAACAAATTAAAAAATATGCATGAATGGCAGTACGGTCGGCCAATGAGACTCCTCGGTGGGGTGGAAGGAGGGATCAACATGTTTAAAGGTCCCATGGCATGCTACTTTATTGTTGCTTTGATATGGGTGTTAATGTTCCCCTAAAGCAGTGTTTGAAGACGTTCAAGAAATTCAGCCTTGGTGCAGAATTACAGCCACTACAAGCCAGTCCCACAAAGAGCTTTCCACAAACGTGCCGTTTCTGTGTCTGTATCTTTAAATGCTAATGAGGAGGAGAGAGGCGGGTCAAGGGGGGTGGGGATGTGGCCCTGAGCAGCTTGCGGCCACGGTACCATGTGCTAGTGTTTACAGTGGATGTATCGCAATGGATCGAAATCATGATATCATGTAGAGGCGCACCCAGCTTTTGGCCGTGTTCTGTAAATATTTCGGGTGCTCCGGCGGGAGTCCTGGAGCTCTATATCTAAATAATATCATATTATACATTACATTATCATGGCCAAAAGCTGTGTGCGCCTCCAGATGATGCTATGAATCTCAAACGACTGCATCGGGTTCTCCGACGTCTCTGTTCTTTCACTTCCGTGTCAATCTGAAGTACAGACTGAACCCCGAAATGGAAGAGAAAGGGATTGTTGCCGTTTGCGGACTCCCGGTACTTCCACAACGAGAATCGTAGTGGGGGTTGCCCAGGATTGTCTCCCGCCGGAGCCCGCCGGTGCACCACCATCAGGCACCACCATCGGGGCACCACCGCCACGGGGCTCCAACCGCCAAACTTAATCAAGTTTTTCTAGAGAAAAAAGTTGCCTGATTCGCATCTGTACGTTGACCCTGTATGGAGTCGTTTCGCCCCGTCGCGTTTGATGTGAACACTCAGTTAGGTGGCATCCGTCCTTGGTTGGCATGGTGTTCAGTTTTTCCTGCTCACAACTACGCAAACTCCACTCCGCAATCGCTCCTGGACTTAACATCCCCATCGTAAATGAACTCGGACTTCTGCGTCGCCCCCGTTATGCCCACCGGAATACATGCAGAAACTTTGATTACCACCAGCAGTCTGAGCAGTGCATTCATCTGGACGCTCGTCGGACAACAGACACGTCATCAGAGCACTGTCACCACCAGGCTATTTCACTCTAACCAGGACAGAAAACATGGAGTGGGTCACAGCCTACTCCGGCCCCTACGGAGACACTGCGGCAAGACCACCCCAGCACCCCGTTAAAATGTAACTCTTTTTAGAACAATCCCTCAATAACAACACATATTTAATTCATGACCACATCACCAACAAGGAGATACACTTCATGAGGTCTACCATGGTCTTAATGAAGCGTGTTCTCTGGCTACACCTACCTTAGCAAACCCTGCACGGTGGTGGCCTTGCCGTTGTGCACCAGGGAGACTTTGGGTTGTCCCCCATGTCCCTGCCGGTTCACTCCCTTTTTTGAAGGCCTTGCATCATATGCAAACCGCCACTTTCCATTACATTTCTCCTGATTTACTGGCCCCCCCAAACCGAATCCAGCCTTCATCCCCGAGGTACATGACCTCCTCACCACACTCTGCACAACCCCAGGGAATATCATCACACTCGGTGATTTTAATATTCATGTTAACAACCGCTCTTCCTACTCTGTATCTGAATCTTCCTGACGGTCTCAAACTCACTCTACACGTCAATGTCCCAACACACTCCAGAGGCCAACTCTTGATTGGTTGTACCTCAACTCCAACCCCATCAGCAATCTCTCGATGCACGATCTGGGCGTGTACGACCATAAGTTCATCTCAATGGAGCTACCCACCCTGTCCCCCCTCAATAAGCCAGACAGACAAATCAGTTTCAGGAACCTTAAAAACATCAAGCCATTCACCCTGACTACTGACCTCCGCCATCTCCCCACTGCCAACTCAGTCACTGAATCCGTTGGATCTCTACAATTCATCACACAGCCCCCTCCTGGACCACCATGACCCAGTGAAGACCAGAACTGTCACCTTCACATGCTCAGCCCCCTGGTACACCAGTAAGCTGCGGCTACTGAAGAGAACGGGGCGTGTCCTTAAACGGCGTTCAAGGACTCGAGACTCACTGTTCAAAAACGAGCCTACCGGTCACATCAGAAGGCCTACAGCAAGTCCCTCAGTGACACACGGTCCTGGTTCTACTCCCACATCTTCAACAATAGCCGTGGTACCTCAACCATTATTCATCTCCTCAAACCTCAGCCCCCCCCTACACTCAGACACCACACAGGAGCGGTGCAACAGCTTCATCTCTTTCTTCAAAACGAAAGTTGAAGAAAGGCTTCCGCTCCCTTCTCTCCAGCCCCCCACACCACACTCCCTCCCCTCTCTCCAACCCCCCTGCCTCCCCAACCCCCCTTCTCTCCAGCCCCCCCGCTCTCCCTGCATTTCCAGTCACATCCCCTGATGCCCAGTCCGGGACTACTCAGCCCCTCTGGTGTTTCACAGGCATCACATAACATGAGTTTGAAGACATCTTAAGGAAGATGAAGCCTCCACCTGTGCCCTGGACCCGTTTACCTTAGCCCTGATAAAAAGTCGATCCTCTGCAATAAGTCTGATGATCACCAAAATCATCAACCACTTCCTCCGGTCCGGCCATGTCCCCACATCTCTGGAAAACTGTTGTCATCAAGCCACCACTCAAAAAGCCCAGCCTTGACCTCGAAGTACCAAAACCGCCCCATCTCCAACCTCACTTTCCTATCAAAGGTGTTGGAAAGCGTTTCTAGTTTCTGCCCAACTCAACAACCACCTAATATTAAACAGTCTGTACTAGTTCCAGTCTGGTTTCCGCTCTGGCCACAGTACTGTTACTGCTCTGGTCAGGGTCACCAATGACCTGCTGATGACTGCTGATGCTTTCTCACTGGCATCACTGGCATCACTTCTCATCCTTCTCGACCTCACCACAACATTTGACACCGTGTACCACCGCATCCTTCTACACCACCTCCACTCCTCCATCGGACCCTCTGACATTACCCTGGCCTGGTTGACATTGTATCTCACAAATAGGAGTACAGAGTATGTGTTCCTGGGAGGTGCTGCAAGTCAGACACGCACTCTTTCACCTGTGGTGCCCCTCAAGGATCAGTCCTTGGCCCAATCCTCTTCACTCTGTACATCCTCCCCCTTGGTCATGTCATCAGCCGGCATGGAATATCTTTCCACTGCTACGCTGATGACCCCAAACTCTACATCAGAACCAAACCAACTCCCTCTGCAGCACTATCAACACCTGCCTGGAAGACATAAAGGTGTGGATGACGGCTAACTTCCTGCAACTTAACAGCTCAAAAACGGAGGCCATTCTTGTTTGCACCCCACACCAGACCCGGTCATCCACTATCACCAGCATCACCGTCTCCCGCCACGACATCCACCTTTCATCCTCAGGCACTAACCTCGGTGTCAGAATGGACCCTCACATGACCTTTAAGGCCCACATTAAACATCTTTGAAAGACCTCCTTTTTCTATCTCAGGAAGATTGCAAAAGCCCCAAAATCACTCTCCCTGATGCCGAAAAACTTGTCCACGCCTTTGTCTCCTCCAGGCTCGACTACTGCAACCCACTTCTCTTCGGGATCCCCAGCAAGAACATTCAACGGCTGCAGTACATCCAGAACTGTACTGCCAGGATCCTGATGAGGGTGCGGAAGAACGACCACATCACACCTGTCCTCAAATCCCTTCATAGGCTTCCTGTCCTGTACAGGATTGAATTCAAAGTCTCCTTGCTGTCCCACCAGTGCCTCCATGGCACTGCCCCCCTCTGACTCACAAAACTCATCACCCCCCCATTCCTCCTCACGCAATCTCCGCTCTTGACAGGCAAACCTCCTCCAGCCTCGGAGGACAAAGCTCCATCCACGGGCAACCGCGCCTTCTGCACAGCTGTTCCCAGTCTGTGGAACAGTCTCACCGACCATTTAAGGGCACAGACTGCAGATTATTAAAAAAAGGCTTGAAAACCTATCTTTTGAGAAAAAGCCTTTGGCTATACTACTTTAAACCTTACAATCTTTTATGTAGCCTTTCTCTGCCTCGGTTTTAGTTTTAGTATATGTCTATATATATTTTATATGGGTTTGGTCACAGAAATACCTACCTTGCTCTTTTTACCACTAGGCTATCCTGCCCCCCGCCCCCCTCTAAAGCTTTCCTTCCTGTCCCTGCAGATCGTACGTGCAAGCTGTGGAACCTTGGGACAGGCCAGGAGTTGGTCACTCTGAAGGGACACCCAAACAACGTGGTTTCGGTCAGGTACTGCTCCTCCTCCGGCCTGCTCTTCTCCGTCTCCACCTCCTACATCAAGGTCTGGGACATCCGGGACAACGCCAAATGTGTCCGCACGCTCACGTAAGTGGAGAACTTCTGCAAGGCTTCCCCTTTGGGGAACTGCATGGGTGAGCTAAAAAGCACTTTGAGTTTAATTTCAAAGCGTTAGCTGGAGCGGGTAACCCGCTGTGGCTTTGTGTGCCACTTCCAACAGAAACCCCCATCCATCGTTAATCGTTTAAACATTTCATTAACATTTTTCATTAAAAAAAGTGTTTGAATCAGCAGTCAATTAATGAACTAAAGGGATTCAACTCACATTCACCGTGCACATTAATATGGATGAAAATATGAATGGAATAGAAATATCAAGGAAAACTGTGAAACACGAAATTTGAATGAACCAAAGCATATTACGCGACCAATCGCCCTCTGCGCTGTAATAATACGGTTTATTGGCTCTCATCCTTCTCTGCTGAGAAGAATGACCCCGAAGGCACGCACACCGACAGACAGGCAGACAGACAGACAGACAGACAGACAGACAGACAGACAGACAGACAGACAGACAGACAGACAGACAGACAGACAGACAGACAGACAGACAAACACCAAACCAAACCAGGGTTCTTATTCCTGTGCCCCCCCCCCTCCCTCAACCCTATAAACAACCTGTGGTGTGTGTGGCTCTTCCCTCTCCAGCTCCTCAGGGCAGGTGGTGGCGGGCGACGCGTGCGCGGGCACCACCACGCGCACCATCACCTTTGCCCAAGGCGAGTACCAGATAAACCAGATCGCCCTCAACCCCTCCGGCACGGTGCTGTACGCCGCGGCGGGGAACGCTGTCCGTATCTGGGACCTCACTAGGTACGCTCCTCCTCTCGCTCCCTGAAGAACTCACTGTGTGCTTTATACAGCAGCCGGGCTGTATTCTCACCGAGGCGTCCCTCACACAACAGGGATGAGGGGGTGTTTGTTCCCCCCCCCCCCTTGATCCTAATCCCTGTGCGTCTGAACACACCAAATCCTGAGCGTGAAGAGCTTTTCTTTTGAAGTTGGAAATCGATTGGAGTAAAAACACAGAGTGGCCTTAATGCATCGCTGGGCTTTTTACAGAACTGAAGACCTTAAAGGACCCATGACATGCCACCAGGTGTGAGTGGGATTAGCCTTACAAGCCGTTTTGGAAATCTGGCTCTTATGACATCACAAGTGGGCATGTCCACCTAGTGTGTGACGGATAGAAGGGCAACGTTTGCTACAGTCCACTGGGTAGGCTGGTAGACTGCTCTATCCAGCACACATCTAGGTGGACACAACCACTTGTGATGTCATAAGATCCCCATTTTCAAACCGGCTTGTAAGGCGTATCACACACACATCTGGTGGCATGTCATGGGACCTTTAAAAACAAAACAAACTGTTGACAGATCTATGTGGACCGCTTTGGTTTTTACTTCTGCAGCGGATCTATCGAATGAGACATATTGAGCTCTGTTTTAGTTGGACCTTAAGTGCTTCACCCTTTTTTTATGACCAAGAATGTCTTGTGTGTGTATCTCTGTGGGTGTGCGTGTGGGAATCTCTGTGTGCGTGCTTGTTTTTGTGTGTCTGTGTGTGGTGTGCATGTAATGCGTGTTTCTGTGTGTGTTTGTGAGTCTCTGTGTGCGTGCTTGTTTTTGTGTGTCTGTGTGTGTGTGTGTGTAACGTGTGTGACTCTTTGCATGTGTGCTTGCATGTGTGTCTGTCCAGGATGCAGGCCATCGGGAGGTTGACGGGGCACATCGGCTCTGTCATGTGTCTCACTGTGGGGCAGCCCCTCAAGGGCAAGGACCAGGTCATCACCGGCTCCAAGGACCACTACGTCAAGGTCTGACCCACAGTCACACACACACACACACACACACACACACACACACACACACACCAACACACAGTCACGCACACACACAAACACAAAGAAAGAAAGAAACAAACGTATGGAATGACACACACACGTTTGGAATGACGCACACACACACACGCGTACCCACTCTTGTGTGTGATTTGTATTTGTTGCGGTACTGTACAAGGTCCACAGTTCCAGGATTGATACGCACTGCGACCCATCAATACAATAATCAATAATTGTTCAGTACCAAAAAATACGAATACCTTGGGAAAAAATATATGTAGACATAAACCGTTAATTAATGACTTTATGTTCCGAAAAGGCATGTTAACATGATGCATGGTTTGAAACGATGTGCGTCGCTGGGTCGAATCTGTGTTTTTGAGCATGACAACCTGAAAACACACACCATCAGCCCTGGCCCAGAACCTTATGGCTTGTTTAGAATAATTTCAACCTAGACGCGTGAAACCTCTGCAGAAACACGCCGCAGGATAGGGTGCATGGCCCCTCCCCTAACAAATGTTTCCATTGGAAACCAGTGAGCTGGACTGGGGCGTGCTCATTCAGCCAATGCGTCTCAAGGAACACATAGAGGAGACAGTTGGCAGGACGCGCCAAACTAACCAAGTTGCTGCAAAACAGCAACAACAATAAAAGCAGGCACTACTATAATTTTCTTGATGTTTCTATGTGCTCCTGGAAGCCACGCTTTCCAACTTATAATTAGGGTTGGGTATCGTTTGGGTTTTATCCAATACCGGTGCCTCGGTACTTTTCAAACGGTTCCGGTGCTAAAACGGTTCTTGAACCGGTACTTAAAAAAACAAAACGGCAAACACTTGCATACATGCACGACTTGTTATGAGTTTCACATTAAGCAGAAAGTCAGCGGACACCGAGTTGAATGGCAACAGTGTTTGCTGGCCTACTTGATATGCAAGATTTACGGTTGGCATTAAATTACTCGACTTACCCGAAGAGGCTGCTGTGTGTGCTGTGACTGATAAATATCTTTTTAAAAAATAATTACAAATAATATTAATTACCCGCTGAAAGCAGGCAGGCACGCATCATGGCGCAACATTACTGCCAAAGTCATATTAAGTAATATAACTCAGAAAAAGAAAAAGTATTTGAAGCGAATAACGACTCTGTTTTTGATTTGTTTATTTGGTTTTGAACAGAAAGTTTTGGATGCATGCATCGGCTTTGAGGTTGTTTGTTTTTTACTTTAAAATTACATTCGCTCGCAACACACACACTCACACACGTTCATTCACGTTCACCCACTACAACCTGCCGGCCTTCAATCAAAACGACCTCAAGTAAGCGATGCCACAGCGCGTTGACAAGTCTGTCCCGAGTCTCGAGGCGCCCATAGGCTTTATGGTTTATTGTTTGAAAGCCGTGACACACTCTTTTTGGCGGTTTGTATAAAAAAAATCATATCCTAACGAAAATACACACCGTTATTCAGTGTGAACCGGTATAGCACCCGGCACTAACGCAAGTAGGCGCCATGGGGGCGGGGCAGGGGGCGTTAAAAACGTCAGGCACCGTTATGAGGAACCGAAAGGTGCGTTCTTATTCGATCTCGTTACAACCGTTTACGTCGGAACCGGTTCCCCACTGGAACCCAGTTTCGGTGCTCAACCCTACTTGTAATTCGATCAATGTATGTCAAACCGAACCTCCTTTTCTGTAATCAGAGTGTGACAGCCCGTTATGCACATCTGATTGCTCTACCACCCCTTTGTCTTTTCCTCTTTCGCAGGTGTTTGACGTAGCAGAAGGCACTCTGGGTAACGTAGGCCCGGCCCATAACTTTGAGCCCCCCCATTACGACGGCATCGAGTGCCTGGCCGTGCAGGGAGACGTGCTGTTCAGCGGGTCCCGAGACAACGGCATCAAGAAGTGGGACCTGGAGCAGCAGGAGCTCACACAGGTGTGTTGAGTGTGGTACTGGGTTAGTGGTTCCTCTCCAGAGATAGTCGCATGTTTGTTGTTTTGTGTGTTGTTAGAACTGTGACTGGAAATAGCTTTAGAGTTCTCAGCAAGCAGGCTCAATATGTTTAATTTAATGTGTAGTAAAGAGAGTGTGTGTGTGTGTGTGTGTCTGAGACTTTGTGTGTGCATGTGGGATTATGTCTGTGTGCGCATGCTGTTTTTAGATGTCGTGGGCGAGGACTGCAGGCTAGTAGTAGGAGGTAACCGTGAGCAGGTTTCAACAGAGACAATGGCAGACAGCTGGGCGGGAGCTGTGCTAAATCTACTCCTATTAGCACAGAGCTAGCAGCATGACGCCTTTGTTGCTAAATAAAAATGCATTGTTGCTTGGGATTTCTGTACCAAACCAATGTCATAGCACAACGTGTGTGTGTGTGTGTGTGTGTGTGTGTGTGTGTGTGTGCACCCGCGCGTTTGTGTGTCCGTGCGTGTTTGGATATTTTTAGCAATAAAGATGACGAATTGTATGTTACGTGCGTAAATTACATGTAATTAAAAGCAAATTAGAATAATCAGTTAAAACGTGAGGTTCTGTGTGTGATTCCGTTTTGCAAATGTGTTGACTAAGCCACAGAATGAATATCTCTTTATATGTCCATATAAAAAAATATGTTTAAATTTATAAGGGATACTTTTGAAATAACAAAACAATTAAAAGTAATATCTAAATGTTTTGTACAGTGGTGTTGATCACAACTAACTACTCACAAAACAAAAGATCGCTATTAATGTAATAATGTACATTCTTCCAAATCATAGTAATTCTTTTGCAGAATAAGATGCCTTTGTTGTCCTTGCGGCAAAGGGAAATGGATCAATTTAATGATTTAAAGGTTGTTCATGCTTGGTACACACTCGATCAAATTTCTAATTTAGAAAATGTGAGAGACCACACACATTTCGATAAATTAAGATAAATGTAACTGTTTTAGTCGTTTAGTGTGTGGAAGGGAACGACTTTGCCAACACAGCACTCCACACAATAACTGATTCCATTCCAACCACCAAGTTCCGATTTTCAAAATCCGAAATCTCGCCAAGCATGGTGGACGACAGTCAGGAACAATCGTTTCTTCTGAACATTTTACCACTACAGGCTGTGCCTTAATTTCCGAAGCCATGGTTACTTGATGAATTGTTGGTATAATGTTATGTCAGCGTGGCTCCTAATTGGCTATCGTCTTTCCCACATGACAATCAATTGCCTGCAACCTCGGCCTGTGTGTTGGGGTTCCCCTCATACTACAGGATATCGGATCCTAAATATTTAACATGTTTAATAATGTGCAGGATAATCTTGCAAACAACATCGGCAGCCATCATTATATACAATTATAAGATATCCATGTGTGACAGCCAGCAGGTCGAAACATACATAAATCAAACCCTTTATTAATGTCTGTAGGTGGTCCTTTTCTGTCACACTTTTTGCTAGGTGCCTTTTAAAAGCAAACATGTGCTAATCTAGCACAACAGTGTTATGGTTACCATGCCAATTGAGGTGCCTAAACGAGAACTGGCATTGTCTGGAACAGAGTTCTCTTTATCCTGGCTAAAAATACAATTAGAAAGCACAAACGTCTGGCCAAGGTGGTGGTCTGTCAAATACTAATTCCACTTACTAATTAAAATCATTGGAAGGCTTTGCTTTCGAAGGAGAACCTTCTCTATAGAATATAATTACTAGTCTCAGAAACTTCTCTATTTGATATTATTACTAGTCTCAGAACATTCCATATGACTTGTCTCAGAACCTTTTCTATATTATATTATTACTGGTCTCAGAACCTTCTCCATGGGATATTATTAATAGTCTCGTTACCTTCTTTATTAGTAGATATTATTAGTAGACTAGAATTCTAAATAAAATACAAATCCTAGAGTTCACAGTAGAATCCTCTCCATTAATATTATTACTGGTCTTCAAAGTCAAACTCCTCCATAGGATCTGATGAAGAAACAATTCTCCACCCACCATGTTGTCCCACTCAGTTTATTAATAGACAATTGCTTTCAGGCAAACAAATGCAATTCAAAGCGAACACAGGCAGTTTACATTAAATAGTCCTTCATTTGAAGCTATGCTATAAATGTTTAGTTAGGCAGAAGCGACTAACATGTAGTTCCTCTAATGGGCTATTGGTGAAAAATGTCTTATTAGATTTCATCTAATAATACAAAACCCAGTGTTTCCCCCAGCACTGTACAGTTAAGTCCTTAACAACAAACCCTTGACTACCAATGTTTGTATATAAAAAAATAAAATAGTGTATATATATATTTTTGTGATGTGTAAACCAGTGGCTGACGTCACGGCGGTGCGTCCGTTTGTTTTACAGTCTTTGTTCTCGTCCCCTACAGCAAATCCCCAACGCCCACAAGGACTGGGTGTGTGCCCTGGCGTATGTGCCCGGTCGCCCCATGCTGCTCAGTGCCTGCCGGGGGGGCATGCTGAAGGTGTGGAACGTGGAGAACTTCACCCCTATAGGCGAGGTCAAAGGTCATGACAGTCCCATCAACGCTATCTGCACCAACTCCAGGCACATCTTCACGGCGTCCAGGTCAGAGGAACTAAGCGTCTCACGACAAATCTATGGATGCATCTATTGATCAGGTTATGAATGTGGTACATACTGTCTACAGATATATGTCAAGGTCACTTTCTACACACCACCTAGCTGGCTGCCTCATTCCATCTAGGTGACTTTTCTTGGCTCCTTCAAAATTGCAAATGTTGTAGAAAATGACCCATGAGGCCCCATGCTGCCCTAAAGGAAAACTGGTCTTACCTGTGCACACTGATAACTCAATATGCCACAGGTGACCATCAGACTCGGCCAAGTGAGGCTGCAAAAACCAGCCTTCATTCACACACACCCCCTACAATGTCCTCGTTATACTTTGCTATGGATAAAGGGTTAGGGTTATGCCCCCTGTCTGTCTGTCTGTCTGTCTGTCTGTCTGTCTGTCTGTCTGTCTGTCTGTCTGTCTGTCTGTCTGTCTGTCTGTCTGTCTGTCTGTCTGTCTGTCTGTCTGTCTGTTAGGCGGTCTGACTGACTGTCTGTCTGCCAACTCTCTCTGTCTTTTTGTCTGTATGGTGGTCTGTCTATTGGTTTGCAGGTCTGTCTGTCTCTCTGTGTGTCTGTCTGTCTGTCTGGCTGGCTGGTGGTATGGCAGTCCGTAGACTTGTCCATCTTTCAATTTTTTCTGTCCATCTGTCAGTCACTCTGCTGGTATGTAAGTCAATCTTTCTGTCTGGGTGAGTCAGTCTGTCTGTCTGTCAGTCTTTCTGTCTTTGTGTATGTCAGTCTATCTGGATATGTCTGTCGGTCTGAAAGGTTGAAAGGTTGCTAGTTCGATCCCCAGCAGTGTTGACGTGTCCCTGAGCAAGACACTCAACCCTAATTGCTCCTGACGAGCTGGCTGTCACCTTGCATGGTTGACTCTGCCGTTGGTGTGTCAATGTGTGTATTAACCGATGTAAGTCGCTTCTGCTAAATGCCCTAACTGTAACTGTAACTGGTCTGTCTGTTTATCTGTTTAGTCAGCCTTTCTGTCTGTCTTTCTGTCCCTCTGTCTGTCTGTGGGTATGTCAGCCTTCTGATCCGTCTGTCCATCTATGCCACCTGTGTTTCTGTCCATTTGTGTGTGTGTGTGTGTGTGTGTGTGTGTGTGTGTGTGTGTGTGTGTGTGTGTGTGTGTGTGTGTGTGTGTGTGTGTGTGTGTGTGTGTGTGTGTGTGTGTGTGTGGTCCACCCCTCTGCGAGCTGGAGATGGAGGGTGGGCGGTGTTTGGCTCCACAGCGCTGCCGGGGGGCTAATAGTGGTGTTCATGATGTTTCTGCCTCCGATCTTGATATTTTCATAACAACATGGCGGTAATGCCTCACCTCTGCCGGTTCCAGCAGCAGGGCGGTGGTCTGGTGCTCACCCGCTGGTACCGGTGCCTTCTCCAGATCAGATCCTATTTTCTTTCTCTGTATTATCTGACAAGTGTTTTGTTGTGGCCGTGCCTCCATTAGAGGAGGTGAGATAATGGATGTGTGCCACCACCCTCTTGCCACCACCCTCCCTCTTCTCTCTTCTCTCTGCTCTCAGCACAAGCCTGCGTTTGATAATTCACATTCTCATTCAGTCGTCCTCAGCATAATGAAAATGTGTCTGCCGACTCCCCCTTCTACACGCACCCGTCTGTTGTGCGTTTCTCCTCTCGTCTTTCTTTCATCTCGATCGTTGCTCTATTCCTTACTGTCAATTAAATTCTCTCTCTCTCTCTCTCTCTCTCTCTCTCTCTCTCTCTCTCTCTCTCCCTCCCTTTCTCTCTCTCTTGCTCTCTCGCTCTCTCTTTCTCTCGTTCTCTCTCTCGTTCTCTCGTTCGCTCGCTCTCTCTCTCTCTCTCTCTCTCTCTCTCTCTCGCTCTCTCGCTCTCTCTCTCTCGCTCTCTCTCGCTCGCTCTCTCTCGCTCTCTCTGTAGTGTTTCGCTCTCATGCTCTGCTCTCCTTTCTTCTTCTGGTTGAGCCCTGTCACCTGAACTGTTCCTCTCCTTCTACACCCACCAATTCCCTCTGCTGTTCTCCACCTACCCATCCGCCACTTTCCTCTCCTCACCTATTATCTCTCCTCTCCACATAACTCTTCTCCTCCCCTCCCCTCCCCCCCTCCCCCCCTCCCCCCCCACCAGTGACTGCAGGGTGAAGCTGTGGAGCTACGTCCCGGGCCTGACTCCCTGTCTCCCTCGCCGGGTGCTGGCCATCAAGGGCCGAGCCACCAGTCTCCCCTGAGTGTCTCACCAACCCCCTCCTCCTTCCTCTGGTACTTCACACTAACCATCCTCCTTCTAGTCACCCTGCTGATCCCTCACCGCCTCAGTATATCCTCCTTTTTCATCCAGATATTTTTTCTCATTTCCCCTCGCTGTTGGCTTTACCATCCCTGGTTCTGTTCGATTTTTTTCATCTTTTCGCTCTTCATTTCTCCCTGGGTTTCTTTAAATCTCTGTTGTCCTCAGTTTGGTGTGTCTTTCCATAAATAAATCACCAGCACATATCAGCTACATACAAGGGACGCCTTTCTGTTCACAGCAGCTTCCAGACGTTTTTTTTCCCAAATGTATTACACCTCTTCACGCTGAGTTAACCATCTCCATTGTGTCCCAGTGGACGCTGGCCTGGGGCTTCATTTATTTCCATAAACGCTTGTTTGACCTAATTGATTTGACCAGGTCAAGGTGTCGTGGTTTATATCGTTATGAGCCAACTCTGGGCTGCTCTGAGACGCAGCGATAACAAAGCCCTCTTGATGCAGTGACTTATCCTAAGGATCCTAATGATCCTCTTCATTCTATAGAATATAGAGAATGTACAGCTTTGATTATCGTGTACACTTTGCCAAGGAGTTCCTTATACCATAAGAGTTGTTTAACAGTTTAAAGGAAATGGATGTCATAACTTTCATAAATCAGACACCAGTGTTGCCTGTGTGTGTGTGTGTGTGTGTGTGTGTGTGTGTGTGTGTGTGTGTGTGTGTGTGTGTGTGTGTGTGTGTGTGTGTGTGTGTGTGTGTGTGTACAGTACATTGTGTCTAAGTGTGTTTGTGTCTTTCTAAGAAATAACACAATGACTTCTCTCTACCTGGTCTCTGAAGCGACATGAGGGTGAAGATCTGGCAATCGAAGGCGAGGAAGAAGATCTGAAGGATCAGTGGATCGCGTTGGGGGACGGATTGACTGTAGCTTTGACCTCTGACCTGCAACCGTCTCCTACACAGGGGGGGGGGGGGGTGGGCTGGACCTGAAAGACGCTAACAAACTAATTTATCCGTTCGTCACTTAGAGAAAAAAAATGAAAAAGAGACATGCAATATGTTGGACCACATCTGCTGTTTTTTGTGTTGTTTTCTCCGTTTGATCTGCCAATCTTAAAGTGCCAAGTGCCAATATCTGTTGCCAGTTTCCTCGGCCAGAGAAACACCCGGTCGATGCGTCTTTTCCCGGTCCTCCAAGATCCATCTGGAAAGAAAAAAAGAAAAAGTGTCCTTCTGTTTATTTGTCAAGAGATGAAAACAGAAACAAAACATGACAATAGAGTGCTGCTCAGAGACATCTTCCTGTGTGTATATTTATTAAGACTTGTTCTAGAATGACATTGATTGTCATGATTCCTGATCCTACTGACTGAAACTCCCTCACCATCCCGGTCCCCCCATCCTGGCCAAAGACTGGACGTTCAACTGTTGGTCCTTCTCTTCTAAGTCATGAGTCATGGATCAGACTGGATGACAGCTGGCCTTCCAATAGGTAGCATCCATCCTCCGCGCTGGCTGTGGTGGACCCACCGTGGACAGGATGCTCCTGAATAAACCATCACTGAAATGAGATGAAAAAATCGAAAGTTAAGATTGATGGTAGAAAACAAACATGCATGGGTCAGGGTCCCTGTACTTCATGGTTTTGCTCCTCATTTGTCTTTTTGTATTTTTTTTTTTTGTAATCCACTCTCCACTCTCTCTCCTGTCAGTCTACACCACTGACACTACTCCACCCTCCCACCTCCATCTTCATTTACTGCCATTTTGTTTTGTCCTTCCCTACCTCAATTGTTTTATTTTTTTTGTTTAGAAGAAAGCTGAGCCGGCACCTATTTATGGGTTTCTGAGAATAACTGACTGCTTTGCTTTTCCGACCTGTTAATTTATGTTGCCAATAGGCCCTGGGTGGCCCCCCTGGGTGGGCCCCCTGGGTCTGCCCACCACTGACCTGGCACAGAGCATGTCCACCAGCGCCTCTCCATACTGTGTATTTATATCTGCACTGCTTACTTCAGCGGAAACTAAACATAATGCAACACATCCCCAACACATTACGCCCACACAAACTCACACACTCTGCAATACTTGTGATCCAAGTACTTTAGGGACAGCCTAGCTCCGGGACAAGGGAGAGAGGGAGCCCCCAGTACCCACACACACCCACATCCCCCAGCCTTATCACCAGCATCAAACTGCCGAGCCCTGCTGGAGCCTTCACCTCCCCACCAGTCACTCCTCTTCCCAGGGAGAGAGAGGAGGAAGAAGCACATTAATTGGTGCTCTTCCCGCTCTGCCTGCGGCAGCCGTTTGAAGCGCTAAAAATAGTCTGAGAGTGAGGAGGGATTTCTTCTTTAAATGTCCTGATTATTATTTTCCGCTGCGACATGACAGAGAACCTTTCAATTGATGAATTCGTTTTTTTGTTGTTTGAGCAAGGCTGTCTATCTGGCTCAAACAAACACACGCACACATAAATAAGCAGGTGCTCTAGCACGCATGCAAGCGTCCACGGATACACACACACGCACACCACACATACACTCGCACAGAGCCTTATTGGAGGATGTTGATCATTTCCATTCTTGGATTGCGAATTAGCTCTTCGTACTACAGCTTTGTTTAGAGTCCATTGAGCTATATTTATTCACTCTCCAAGAACACACACAGAAGTGCATTACACACAAGCAAAGATACCACACACACTCGCACAGACTGCTCGCAAAAGTAACAAGTCTAGAATTAAAGGTTTGATCTGTTATCTCTCTATTGGCTGCTGTTAAGCAGAGTGTTTCCTCATGTTTTCAGTGGTGGTGAGTTCTGTTTGCTTCCCTCACTGGATTAATGACTGACGCATCATGAGCTGCTTGGATCTTATCCTATATTAACATTACTGGTACATATGGTTGGCCGTTGTACCAAACACAAACACACACACACACACAGAAGTAGTGAACTGCACATGGTAAACTTGACGCGGGAACACATTAAGTAGTCCAACTAAGTGTTACATTCTAACAATTTTTGACAGGAGCTCCGTATACAATGCAATGTCTCTGTATAGGTAGCTGCATATACAGCCTTTGACATGTTTGATCTGGTGTGTGTGTGTGTGTGTGTGTGTGTGTGTGTGTGTGTGTGTGTGTGTGTGTTTGAATGAGAAAAATGTTCTATCACTCAGGAATGAATTGTAAGATGGTTGTTTTAGCCAAAATAATTTTTGACATTTCAGAAAATGTATGTAGCTCATATGAATTTAACCAAATGCTTATTTTTATTTCTTTATTTTTATTATAATTTCAATGTGTTTTTTTTTTTCATTGCTTTGTGCTCCCGTTATTGTATTCAATCATTCATTGTTTGTGTTTAAATCATGCAGACCCCTTTTTTAATCTCTCCCATCCTGGTTTGTTCCCTTGAACCCTTCCAATACTTAACTTCGGTATTCAATTCAATTTTCTTACTGAATTGTATTTAGGATTTCTAATTTGGCTAATTTGGCTTTTCACTCGAGGGTTTTTCCACTCGCGCTCTTCTTAAACGCGCTTGGCTTCCAGTCCTCCAGTTTAGCCCGGTTGCTATAGCGCTCCAGCTTACCGTTTGGACTCAGACCTCACAAACATGGCAGAGTTTTATGAGGTTATTTTCTCTTTTTTCCCCACTGTGATTTTGTTGTACTGTGATTAAGTAGTAATCCTAGGTACTTCTTAATGGCTCCATGTTGACTGGAACATGTTTTGTTCAAAAACCCTCCAGAAGCAGATGCTTGTGCATCCTCAGTGCTATGCATAGGGGTCTCTAGTGTGTGTGCCCCCTTCTGCGTGCGCTTACATCCCATTGGCTTAACGTCTCTGGCTGGCTGCTATTCTCCACAAGAATCCCCGCCCCTAGTATCCCTCCCAGAATGTGTTATTCCGTATTCATCTATGCACACACAAACGAAATATGGAGATTGTTTGTCCAGACTTGTCTTAATGAGCTTCTAGCTCTGCCAATGTCAACCCCTTCCCTTGTGCTGATCTTCTGTATATAAATGTATCCCCTGTGTTTCAATCTAGGGAGAGATGTTGTCATGTTTAACAATGTAGCTGGCAGACATAAAGTAGCCTACTTGCTATCGAATCCTGCTTATCAGTCCTAGCACTGTTTCACAGGCACACAGTCCAAAGTCGAGACTTGCCTCTCGAGTTTACAGAGTTTGTGATGACCATTGTGTTTATCACAAATCAAACCTATACTGGAATTTTGGCATTTTTGTGGACTGTTTTGTGGATGAGTTATTGGTTTGGTGAATACAATGCTTTACATACAATCTGAGTGTGAAAATATTTCCAATAGCTCAAGCACATTGTTGTAGGATTTGGTCTCAATTAATGCTATTCGGCTTCATTTGAGCTATCAATGGCTATGGCTACCGCTTAGACGCACACCTCATGTTAATATTACCAAACCGACTCAGCCATCCAATCAGCGGGCGAGCCGGGGATCATGTGACTAATGAGATTTTGAGTTCCTTAACCCCAGTAGTACAAGCATCTGAGCAGCAGGAATGAGGCCACAGCCATAGGCCAAAGGTATAAATGGCCTCAACACATAAAGGTAAGGAGGACTTGTAGAGGTGGTGCAAAAATGTAGGATTCACTGTCGTTGCTGGAATTTTAAATAGATTCCAATTCCGCCTGGAGTACGGATCATATTATTCGGCCATCATCTTCTCTGCTTATTCGACCAGTTTGGCTGATGGAATGACCTTCAAAACCAACGCGCAGATCCCCCTGCAGGGCACTGCACTGCAGAGCGGGGGAACGCATCTGAAACACAGCCAAGCGTTGTTCATGAGGGGACTGTGTGCTCGGGTGCTCGGTTGAAGAACCACAAGTGCACAAATTTCTTTGCCCTGCTGTCGCAGAAAATGATTTTGCGTGTGTGTGTGTTTGTGTGGCTAGAAGTGAGGTCACTTGGGTAGCAGGTATATGTGAACTATGAGCTCTTGGGACGTTAAGCACGGTCGAAGGTCATATGTGCCTTTTATTGCACTGAAAACTTCCTCCATTAAGACTGTAAATGTATGTACAGCTTTGATTATGTTTGTCCAGTACATTTTGGGTTTTTATTTTTTTATTTTTAATCCGACAATGCATGTAACCAAACCATGTAAATTGTCTCTTGACTGTAAATAGTGTAAGTACGTATTTAATGATCAACACATGGAGGTCCCATGGTGAAAATAAAACCTAGTTGAATACTGCTGTTCCTGTTTGTGTCGTCCTTTTCTGAAGCCTCCTTTTTGTTTGATTAGGGGTAACATGAAAGAATGTCCTGTCATTTTATCATGCAAACAATTTTATGTTTGGCGATGTCTGTTTGTTAATGCTATGCATTAACAAATGCTATGCAGTTTCATGCTGATAGATGAAATACGCAAACTGAGTTTGAAAATGCCATCTGCGGCAGAAATCCATTGTACGATAGGAACTAATCCCCTGGCATGAATGGGTGGCTTGGAAATAATGGAAATATTTTTTATGATTTGGAGTCATATATTTGTATGTTTATTTATCCACCTTTTGTGTACTTCTGTAACCTTGTACACAACATACTGAGATAACTTCTAATGGTGGATTGTGCTGCATTACCTTATAAACAAATGTTTGGCATCATAACCTTATCTCACCCAATCACGAGATGTGGTGAACTTGGTCCACCTTTGGTTTCAGAGATCATTATGGGATGATGTTCACCTTTGGGGGGATTGAGATCCTCACCGCATCATGTCAGGGACTTGCATCAACCTATCACGGTTTGTTTCTCTATAACGACCAGCTGGCTTTACATTATCCCGCTTATTATATAGCAACTTCCTAAAAAAACCTATTATCTGACTAAAAATAAAGAACACAAAAATATTGTGTTATTTAAAACAAATTTGTATTGCTTCTTCTAAAGCAAGGTCTTTTCGATTCTAAGGTTAGAATTAGCCTCCATTTAGAGTATATTTTATGGCATTGATCTGGTCTAGAAATAACAGACTGCTGAATGCCGTAATTGACAAATCAAAATAAGTGGAGACGGTGGTGGACTACAGAAAGTCTCCAGCAGCACTAGCCCCAATCTTGCTTCATGGTTCCCCGGTGAACACTGGCGAATCATTTCGCTTCCTGGGCACAGTCATCTCCCGTGACCTAAAGTGGGAATCAAATATCAGGTCTCACCAAGAAAGCACCCACCAGAGGATCGCACGCACGCACGCACGCACGCACGCACGCACGCACGCACGCACGCGCGCGCACACACACACACACACACACACACACACACACACACACACACACACACACACTGACATTCCACATTTGTGCACATTTGCACATAGCACATAGCACTGTTAAAGTGGAATTTGCTGTGAACCATATATATATATATATTTCCTGTCTATCTACCCCATTGCACATTTATGTTAAGTTTATTTTATGTACATTCTTGGCAGATATCTGTTTTTGTTTTTATGTTTCCATAACTTATTTATTTATTTAGTTATTTATCTATTTTTAGTCGTGTTTGTCATTGTTGTTATGTCTGCTCTATGTGCCTTACCTTTAATTGCCCCCTGGGGATGAATAAAGTTTTCTTGAATCTTGAATCCTCACCTCCTCCATCTCAGTCTGGTACCCAGCTGCCAAAGCTAGGGACAAGGGAAGACTGCAGCGCATCGTCCGCACTGCTGAGAGGGTGACTGGCTGCAGCCTGGCCGCGCTGTGCAGCCTGCACCCCTCCAGGACCCTAAGGTGGACGTCCCCTCCCATCCCGGACAGTGTTATTCAGACACTCCCCACCGGCAGGGGGCTGCATTCCATCAGGACCTCCCGCCACAAGAACAGTGTTTTCCCCTGCGCAGTCAGCCTTCTGAACAAGGCATAACCCTCCTCACCGCCACCCACACACACACACACACACACACACACACACACACACACACACACACACACACACACACACACACACACACACACACACACACACACACACACACACACACACACACACCGCCCCCCTCTCCAACATGCCAGCACTTGTTTTTACTTATTATGACTTATTTATTAGGTCCCTGACAAGACTAGCCATCTTTTTTTAGCCAAGTCAAATTCCTTGTTTTTCATTCTGTGGAAGCTTTGCAAAATAAACTTCATTCTGATCCTGATTCTGATTCTGAATCTGCTTCTGATCAGAATCGACTATTCAACAATGATGTGTAAATAAGTCAAATCCACAGCATCCAAGCCATTATTTGCTGGCTGGCTGAATTTTATTTTTATTTTATTGATACAAATATGATTTTATTGCTTCAGCTAAAATAAATTGTCCATTTGATTATACGGTTAGAAATAATATCCATGGACAGTGTCTGTTATTCATAGCAGCTGTCTGCTTTGCAGAAATAACAAACAGTAGAATGCCGTAATCAATCAGTGATTGAGTATCCAACAAAGCCTTTTATCAGTCCTGAAGGCTCAACTGTGTTTTCTTGGCATTTGGTTTATTAAAGTTATTTGATTGGTTGTACAGGTTTGTACAGCCATAATCTCATACGTTTTTCCTATGAGATTATGTTCGGAAAGAACAACAGGATAGCTTAAGCCTTATTGATAAAAATCGTAATCATTGAAAAGTTACCTCTTTATTTTGCTAGGCTTATAGGCACCGAACAAAGTATGATGTTGTTGCCAAACAAACTCAGAATGCTGTTCAGAATGCAAAGGACCAAACCCCTACATTGTAATCTGTAATAAGACATCCACATATGTAGGCACTTAAAGCCGCTCCGAAGTCAGTGTCAACATCCGTTGACACTGACTTTGGTTTTGTAGTGGCTTTTGCATTTGAGTTGTGATTTTTGTATTCATCCGATAATTTGCTGGTGACTGTTGAATTAAAAAAAACGTTGGGATGTGCTGTTTATTTGACAGGTCAAGGCCACTGTAGTTATGACTTACGAAAAAACGTTTGAAGACTCGTAACACTATTCACGTACCAAGGTGTAGGCAGAATATCTTATAAATTGACCTTTTGGGTGGCTGCAGGGAAATGGCCTGATGGGTACAGCCTGATGGGTACAATGTGATAGGATACAGCATGACGGGATACAGCCCGATGGATACCGCATGATGGATACAACGTGATAGGATACAGCATGACGGGATACAGCATGACGGGATACAGCCCGATGGATACAGCATGATACAGCCTGATGGATACAGCATGATACAGCCTGATGGATACAGCATGATACAGCCTGATAGGATACAGCATGATGGATACAGCATGATGGATACAACGTGATAGGATACAGCATGACGGGATACAGCCCGATGGATACAGCATGATACAGCCTGATAGGATACAGCATGATGGATACAGCCTGATGGATACAGCATGATACAGCCTGATGGGGTAAAGCCTTATGGAATCAGCCTGATACAGCCTGATATGATACAGCTTGAGGGGTACAGCCTGATGGGGTACAGCCTGATGGCGAACGGTATGCCAGGAATAATTGTGCTAAAGGGCACCACAGCATCATTTTTTTCTATTGTTTTGCAGCCTATTTTCCTTTCTCGGTAAACAGTTTATTTAATACTATCATCTTGATTTGATGATAGTATTAATTTGCTGTTCAGGAAATAATAACCCAGATATTGTTTATCATGTTTTCAAGACAGTTCTGACTTGAGAATGTGTTTGTGTATGAATGATGAATAATGTGACTGCACTAATAAAGGGCTCTGTTTGCCTGGCCATGTGCAGATGTCCCAGTTCTTCTTCCGTCTCTTAATAGTGTTCCCTCTGTCTGCACTATAAGGCCATTTAAATGCTAGTCCGGGAAAAAAGGGAGGGAAGCGGAAGTGCTACATTCTTCTTTCCTCTGGGCTTCTCAGGACTCTTGATGCATATCTCTATTTCCCGTTTAGCAAACTGTAATCATTAACTGTTCCTTGGGCCTGTGTTTCTCCCCACCGTGGTAGCAGACACTCGGACGTTGATGTATGACTGCCATTAAAGCCGGCGAGGAAACCAAACACCATTTGGTGGCGTCACTCATAGCATACACACTCACATGCATACGCACACATATCCAGAACGTACACGCAAACCGTAATAGATAGGCTTATGCAGTCTTAAATGTGTCAGCATAGGAAATACCAATATATATGTATATATATATATATATATATATATATATATATATATATATATATATATATATATTTATTTATTTGCCGTAAAGTAGTTAAAGCTAAAATTCAAGGCTAGAGGCTTACTTTTGCATAGTGCAATTTGTACCCAGGTGTGTTATTGGTGGGAAAAATCCTGTGTTGGATAATTGCTCTCATAATTAGGGGACCCCTTTATTCTCCTTGTTCAGCTAAGTAGCATGCCCCAATTTTATGTAAATCTGACAGCACTTGCTGACATGATGGATAAAATACTGCATGAATACTGTGCTTCAAATAATGTTGCATATAGTCTGCTAAACCAATGGAGACACAATGTATTGTTCCCTTAAAAACATGCATGATGTGTATCTAGAGCTGTGTGGTTGAGACAAAAGGTGTTCATTTTTCTTTTCATTTTTTATTAAATAAGCTGCAGCAGAGAGAGTAGACAAGGAAGTAGCCTCACCCTAGCCCTAACCCTAACCACAATTTAGTTATGCATATTCTGTAAGTAGTAATCCTCTTATTGTGAAACAGCAAAAGCAAAACAATTAATGACAAGATAGATAAACAAAGGGAAGAGTTTATGAGAAAATAATGCCTTTACACACACAAACACACACACATACACACACACATCCTTGAGACAACCAAAAGTAATTAGACATGTTCAAACTGTGCTCAGTCCCATCAAAGGGGTCTTAGGAATTCACACTGAGAGCATCCGGGCACGGCCAGCGAAACAAGTTGCTGGTTATCAGCTAGCTCGGCCTAATCCTATTGATCTCTCTCTCTCTCTCTCTCTCTCTCTCTCTCTCTCTCTCTCTCTCTCTCTCTCTCTCTCTCTCTCTCTCTCTCTCTCTCTCTCTCTCTCTCTCTCTCTCTCTCTCTCTCTCTCTCTCTCTCTCTGGGGTACACCCTGCATACACACACCAAGATATAGCAGGCTTAACCAGGATACATGAATTAATTGAATACCAACGGGAAATCAAAGGCTTTGACACGGGTTGGTCTATAGATTACATCTCGCTAATAGCATGTTCCTATGCGTATCGTGCTTTTCACCGCCAAAGGTTGTACATTCTGACGAATGATTCCAAGGTATAATGTGTTTGAAGTCCAAAGTCCAACATCATGTCCTTCACTCCAGGATGAACAAGAAGAACAACATCCTTGAGGCCACGCTTTATTCCAGTTAGGTTCCTTCTGGAAGCTTCCTCTTGAGAAAGGCTCTTTGTGTCACCTGCTTCTTCCACCTCCTTCTTTCCTCCTCAGTTCATCTTCTCACGTTTCTTCTTTTTTGACGGTTTGCCGTCTTTGGCGTCCTTGTCCTCCGCCGCCGCTGTGGCAATCCAGGGCAGGAAGTAATAGGACACCAGCGCGGTGATGAGGTACATGAGCATGCCGGTGTAGCTACCCACGACGAGACACAGCGGCTGGCACAACACGAACAGACAGAAGACGTTGAGGGAGGCCCTGTCGTCCAGCTCCACAAGGTTTTCCTTTGAAGCCCGCATCACTGCGAAGAAATACATCAGCGCCACGGCCGGGTAGAAGGCCAGCTCCACCATCTTGATCAAGAGATCGCTGAACTAAAAAGT
The DNA here is from genome assembly GCF_026213295.1 of Gadus chalcogrammus. NCBI lineage: Eukaryota > Metazoa > Chordata > Actinopteri > Gadiformes > Gadidae > Gadus > Gadus chalcogrammus. Next base: position 5,930,022 of record NC_079412.1, on the reverse strand, counting down.
CAGATCTTTAGTTCTTAATAAGACTGCTCAAAGATCAGCTGATCCCCTTCAGGAAGTGAACGCCTTTGGACCTTTGATCCATGAAAGAGGACGTTTAGTCAAATATTATCCATGCTTTATGACTTGATCGCTTCAGACAGATAAACACTTGTTATTAAAACTATTCTGTGTATAAATCACAATTAAAAGGATATATATAACTCTCATTTTTATCCATGCATTTGTTCCTTCAATTCCCATAGTTGCTTTCTCCTGAACATAATTTAATAATGTAGTTGACAATCATCATAGTAGGCTACTGTCACGATCCTACTGTTGGGTAAGGTCAAGCTAGTGGGTAACTGGTTGTCATGGGCCGTGTTCCAATACCCGTACTGTCCGTACTGCGTACTCAAAATTTGAGTACGCAGTACGTTCCAATTCAGATCCGGCGAAAATAAGTATACTTCAAGGACCCGGATGCCGTACTCAAAATGGGCTAATCGTGTGGATCGTAGGACACTCTCCGTACTCAACGGCAGCCATCTTAGCTACGTAGCGGAAGAGGCGGAGCCAGGCTGAGCCAAAGTCGGCACATTTTCCACATAGCCTGCATTAATAGAGTCATTTTGTAGTTTTTATAGCTTTTTATAGCTGCTAGGCGTAAAGACTTCACCGTTCAAAGCGGGATGTTTATTGCGGGGGAGGAGCCGCGGCGGCAGTCGTGATCGTCATTTCCGGTAAGTGCACCACAGAGTACTCGATTTGGAACAGCACTCACATCTGAAAAATTAGCGTACTCAAGTGAGTACGGATAGTGCAGATAGTGTACTTCCTTTAAGTGTACTCATGGAAGTACGGGTATTGGAACACAGCCAGGGTATCTGTGGGAGTGGCCAGCTGCAGGTGAGCCTTGATTATGATCACCTGACGGATACAAGATGGTGGATAGAAGAAAGATGGTGCCTGAATAGACAGCATGGTGCCCCGACTTGGTTACACTCAGAAACCGTAAGACTATGTGAAGCCTATATGCCCTCATATAAGGACAGTACCAGGATTAAGGATTATTACGGGGGAATGTGACCGCCCCTTTGTCGTGTATGTTTGTCTATTGTAGCCAAACAAAACAGGCTACTATTTGCCCCAACGTTTGGTCTATCCCTCAACAAGTGAGAAGGACCAGGGCCCCGTTTCGTGAAACAATGGTTGCGTTACGAAAGTTTTGAAAACACTCGTAGCTAACAAGGGCTCCAGGGGTACACATAGGGTGCTAAGAGCTAACCACCGATATTTTACCCCCTCGGTTTTACACAATAAACTTGCGATAAGACGGTAAAATCGCCGGGCGTGCCAAGCCGTGGCCGAACCGGCTTTGAAGTGTAAAAAGGCATATACATCATCCTGCTCAACAATATGTGCAGGATCTAGACCAAGCTCTCCTAATCAGGTCGGCAATTGCAGTGGTCAATGCCCAGCCTCTGCGTTTGAATGATAATGAATGAATGGAACGTTGTATTTTCAATGTTTACACCAAAGATTCTAGACTAGAGAGTGTGCGCCAATCAATGAAACCTTATGCAGAATCAGATAAAGTGCTCTCTTTACTGCGCAAAGCATGTTTCACAAATCAGCACATTAAGATAAATGTAGTTGTCACACAAGCTATAGATTTTTGTAATGATATGGAATTATTTCAGGGGGGAAAATGCTGTGAAAAAATTGTACGCACAGTGCGTTCAGGATTAGGACTGATATAGCATATGTCAGCCTAGGCCTAATCAATTGTGCTTTAATATCTTTAGCATTCGTATTATTGCAGTCAATTCTTTCCCTAGGGTACTCTGCTGTTGACCTTGATGGGGAGATATTTTAACCCTATTTTCCTGCGACATTCCTGCGTCTCCCCCTCCTACATAGCCACTTTCAGCACCGCGTCGGTGGACAGTTGCAAGCCTACGAACGTCATTAGAGCAGTGCACAAGCGTTCATGTTAAGAAGAGTTTCGGGAAACGCTCGAAAGAAATTTACGAATGTTTGCAAAATTCTTCGTGAGAATGATCGTACGACCGTGGATCCATCGTAATCGGGAAACGGGGCCAAGATCTCGCCAGGAACCCAGATGAGTCACTGCTCATGTTGCCGGGAGCTAGTCGCCTGCCAGCTGTGGTTTACTACCACTTATGTGACTTATGACCCCTGCCTAGACAGAGAACCATTTTGATCATACCAGTGGGGTTGTGACATAGGCCTATTTGGGTTGCTCGCCTGGGATTTGAATTTAGCTAGCGAGTATTAGTCAATCTGTTTGCGAGAGAAGCGATACCGGAGTTGTATTCAGCTCGTTAAAAGTTATGTGCCGCATTTGAGGAGCACATGGCTGAGTGGATTAGCCACTCTGTATCAGGTTCTTGTGCAAACAGATGCTTGTGTATGTAAAACACTGTGGTTAGCCAGCTTGGATTGAAGCTAATGGGTTAAGGCAGTTCCGAGATAGCTCTGTTAGCAGTTTGGGGCGCTTGGTAAACAATGAAAGCTAGGACCACGGTGATTTGTCATGCAAACTAGCTTAGGGATTGTGGTTGTTGGCTACATGTAGTTAGGTGTAGCATCGGAGAGATCATATGTTGGCATTGTTTGTAGGGTTGCTACATATGAAACTATTGTTGGTTGTGTTGAGGTGGTCAGTATTTCATTTAATTTATTTAAAGGACAGTGCACATTGATCAACATTTCTGTAAATGTGCCAGTGTAAATGTGCCAGCAGGCTAATTTTCAACTGTAGTCCTTTGGCAATATGTTATACCAGGCACATGGTGGCTAAAAAAATAAACATTAATCACACAGCAATTGATATACAACAATAAAACATAATTCCATAGGACTGGCTCCATTAATACATAAGACATATAATAACCATACAGCCATACAACCCTTAGGGGATCAATAAAGTAACCAACTATCTAACTACAGGACAGCTAAAGTATAGAGGCAGACAAACATTAATGTATTATGAGAGGTGCTCACATTTTTGTATGGTCAAAAGCCAGCCCTTAAGATGATGTGTGAATGTATGGTGTGAGCTGGAGTTTCTAATGTCCACTGGCAATTGGTTCCATAGTTTAGAGGCTCTCAAAGAAAAGCGTAATTGGCCAAAGGAACTTGACCTAAGAGGGACTGCACAGTCCCCTCTTAAGGCAGACCTTGTGGTTCTGCTGCTAGATGACTTCCGCTGTATAAAAGTGTAGAGTGGTGGAGGAGCCTTCCCATTAATGATCTGAAAGATTAGGCATGCATATTTTCCCAACTGAGTAAGTTATATTTGTTAAGAATGCTACAGTGGTGGTAAAGTTTGTGTTTTTTGTCCAAGACTTTAAGTGCTTGTTTGTGAAGTGATAAAATAGGCCTTAATGTTGTGCTACATACCTGGTTCCAGCTTGTCATATAATATGTTAGGTGAGGGATTATCATAGTATTCATGTATAGTTTTGCTACAGGTGTTGTCAAACAGTTCCTTATATACCTAAAGTTCGCTAGGTTATATTTGGTTATTTGCACTACCTTTCTCACTTGATGTTTAAATGATAGAGTAGAGTCAAGAATAATGCCTAGATATTTAAACTGTAACTGTTTGAATGACCTCCCCAGACACACAGACATTGGGTTCACAGCGAGATACAGTTTTGCTTTTGCTAAAAAACATACAGACTGTCTTCTTAACATTGAGATTCAGCTGTGTGCAATTAAGCCATTTACGTACATGTACCATTGTGTCGCTGAGCTTGGCAGCAGCTTGGGCTTTAGTTTTTGCATGAACATATATGACTGTATCATCAGCATACATCTGAATCTCACATCCAGTGCACACTGATGGCAGGTAATTTATGTAGATGCTGAACAGTATGGCGTCCACACAGTTGGAACTCTCTGAAGGGTGCATGGGTCTGACGCGTGACCAGTTCAGGAGACTGACGAAAGAGCAGCTCATCTCCATGGGTGGATTTGAGGATATTGAGTTGGCTAGAGATATCAGGAAACCAGCAATAATGCGATACTTGACTAGGGAGTTAAGGCTGGAAGAGTTGTGGATGGAAACAACAAGAGCAAGCTACACTCCGGACTTAGAAAGAGGAGCGGTTAGCTACCCTTCAGAGTGAGAAAGAGGAAAGAGAAGCAGCTTATGCACACTCTGAGAAGTTGGCTAGGTGGGAGGTAGAAAAATTAGCCGTCAATGCTGGTAGGCATGCTGAAAACAGGGGCTCAGGTTTTGATTTAGGTAGGACCCATAGATTCATGCCTGTCTTTGAGGAAGACACATTGGATATATTTTTTGAAATGTTTGAGAAAGTGGCCAAAGAGAGTGAGTGGCCAGAGGAAAAATGGCCTCTCCTTGTACAGAGTGTAATGATTGGTAAAGTGCAGAGGGCGGTAACTTCTCCAGACTGTAGTAGGTTGGGTCTGGAGCAATGTTCCCTCTAAGCTGCGCCCTGCACAATCGTGCACCGCTCCCGCGTTGTCCGCGCACAGCAAATCTATGCAGCGCATAAAATAAAATCCAACTGAACTGTAAATAAAATAAACGCATAACAATTTATTCTGTACCATTTTGCAATGCAACTCAGTGAGTGACATGTGACAGTAAAACAATGACGAACACTGTGTCCAGCCAATGACATGGTGCGGCTCACAGGTATTTACTAACGCAGCAAATCAATGTCATTAACAGCGCTTTATGCGTAAGTGCCTCTGTTTAGCAGGTTAGCGTATAGCTAACGGTGCGGCGGCGTAAATATACTAGCTTACCCCTTACTATGTACCACTACCACATCCATTCACCAACCCAAAGTCAAAAAGAAATGCGGTTCTTTTAAGATGGAATGGCTGTCGGAGTATGTGCGAACAGAAGAAAAAGAGGTGAAACTGGATGAGATTTTTTCTTTTTCGAACGAGAAATGGCTGCTCTGCAAAACATGCTGCGAAGCCAAAGTAACGAGCGAGTTTTCGGAGGGAAAAATGTGGACTGAATGGAAGTTGGACTACCTCAAGCGTCACATTCAGCAGAAAAGTCATTTGAATGCTGTTGGAATTGTACGAAGACGCAAGATGGAAATGGGGATCGGTACATTATTTCAGCAAAAAAGCACAAAAGATCGAGAGAAGAGGAACGAGCTGTCACACAAAAATAAATCCAACCCGGAGCAAGTTAAAATTCTCATTGACAATATTATACTCGCCATCAAAATGAATGCATCAATGCTGTCAGTTCAACAAATCCACGATCACATGGCAAAGTATGTGAGTATACCAGAAGGATGGCGAAACAAATTATGCCTGAATTATAATTTGTGAACTCAATCAATGAGGGTGCAGAATGAGACGATCTGCAATATTAAAAAGGCCCCCTGGTATACCCTGATAGAAGATGAGAGCACAGAAATGACAGTGCACAAAATGCTAGTCCTATATATTAAATACAGGGAGGAAAATGACGTCAACTATAAAACTGTTCGGCGGCATCATCCAGCTGACAGGATGCACTGCGCAAGATATTGTGCTGGCAATCACTCAGTTTTACTACAAGCATAGACTGGACTTGCAGAGAATGGTGATTGTCAACAAAAAGTCAACGTGGTTGCGGAGTGGTACCGGTTTAGGCAGCTCGCTCAAGCTATGGGTGAGTCAATTGATCACTATGTGGCAGCGCCGCGTGTAAACGTGCAATTTCAGTGCAATGGAAAATGAAATGCTACGTGATCAGATAGTGGAGAAAATGTGTTTGCCTCGTGTACATGAAAGACTGTTGTTAGAACCTGAGCTAACTCTTGACAAGGCACTTACCCTAGCCAGACGAATTGAAATCGCCGTTGCTGACGCAAAAACGTTCACTGAGAGTGGAACGAAACTAGTCTCTGCAGTCTACAGACAGGGAAATAAGAAGGCAGAATACCCCAAAGTGAAGTATAAGCAAAAAGGGGGTAAACGGAATGATGCCAGTCAACAATGCTACAGATGTGGCTCTGCTGATCACCTTGCTTGTCATGCCCGGCTAAAGCAGGTAAATGCAAAACAAGATAGGCCACTATTCCAGAGTGTGCAAATCCTCTGCTAAGTCAGTCAATGAAGTGAGTTTGCCTGAAGTGACTGTCCTCAATGTTGGCAAGAAGACTGATGTGCAAGGAAAACTAATTGGAACCTTCACTCTGGCTACATCACCTACAAGTACACATACAAGTGACATGTTAGTTGACACAGGATCTGGTGTTTCAATACTGCCTGAAAAACTGTACAGAGAGAACTTCAGCACAAGTAAATTAAGCCCACCTACAGTAAAACTGTTGACATACTCAAGACAGATCCTAAAAGTATTTGGATGTCTTAAAGCGACAGTGACATACCAACAGAGGACTGCAACTGGATTTTTCAACATTGTGAAGTCTGGTACACCTCTCATTGGGCTGGATCTATGTGAAGACCTCAACATAGAGATTAAAGGAGGAAAGTTGGTGGAACCAACAGTGGACTGTGCCATGCTTTCACAGTCACCTAGGCCCCCTGAAACTACAACCTCTTTGGACATTCGACATGCCAAAGGCTTTGTGCATAAAGTGCAGATACACACAGATGTTAAACCAGTGCAACAAAAACTCAGACGCCTGCCGCTTTCTGTATGTGATACCGTCACTGCAGAGCTGAATGAACTGGAAAAGCAGGGAACCATAGAGGGAGTTGATTCATCTGAATGGGTTTCCCCTATTGTAGTCACTAGGAGGAAGAACGGAAAAATCATAAAAACAAGGCAGTGGTCCCCGACAGCCACCCATTACCACTGATCGAGGACGTACTAGCTGAGCTTTGTGGGTCAAAGATGTACTCTACCTTGGATCTGAAAAGTGCCTACCATCAACTGGAACTGCATGAGGAGAGCAGAGGTCTGACTGCTTTCATTACACATGAAGGATTGTAAAGATACCGCAGAGTTCCTTATGGACTAAGTTCAGCCCCTGCAGCATTCCAGAAAATGAAGACAAAAATACTCAGTTGGTTAAAGGGGGTGAAGTGTTACCTAGATTATGTCATAATCTATGGGTCCTCACAGTAAGAACATGACACTAACCTGAAGGCTGTAATGAAGCGTATCCAGGAAGCAGGTCTGCAGCTCAATAAGGAAAAATGCCTCTTCAGTCAGACTACACTGACATTCCTGGGCCACAGACTCTCACCTGAAGGCTTACAGCCAAGCGATGGCCATGTGACTGCAATCCTGAATGTGCCTGCTCCTACTGATGCAGCCACCCTGCATTCATTCCTGGGCTTAAGTGTATGGTATAGCAAATTCATACCTAACTACGCCAGCCTGGTCGAGTCAATGAGAGATCTGTTGCGGAAGAATACGACATTCAAGTGGAATGATGAAGCACAAGAGAGCTTTGATCAAGTCAAAAACATGGTGGTCAATAGCCCAGCACTGAAACTGTTTGACCCAAACAAACCAACAGTGGTCTCAACTGACGCTTCTGATTACGGTTTTGGAGCTGTTTTGACACAGGTGAATGAGGCCGGAGAGGAATACACAATCGCTTTCGCCTCTCGCAGTTTATCAGATGCTGAACGAAAGTACTCGATAGCTGAAAAAGAGGCTCTCGCATGCGTCTGGGCTGCTGAAAAGTGTGAATGAGTGTATTGAGTGTATGAGTGCATAGGATGTGCCATGAGTGTATGAGTGCATAGGATGTGCCATATGTGTGGCTTGGTGCAGGGGGATGTGGCTATTGGGGTGAGGCCGGTGTTGCCAGTGCACGGCGTGGATATCATTTTGGGCAACGACTTAGCGGGCAGTCGCATCTGGGCGAGTGTGGTACCACCTCCCCTAGTTACACTCTCTCCTGCAGGCTTGAGTCAGCCTGATGAAAGTGCTGTGCGTTTTCACGAAGTTTTTCCAGCATGTGCAGTCACATGGGTGATGAGTCGGACAAGGGTGAAGTTACCATGTTTACCCGTTTTTCCTTTGTCTGTGTCTCACAGTGAGCTGCGACTGGAACAGGGAGCAGACCCAGCTTTGGAGGGGCTATTTGGGTCGGTGTGGTCGGACAGTAAGGTGGGAAACGTTGCCAGTGGCTACTGCCTTCAGGAGGGTATCTTGACACGGAAATGGGTGCCCCATGGGGAAGATTTTGTGGGGGAGCCCATTTTTCAGGTGGTAGTTCCGGGGTCAGGTGTTAACACTTGCTCATGATGGTTCCGGGCAATTGGGTGTTCGGAAGAGAGACAGGATTTTACGGCATTTCTTCTGGGCATGTATGAAGAAGGATGTCTGTATGCTTCTCCGGAACTGTAGCACTTTTCAGTTAACTCGAAAGCCTAAACCAGCTCCATTGCTCCCGATTCCGGCTATTAATCAGCCGTTTGAATACCTAATTATTGATGGTGAGGGACCACTGCCCCTGCGAAGTCTGGTAGTTGGTCGGTATGGGGATGAGTTGGTCGGTATGGTGAAGAGTTGGTCGGTATGGTGAAGAGTTGGTCGGTATGGTGATGAGTTGGTCGGTATGGTGATGAGTTGGTCGGTATGTTGATGAGTTGGTCGGTATGGTGAGGGAGAAGGGGGCGACAACAATTTGCAGTTTATGTGGGGTCTGGGGTGGCACCAGTGGTGGTCTATACGGACCACAACCCACTAACCTTTTTGGCATACTCTGCGGTGCCCTTATCAGAGGCTGATTAGGTGGTCACTGTTCCTTCAGGCGTATGATCTGATATACAATCCAATACAATGTACAATGGTGAGCAGAAGGGGGAGGGTGGCTATGCAGAGTCGAGGTGGACTCTGAACAGGTGAGTCTTGAGTCTTGAGTTCGGAAGATAGTGAGCGACTCTGCGGTCCTGAGAACGGTAGGGAACGCGTTCCACCACTGGGGTCCCAAAACCGATAAAAGTTGTGACTTTGCTGATCGACCTTTGCTAGCTCTTAGCGATGGAGGTACCAGACGTCCAGCTCAGGTAGTTGAGCAGAGGGATCGAGCTGGGGTGTGTGGCTTTACCAATGCTTGGGGGTAGGCAGGGGCAGTTCCATCGACTGCCTTGTATGCCAGTACCATCGTCTTAAATTTGATGTGAGCTACTACATGGAGCCAGTAGAGGTCCCGGAAAAGGGGGGTCACATGGGAGAACTTCGGTAGGTTGAACACGAGGCGCGCTGCTGCATTCTTGATGCGCTGCAAAGGTTTAATCGCAGAGGCAGGAAGTCCTGCCAGGAGTGAGTTGCAGTAGTCGAGGCGGATGACCAGTGATTGGACTAGAAGCTGAGCTGCTTCCCTTGTGAGGAAGGGCCGGATTCTGCGGATGTTGTAAAGTGCAAATCTGCAGGATCGGGCGACCGCAGTGATGTTTGCAGTGCAGCATAACTGATTGTCCAATACCACACCGAGTTTTCTGGCAGTTGGAGAGGGAGATACAGTGATGTTCTCGACGGTGACCAGTAAATCCATGAGTGGGCAATCTTTCCCTGGGATTAGGAGGAGCGCGGTTTTGTTGAGGTTAAGCCTCAGGTGATGGGCAGTTGTCCAGGTGCTGACGTCCGCCAGACATTCCGATATGCGTGTTGCAATCACGGCTTTATCAGAAAAAGCTGAATGTCGTCAACATAGCAGTGATAGGAAAAGCTGCGTGATGTAATTACAGAGCCCAGAGCTCAATTACCTCCATGTTAGAAGTTGGTGGTACAGGAGGAGATAGACTATATGATGCGCATCAGGGGTTATTGAGCCCTCAGACAGTGCCTGGAATTCCCAAGTCATTCTAGTTGCTCAAGAGGGCAGAGCGGATAGGTTTCGTGTTGACTTCAGACGGGTTAACGTTGTCACAAAAGGTAACAATAATCAGGCAAGTGCCGTCCGGTGTGTTTACAAATCAAACACGTGTGATTTACGCATGTCACATGGTAACGCCAGGATTTTTCGCTGGGGTCTCGTATTACAGCCTTACAAACTGGTGGTGAAGCATATAGCTGGAAAGGACAACGTCATTGCTGATGCTCTCTCTAGAGTGTGAGACCTTGTTTACAACTCTGAAGTTGTCTAACGGATTTGGCAGGGGGTTCTCTTATTATTTACAAGATCCTTGTATATTCAACGGAATGGTTGGGTTCTAATTTGGGTTAGAAGTTATTTTCATGAAAGTATGAAAATGAAATTTAAGATTAGAAAAAAATAAAAAATGAAATAATAATAATTGTTGTGTTTTTGTTTTGTTTATGGGGGGAGGAATGTCACAATCCTACTGTTGGGTAAGGTTAAGCTGGTGGGTAACTGTTTGTCATGGTAACTGATTCTGTGATGCAATTTTACCAGTGTCATCGTTGGACAAACAGGTGTCGCTCATAGCGCTAATTACGGGTCTGCTACTTTTATGTTTATTAACATAGACCCTGCAGCTTTCACCCGTTGCTGCGTCAACGTCGCCTTCGTCACCTTTCATCAACCTCTCTAAGAAACTCAGTTAAAAAGCAGTATCAATGTGTATATCTGTCTATGCTTTTATGTCAAGGGAAGGGATCTTAGACTCATATACATATATACATGGACGCTGCATTGACCTTTGGATCAAAAAATGTACTTGATACTTTAACGTTGCAGCCATATAGCGGAGGCAAAGATTGGCCTGGAAACAAATTCAGGTAAAGAGCTGAGGTGTTTTTGGATTGAGCACTATGACGTTTAATTTAACTGAGTCTTTTTTTTCCAATTCATGAAAAATGATTTAACATGAATATAAAGACAAATAATTTAGATAGATTGAGAATTTTTTCTGTCAGTGTTATTTTTTTCTATCCTGAAATACCCTGGATCCCCATATTTACCTGTATTTCTTTACAGGTCTGTTTTGGCCTCTCAAATAAGGTGGTGACATTGACACATCGCATCAACAGGTCCAGCAGTCAATGAGGTATATGTCTATGAGTGGACTGAGTCTGCTACCTTTGCCCTGCTCCATAAAAGGAGAATACCCATAATTAGTGTTAGAAGCACCAACTGTATAAGATGATGCCTCTGTGAAATGAATCACTAAGCTTAAAATCGTACCTGAGAGTTGGCATTCGACCTCTAAACATTTCCAATCAACCTACCAGAGAGCCGCCCCTGCATCTGAACATCTGTACATATGCTGTATGTGTGCTGCTCCTGTGTGGGGGATTCTCTTATATGGGGTTCTCTTCAGGTGTCCTGGCTCTGGATTAGAGCGTGGAGCGGAATTACGTCCCCGAGGGACATGGTCCTTTGAACAGGAGCTTTACACAAACCCCTGCTTGTATCATCGGCCTTCAGCTGCTGCTTTGATACCACTGGGCCAACAGTATGGCTCCAGTTTTCGCCGGTTAACAACTCACGACAAAACACCCTCATTTAATAGCTTTGACTGACCCAGCAGTAGGATTTCCCCTCAACCCAGTTCCAATTAGAGAACAAGCTTTCCTATAGTGGATCCTCTGCTCCCTTAGTGGTACTACTGGGGTCACTGGTATAGTGATTGGTGTTCATAATATTGGAGTTAGTAGAACTGGCAAAAGTAAAACTATTATGAAATGCCCTTATTCCAGTTTTGAGATGTCTTGGAATTTATTATAATCCATTCTCGGTCTGTACCTGATTCCGTCCATTCTTAAGAGGTGGAAAGAAAAGAGATCTAGATGCATTTTCATGTAGAAAGGGCGAATTACCACTTGATTGTTTAACAATTTAATTGCCAAACCATTGTAGAAAAACGTGTTGGTTGTCAGACTGCACTGTACGAATGATTAGAGTTATCTTAAGACGGAGCACAACATTTTTCTTCTCCTAATCTCCCTGTCTTCACTCGGCTGACAAGTCTTCTGTTTTTTGGGGCGTAATTGCTTCCAGAAAGGCAGTATTTCTGGTCAGCATGACGCATGCAATGGTAAACACAGTAATTAGAGGCTGAGGAATTGGCAGGAAGCACAGGAAAAAACGGACATTTGGTGTCTCCACAGTGTTATTAATGTCAACTAGAAAGAATGCCTTGACCACCCGCAGCTTGGTTATAAACAGGGTTAAAATAGCACTTTAATTGAACATTCTGGGGCTATTGATCACTAATCAAGTCAGCTGGCCTCTCGTGTTTAGCTTTATATGGTCCGAAGTCACATCTGGTAACACCGGATGTGTATTATTTGTTGACATTGCAGGTGCAAGATAGTGGGGTTTAAAACCAGCACAGTTAAAATCCTACAAATCCTACCCTCCATATCTTAAAATGTGACACAATTTCATGAGCAAAATTGGTGAGACAATGGACGAATGGGGATATTACATGTTAGATCCAACATGAGTGCTCTGAATCTATGTTTTAACTCTCATGCAGATTCTCATACAACGTTTTTTTGTATTAGTAGCCAGATTTACTCAACAAGATGCGTCAGTGTGCCTTCATATTCACATTGGCATCCTGGTTTCAGCATGGTCTCGCTTGTACATTTCTTCAAGCTATTCTTGGCTCGTAAAGCGCAGCTGGAGGATGTATTTTTCCTTACTTGTGTGATGCGACAAACATCGGAACAAAAATGGAGTAACAGAAGATCTGCTGTAATAGTGGCTTCTTCTCACTGATGCTCACATTCCCCTCTAAGAATCTTCACTTCTGGAGTCCACAGAATAGACTCTCTAGGGGCGGTCAAGTTCCCCACCCCCCCCCTCCAACCTACTCTGAAGCATCTGCATGACGCTCACCCACGCTAACTACATAACAAGCTCACTAGCATGAACCACTGTGGCTACAGGGAAGGGTGGCGCCTGTGGGTTCTGCGGATGCATGGAGGCTCTGAGGGGCACGGTGATATGAGAGAGAGAGAGAGAGAGAGAGAGAGAGAGAGAGAGAGATTTAAAAGAGCTTTATTTGCATGGGATATAACATTTACATGATCAAAGCCACTTCAATGAGTGAAAAACCATTACTCTGCATTTTTGTATGCATTAAAATGGGATTTCTAGTAGGAAAATTAATGGTGGGATAATAAACGAGCCACTTTATAGTGATAATCCGGCGGCCTAGAATTTGCATTGATTTACACTCGGTTACGTAGTCGTAACTAATAGGATAACCGTAAAATAAAAACTTCATGCAGAATCTTTCCGTTTGGGCTCGGGTAAGCGTATGGTAGGCTACATTGCAGTGTTTTCTCCCCCATTCTCCCACCGTGGGAGCTGTCCGCTGGTCGGTGCTGAATCCACCCGCCTCTGACATACCGATGGAAGAACATGAGAACCAGCTCTCGGTCGACCCCCGATCCACGACGATACACAGACGAGAGGCGAGAGGAAAAAAACTTATTGCGTTGAGCCGTGAATGGTAGTAGAGAACTGGGCTTAGAATGGGAGGAGGAGGAGAGGAGGAAGGCGGGGGGCTGGCTTTTTTTCCTTCACTCCATTCGCTTGGACGCGCTCACACACACGGAGACTCACACACAGTTGAGCGGAGGCGCAGAGAGGAGTTGACTTGACGCGCATTAGGGTGCAGCAGTCAGGAGGAACGCATCAGTCCTCTCACACTACACGCGCGTCTTCTGCCTGTGATTTGGTTTATTTCCGGACAAGTGCCTCCAGTGCATCCATTGTTCTTTTCCTCTTTACTTGTTCTCTCCTTACCCTGTACACGATTTGTAAAGTGGCCGGGTTCCCCGGTCGGACCGGAGACCGCCCGGTGGACCCCGCGCGGCTAATCGGGGCCAGGCTTAGTGACGCGCGGATCAGCCCCGAGCCGCAGCCGCCGCACGCGCCACCGTCGCCGCGGACACACGCGCGCCCCATGGAGCTGACGGACGGGGACGGGATGGACAAACCGGAGGACATGTCCTCGGTGTACGAGTTCGATCCAATCACGGGAAACATCCCGGCCACAAAGGTGGAAATAACGGTCTCGTGCAGGTGAGCCTCAGATCATAAATCCAACGAGAATATAAAGTAAAAATAGAAGAAATGGAAATGATTGAACAGAAAAGTTGTATCAGCACATTGTGCTTAAGGTTGTCTTTTGTAGTTGCTGTTTTTTAATTCTTCTGATGGTTTTAAGAATTAAAATAAACAGTGTCATGGTGAATAGACTATGGCCTCTCAAATTAACACTGAAACACTGACGTTTGTGAAGTTCTTCAAGTTCCTCATGTTTTTTATCCTCATTGTTGTTTTTTGTATTTTGTTTGTGTGGTTCATTTTCCCAAGATATGTGGCCCACATTCCTTCACTCAGATCTTAAATGCTCTTTATATTTATCTATATGTAAATATACGTTTGGAATCGTTTAAAGAAGAAAAGAGATTCGATATTTTAGCTATATTTATACATTTAAAAACAATCAAATAAATGGAGATCTGCCTACATATCATATATATCTCTTTTTGTATTGATTTGTGTGACATGTTTGACGTGTTTGAGATTAGTTCAGCGTCTGGGACTATAAAAGAGTTGAATACAGGCTGGCTGGCTGATATTGGATATTGTATTAGACATAGTGGTGGTAGCCTTCTGTAGGCCTGCTGTCCTCAATGCTGTTGTAATGCTGTTTCAAACAAAAGTGGAGCACAGAAAAGAACGCGAACGCGCCCCACTCGTTCCTTCCTCCTCAGCTCTTCACGTTAAACATTTAACAGTTTGCATCACACTGCTTGGATAGCTGACCTCATTCTCCGAGCCATCACCCATCAGTAGAAGGATGCTGCTTTAAAAATAGATGGTCCGTGAGAAAAACAAAGAAAACGCTAAAAACTCAGAAAAACTTTGTGTGTGTGTATTTAAATGTATACCTATCTTATTATCACTTGTGCAAAGAAGTCGATTACTTGCCATTCCTCTCCCCAAAACACACACTGGTTGCATTTGTCTTTAACACACACACACACACACACACACACACACACACACACACACACACACACACACACACACACACACACACACACAATTCTTGAACCCTACAGTGTTTGATGTGGTGTTTTGGGCTGCGAGGCCAGGCGGTAGCTCCGCTGTGTGTGCATTATTGATGTGTCCTCCCCTGGAGATCAGAGAGGCTCCCATCTCTCTGCTCACCAGAACATAGCCGAACAAGTGAGGGGGCATCTTGTTGTTATTTACTGAATGAGACCGGCTATTTGTGCGAGTGGCTGTGGTGGCAGTGTCCTCTCCTGGTCAAAGATGACATGCTTGTTGAGGAATTTGGCAGCGTAAGAAGGAATCTTCTCCACTCGTTGATTCGGTTCAATTAGACACGTTGGATGAAAGGATTTCTCATAGAATAACCACTGTGAGAAACACATGACTATACAGACACACACACATAAGGTGCAGATGGAGTAATTGGCCTATTTGACCGAAGTACAACAGCCCATTCAGGCAGCTGCGGGTCAGCCTCAGTGTTTATATAAAGCAGTGTTGGGTGGCCGGGTTAGTTCAAATGGGTTTCTTCATTTCTTGATTTCTAACAGCCGTTTCTTCTATGCCATCCTAATGATTTCATTGAAGTTGGTCTTTTTCAAATGATCTTGTTGTTTTTTGCTGTCCTTGTGAGATAGACTATTCTATTTATATTAGTCTACATGCACATTGTATTCAAATCTATTTATTAATGAGATATGAATATAGATCGGCCTTTATCCTGCTTATTCGTTATATATGTTCACTGGCAAGTGCCTATTTATTCTGCCTTTAAAAAAACAGCCTATTATGCTAGTCAAACATTGACTAGGAATTTTGTTGTTCGGTTCTTTAATCCAAATGCATTACCAATAATAAGATGCACTCATGTGTATGTTGAATAGGTTGGCAACAATGGCAAATTCTCTGAATAAAACCCTGCTTGAAATTATGGGAGTCCGCAATTCCTTTTGATATGAAACAAAATTGTCAATAACGAGAGATTGTTGTTTTCAGCAGCACATAGAGAGTAGCAACGCACAAAGCTACGGCCTGAACTTGCTCTACTCTCACAACTAATACAAATTTCCTCATATTAGCCTAAAATGCATATTGTACTAATTTCATGAATAAGTTTCATCTTTTGAAAAAAATAATGCTTTTAGACAATTGTGAATAACTGGTGTGAATGGCGAGCTCATTTTTCTTAAATTGGACCAGGGTTGAGCAAGAACACTGTAAATCCAAAAACGTGCTGTGATGTGATCCTTTGGGACAATAGCGCCCTGTCAACGTACATCCTCTAAAAGAGCTTTTTTTTGCCACTGACAAACTCAGATTATATTTTAACATTATGGAAAGAATCCCCACAGAGAAATATATTTTGTTTCTTTACCTACGGCTTGCTGAAGTTGGTTTGTTTGTGGTTGGTGTTTCAGTGAGCCAGCATGTAGCCGAGTTATCCAAACAACGGTCTTCGCTCAAATAGGACATCTCTGCTTTAATTCAAGAGTTTATTGCCCTGATCCAGTCCTCCGTGAATGCATTGACAGAGACTTTCAATGAAGCTCTAAAGCACGGCTAAGCGCAACCGAAGTTCTGGCTGGGGATAACTTCAGTGCGCTATTCACAGCGGAAGGAAAAATAAAACACGAGCGTATATGGATGACCTGGAACACCGCTCTCATAGAGCAAACCTTATCTTAAACATCCAAGAGGACAGCAAGAGTGGCCCGCCCATTGTCAAGTTTATATCCGACCTGCTAATGGAGGTAATGGGCGTAGTGGTTTTTGGATCATCACTCTCCTGGCCAAAGACCCCGGAAAGGACAGCCGCCCCTTTCATTGTCGCGATCCCGGACGCACGTTGTGGAGTTCAGCGGTTCCAGACTGAGGATCCACCCGGACATGTCTGTGGGCCTGGCGGAGAAATGCGCAGCCTTTCAAAACCTCAAGCAGCTTCTTCTGACTATGGGGAGAAGTTGGGACGCCTACTTTCCCAACAGTTAAGGGCTAAGTCATCCTCCCAACTTGTAACTGTCTCAGAGACAGTCTGGACATTAGAGATTTAAATATGTATTTACATGAATTGTTTAATTCATGATTTTATTCTTTGTTTAAAAATGATTTACGTTCTGCTGTTAAAAATAGATATTGTGTCATTGCTTTATGTTAGGAGTTTGTTTAAATATCTATCCCAGGGAATTATGGGAAAACGCGCCAAAAGAGATAAAAACCCAGTCACGGACTCATGGGTTTCAGAAGAAGATGGACTCTGTACTAGGTTTATGGCGCTAACGTTGTCACGTTGTTCTTTCTGTTTATTAAAGTTTAACGTTTTAGAGAGAGAGAGAGAGAGTATAAAAGGAAAATAAATACACAAAAAGACATCAGTATGAAGCGTGGCCGTTTATTTAACCTATGCAGCTACAGTGACAACGACCCGCCAATGTGGCTAAGTAGGCCTAGGCTAGGTAGAAAGAGTTAGCCTAGCTCTCAGTTCGAAGCCAACAACAAGTGGACCAGAATAAAAGCGCGTAAGAGACGTTGAGAGAGTGGTCCACTATCGGAGAAGGAGGAGAGCTTCGACATAGCTGACAACCGGCTAACATCCACACCACGGCTCCAGAGTTGACCTAGCCTGCTGTTGGCTCTTGGACAGAGAGCAAGGACACGGGACACGTTCGCAGAGGACCGGCGCGCGTGCCAGAGAGCAACGTTCGCAAGCAGCACACCGGTTTCACGACTCGACGAGCGGGGAGCGGCGTCCACAGACGTCGCGGCTGTTTGACGGCTCGAGGAGCAGAGAGCAACGTTCGCAAGCAGCGCACCAGTTTCACGGCTCGGCCAGCAGAGAGCACCGTTCGCAAGCAGCTACCCTGCACCAGGAGCAAGGATATGATTCGGCTCGGCCAGCTGAGAACGACGTTCGCAAACAGCACGACTTCATCCCACCTCGCCGCAGTAAGCCAAGCAATGCCTGTCTAGTCTACAAGGTCTTTCTGACTGATCTTCGGCGTAGGCTACAACGGACTACATCAGGTTTGACTGTGCTGACCTGAAGTTTGAGAACGTCACGTATGAACATTTGTAAATTAGAGTGGACTTGATTGATATATCAGTTGATATTACCAGAGACATTAACAGCCTAATGATTGTTCCTACATTATTTTGCATTTTGTTTAAAGTGGTATTGCATTTTGATTTAAAGTTAAGCATTTATTTAGTTCATTAAGATATTTTGAGTGTACCCTATACAAGTTTAAAATAGATATCTTAAGTTAAAATGTCAGTTCATGGAGAAAAGTCAGAAGTCGATAAATTAGAAGATCCTCTCAAGAGTGAACAGTGTTTACAACCTGATGCCACTTCAATAACAGTTGGCCCAGAGCAAAGAAAATCTAGTAGGGAAAGAAAATCAACCCCCAAAATGCTAGAACTAAAGGAACAAGAAATAGGTCAAAGAGAGCACAAATTCACCAAGCTATATGAATGCTGGAAAAGGGAAGTTAGAACTACACGTGACAAACTTAAAAATGATTGCACTGAAGACGAGTTAGCCGACATGATGGATGCGGTAGAGGGACTTGAAAATCAAGTTAAAGATGCATATGAAAACATACGATTGCAATTAGCACCTCCTCATCAGATTCGAAGAAAGATTGATTCTTGTGTAGCAGTAACAGTAGATTTGATGGGTCTATTGAAAGTGCGTATGAGTGAAGTGGGTCAAGAAGAGTTCAATGAAAAGGGAGAAAATGCTAGACTTCACATGGTGCTTGATAGAGAGTATGCACAGTCTATATTTGAGGCATCCTTGATCGAGCGTACAGCCCCTAGCCTTAAGTCAAGCTGTTCATCAGAGCGGCAGAGCATCACCGTCAAAAGAGCAGAGTATGCTGCGCAGTTAGCCGCAAAAGAAGCAGAAGTACAAATGGAGGATGCAATAGCTGCTCAAAAACAAGAACTTAAAAGACTGGAAAATCAGAGAGATCTGCAAGTAATGGCTGCTAAACTTAGAGTGTACTCTGAAGCTGAAGGGAGCGAAACTCATGACAGAGGTAGAGTAGGGCAGGTTGAGACACCTACCGGTCCTTTAGTACCACCTGAAAAAATAAAGAGAGAGCAAGCGTGCAATAATAACGTTGAACAAACGAACACTGTTAAATATGAAACACTGTTAGTACAAGCCCTACACGATTCAATGGTCCTCACTAGACTTCCTGCTCCCGAGCCCTCAATTTTCTCAGGGGATCCACTTCATTTCTTAGAGTGGAGTACAAGCTTTAAAACATTGATAGAGCGACGATGCACTAACGCAGCAGACAAATTATTTTATCTGCAAAAGTACATTGGTGGTGAGGCACGTTCTGTGTTAGAAGGAACCTTCTTTAGAAAGGATGACGAAGCTTATGACCAAGCCTGGGAGACACTGCAAGCTCGCTACGGTCATCCCTTTGTAATTCAGCGTGCATTTAGAGAAAAGCTAAATAACTGGCCAAACATAGGCCCCAGAGATTCAGGAAAGCTAAGACAGTTCAGTGACTTCTTGTCAGCATGCAGCAAAGCCATGCCACATGTGAAGGGATTGCAGGTGCTGAACGATTGCGAGGCAAATCAGAAAATGCTTCAAAAGCTTCCAGATTGGATTACATCTCGTTGGAATCGTCATGTAACAAAGCAACTACAACAAAGAGAAGAATATCCTACATTTAAAGAATTCGCTGAGTTCATGGTGCAGGAAGCAGAAATTGCCTGTAACCCCATGACATCACTTAATGCTTTAAAACATGTGGAAGAAAGGCCCTCTCGAGATATTAAGCGTTCACAAGCTAATGCATTTATCACAGACATCAATGCAACAGATAGTGCCCAAAAGAACAGCTTTAATGAAAACAATGTGTCAAACACATCCTCCTACTCAATCAAATGCACATGCTGTGGTGAAGGTCATTCCATCCACAAATGCCAGACGTTTGCCAGTAAGCCTGCAGAGGACAAGAGACAGGTCATATTTGACAACAATCTCTGCTTTGGCTGCCTTAGAAAAGGGCATAGCTCGAAAGACTGCAAACAAAAGGCTACCTGTAAAATATGTAAGAAACATCATCCAACGGCACTACATGAAGACCGTCCACCAGCAGATAGAGTTCCAAATGTTTGGCAGGTTGAGGAGAAAACATCTTCCCTGTCTTGCTGTGCAGATAGAGGTGATGGTGGGAGCACATCTATGATAGTGCCCGTCTGGATTTCTTCAACGAAGACTCCTGAAACAGAGAGACTTGCATATGCTTTACTTGACACTCAGAGTAGTAACACCTTTGTAGATCAAGAGGTGTGCCAAATGCTAGGAGCAAGCTCAGAGCCAGTAAAGTTAAAGCTGAACACTATGATGGGAAAAGACTCCATTATTCAGAGTGCAAGAGTTAGCAGTCTTAGAGTAAGAGGGCTATCATCCAAAGATTGGATCAACTTGCCGCCTGCATATACTACAGATTTCATTCCCCTTGAGCGCTCCCACATTCCCACACCAAAAACTGCTGAGAGGTGGAATCACCTGAAAGGAATGGCACAGGAAATACCAGAATTAATGGACTGCAAGGTGGGACTTCTCATAGGCTATGATTGTTCCAGAGCATTAGCTCCACGCTCAGTAATTACTGGAAGAGACGATGAACCATATGCCATCAAAACCGACCTGGGCTGGAGTATTGTCGGAAACTCATCTCGAGGTGCAAGGTCAACCGAGGTAACTGGCCTGTGTCACCGCATAGCAGTCAAAGAACTTCCACCATTGACACCAGCTACCGTAATCAAAGCCCTTGAGTTTGACTTCAGAGATAGTAACCACCGTGAAAAGAGCATATCACAAGATGATATACACTTCATGCAGTTGCTGAACAGGACGGTTCATCAAAACGCAGATGGGCACCTGGAGATGCCATTGCCCTTTAAGACACGCCCACAACTGCCAGAAAACAAGAGGCTAGCTCTGGTGCGGCTGAAACACTTGAAAAGAAAACTTGATAAAAACTCAAAATTCAAAGAAGACTACATTCGATTCATGGAGGGCCTATTCAATGATGGCGATGCGGAAAGGGCTGAAGACGAACTTGTGCCAGGAAATGTGTGGTATGTCCCACATCACGGGGTTTACCACCCAAGGAAGCCAAACAAAATAAGGGTGGTGTTTGACTGCTCTGCTAAGTACGAGAGCACAGCGTTGAACGATCACTTACTGACTGGACCTGATCTAGCAAATGGAATGACGGGTGTCCTCTGCAGGTTCCGCAGACATTCAGTTGCAGTTATCTGTGATGTTGAAAAGATGTTTCATAGGTTTCATGTAAGCCCTGATGACAGAGATTTCCTTCGTTTCCTTTGGTGGGAAGGTGGGGATACGAACGCGGAGCCAAAAGAGTTTCGAATGAAGGTACACCTCTTTGGAGCTGCTTCTTCACCTGGCTGTGCAAATTACGGACTGAAATATCTTGCCAGTCAGCATGAAAGGGAGTATCCTGCAGCTGCCGAGTTCATCAAGAAGAACTTTTATGTTGATGATGGCCTAGCCAGTGTGGAATCTGAGGATGCAGCCATCCAGTTAGTGAGAGAAGCACAAAGCCTGTGTGAAAAGGGAAAACTGCATCTCCATAAGTTCATTTCAAACAGCAGAGAAGTCTTAGAGTCAATCCCTGAAAGCGAACGGGCAGGTGGAGTTCAGGATGTGGATCTCAGCCTCGGAGAGCTTCCCATGCAGACAGTGTTAGGAGTAAGGTGGAGTGTAAGCAGTGACAATTTCTCCTTTAAAGTCAGCCTCGATGAAAAACCAGCGACACGCCGGGGAATCCTCTCTACTGTAGCCTCAGTTTTTGACCCCCTGGGCTTTCTGGCCCCCTTTCTGCTGCTGGGGAAGAAAATACTGCAGGAGATGTGCCAGAAAGGAGTGGGATGGGATGAACCACTGCCGAGAGAATTAGTGCCACGATGGGAAAACTGGCTGAAGGATCTGGAAAACCTGCCAAGTCTTCAGATACCAAGATGCTTCACACCTATTGATGTTGGAAAGATCCAAAGAACCGAACTGCATCATTTTTCAGATGCGAGCTGCAATGGCTATGGCCAGGCCTCGTATATCCGAGTTGTAGGTGAGAACAAAGTGCACTGCTCTTTAGTCATAGGTAAGGCTAGGGTCTCACCCACGAAAATTGTAACAATACCTAGGCTAGAATTGACAGCTGCAGTGGTCTCCGCAATAGTCAGCAGCATGTTAAAAGAAGAGCTAGAGCTTCATGTGGACGAAGAATATTTCTGGACCGACTCCCAAGTGGTCTTGGGCTACATTAACAACGAAGCCCGTAGGTTCCATGTTTTTGTAGCAAATAGAGTAGAGAGAATCAGAGAACTAACTGACCCCTCCCAGTGGTACTACGTCAGCACTGATCAAAATCCAGCTGATCACGCCTCCAGAGGCCTCAGTGTGACCGAACTGATTAACTCAAACTGGCTTACTGGTCCAGAGTTCCTGGGGGAAAGGGAGATAGTCACATCAACGTTAACTCCAGAGCTCATGGTGGGAGACCCTGAAGTAAGGACGATACAGGTTTTACACACACAAGTAAAGAACAAAGAAAGTTTTCTAGTCATGCTTGAGCGCTTTTCAAAATGGCATACTGCCTTAAACGTTGTAGCTCGGATCAAGCGCTTAGCAAAAAGAACCAAAGAGACCGGCCCAGTCAGTGTTGAAGAGAGAAGAAGGGCCAGTCTGGCGCTCATAAATCTGGCACAAAATCAGGCTTTCAAAGAGGAAATAGAAATACTGAGCAAGGGCGAGCTATCATGTAGCCATCCGTTATATCAGCTTGACCCAGTGTTGCAAGATGGTGTCCTAAGGGTGGGTGGGAGACTAAAAAACGCTTCTTTACCTCTCGATCTGAAACATCCAGTCATTTTGCCAAGAGATGGAGTGATTACTCGCCTTATTTTGGATCACTGTCATGGAAACACACAACACCAGGGCAGAGGACTAACTCTAAATGAAGTCAGAGCTAATGGATACTGGATTGTCAGTGGCAGCAAAGTTGTGGCAAGCTACATCAAACAATGTGTCACATGTAGGAAAGCTCGCAGACCAACAGAAACACAAAAGATGGCAGATCTACCCGATCATCGTGTTGAACCGTCTCCACCATTCTCTTACTGTGGAATGGACTGTTTTGGTCCATTTCATGTTAAACAAGGTCGTAAAGAGCATAAGAGATATGGCCTCATTTTCACTTGTCTGTCATCAAGAGCAATACATTTAGAGATGTTAGAGGACTTGACAACAGACTCTTTCATAAATGCCCTGCGATGTGTTATTGGTATTCGTGGAACAGTAAGACAAATCTTATCTGATCAGGGGACAAATTTTGTTGGAGCAAAAAATGAACTAGCAAAGGCTCTGCTGGAAGTAGACCAGGAGCGACTAGCTACATACCTGGCTCAAAAGCAGTGTGAATTCATAATGAATGTGCCAAATGCCAGTCACATGGGAGGAGTATGGGAACGGCAAATTAGGACAGTAAGAAGCATCCTAAGCTCTGTTCTTTCACAGAGTAATGGCCGTTTGAACGACTTTTCTTTGAGAACATTCCTTTACGAAGCAATGTCAATAGTAAATAGCCGCCCACTTAATACTGATAGCATAAACGATCCCAACGCTCTAGATCCACTTACCCCAAACCATTTACTTACCATGAAGGCCACAGTTCCACTTCCTCCTCCAGGAATATTTGTAGCAGAAGACCTGTACGCCAAGAAAAGATGGCGCAAAGTCCAGTACCTAGCTGAACAGTTTTGGGGGAGATGGAGGAAAGAGTATTTGGCAAACATTGCACTCAGACAGCGTTGGCATTCTCCTAGGAGAAATGTAAAACCTGGAGATGTAGTCATAGTGAAAGAGGAAGGAATTCCTCGCTGTGAGTGGAGACTCGGCAGAGTAACTGAAGTATGCAAAGGCAAAGATGGCCTGGTAAGGAAGGCCTCAGTGCAAATAGGAAATAGGAGTTTAGACAAAAGGGGTCAAAGGCTTACTAATTCATCAATACTTGCACGTCCCATTCATAAATTAGTTGTACTCATAGAAAGCAAATGAGATGTTTGTCTGTAGTTCATTTAAAACCCCCATACAGCTATAGTGAGAATCAAGAAGGCTATGAGTTAAAGGTCTTACATGTGTTCATAATTGATTAAGAAGTTACAAGATTTATTTGAATGTATCATAAATTATAGTAACTGGTGGGAGTGTAACTGTCTCAGAGACAGTCTGGACATTAGAGATTTAAATATGTATTTACATGAATTGTTTAATTCATGATTTTATTCTTTGTTTAAAAATGATTTACGTTCTGCTGTTAAAAATAGATATTGTGTCATTGCTTTATGTTAGGAGTTTGTTTAAATATCTATCCCAGGGA
Source organism: Gadus chalcogrammus (assembly GCF_026213295.1). Taxonomy (NCBI): domain Eukaryota; kingdom Metazoa; phylum Chordata; class Actinopteri; order Gadiformes; family Gadidae; genus Gadus; species Gadus chalcogrammus. The sequence goes on along the minus strand of NC_079412.1, from coordinate 5,905,673 downwards.
ATTATGGGAAAACGCGCCAAAAGAGATAAAAACCCAGTCACGGACTCATGGGTTTCAGAAGAAGATGGACTCTGTACTAGGTTTATGGCGCTAACGTTGTCACGTTGTTCTTTCTGTTTATTAAAGTTTAACGTTTTAGAGAGAGAGAGAGAGAGTATAAAAGGAAAATAAATACACAAAAAGACATCAGTATGAAGCGTGGCCGTTTATTTAACCTATGCAGCTACACAACTCATATCAACAATTAGGAAAACACCTCAAGAATTGACAATAGATCTCCAAGAAGTTAAGCAACATTCCCTCAGGACACTTCTTTTATAGTTTATTTTTTGAAACCCTGAATACTCCAAAAATTGCACAGGAACAAAGGGATGACCTGGAATGGCCCCTAAACCGACAGGAAGTAGAGAACTCAATTACGGACAGGCAGAGCGGGAAAGCTCCTGGGCCGGATGGCTTCCCAGTCGAATTCTATAAAAAATACTCCTTGAAACTGATCCCCTTGCTTCTAAATATGTTTAAGTACTCTTTTGAACCAACAGCTCTCCCTCTCTCTCACATAGGCTCTCATCACAGTTTTACTAAAGCCTGGTAAAGACCCGGTGGATTGCAGCTCTTATAGGCCTGCAATCCATTTCTTTGCTGAACGTGGACATTAAGATACTGTCAAATTTTGGCCTCTCAAATAAACAGATGTCACATATCATTTCAAATGATCAAACCGGATTTGTGAGAGGGCGTCACTCATTCATTAACATTCGTATAATCCTGAACAGGCGCGTGCCGTCCATATGGGCAGGTGGGGCGGAGAACTCCCTGCAAAAGCATGCTCCCCAAAAAAATAGTTCCTCAGTAAATCATTGCTCCAAGTTTATTTTTAATAATGTGATTGTCACATTAACTATCTATAGTTTCTGTAGGCTTTCCGACTATTTTTGGTCTGTTGATATCAAATTGATGGTAGCGATTCTAGTTGAGTTTAACGTGTCATGCAATGTGGGGCAACGGAGCTCAACGACCGCGTCCCTCCGTATGTTTCTCGCATAACCCTGCAGGCTGCAATAAGAATTGCAATCCGCGCTATAAGACGCCCATATGGTCGTAAAGTAGTTTGCCCCATGGTCATATTCTAGGACTGTTGTTGTTTAAAATCAAATTACTCCGCCTGTATCTTTCGGCATTGAAGACTATTTATTTCAGCAGGCATTAAAATTGTATGACTGATTTCCTACCTGATTTAAACAGCTGTTATTGAGAAATATCTGATTTCAAAAGTGTTGTTATTGAGAGATTTGCACACATCGTCGGGCGAAGTTCCAAATCGAAGGTCTGCTTGACTGATGATCTCCCTAGATGCGGAGAAGGCATTCGACAGAGTAGAATGGGAGTACATTTTTGCTGTACTGGATACATTTGGGTTGGGTTTATCTATTGTATTAATCTCCAAAAGCTTACTTTTTACTTTCACAATATTTTCCTTTATCTAGGGGTACACGTCAATGCTGCCCATTTAGCCCATTTCTCTTAATTTAGCGATGGATTTTGTCAATTAAACTTAGAACTACACCATCCATACAAGGCATTAGAAGGATAGGGATGAATATAAAGCTTCCTTGTATGTGGATGATCCCTTAATTTTTTTATCGGATCCGCTAGCCTGTAAATCTAAACTTTTGAAGATTCTGGTTGACTTTGACTGTTTTTCAGGTTATAAAATGATCTATTCAAAAAGTGTGTGTTTCCCTATCAATGATAAGGTAAAGCAGGTTCCAGACACAGACTTGCCATTTTGTGTATCACATTCTGGCTTTAAGGTTTTAGGAATAAATATTACCCCTTTTTTTTTTTGATTTGTTTAAATTTCAAACCTATGAGGGAGAAACTAATATCTGACGTCCAGAGATGGAGTGCTATTTACCTTTCTTTCGCTGGAAAAATCCACTGTCGAATTGAATGTGTTGCCTAGATTTTTATATTTGTTTCTCAGTTTTCCTATCAAAATCTTTCTTCCGTTCAATTGATTCGCTACTCTCAGATTTTATATGGGGAGGTAAATTTCAAGACTTTGTAAATCATTGCTTGAAAGGCCAAGGACACGGGTTGGTGCCGTGAGGAGGCATAGCTTTGTAATCTGTCATCACTTCCTGCACTGTTAACAACAAAACTTCCTCTCTCCCCATCACAATTTTCTTCAAGCCCAGTAGTGCGTTCAACGATAAGAATTTGGATACAGTTAAGGCCAACATTTAAATTGTCCAACTTTTCTATGCTAAGTCCCATATGTAAACAACCACCTTTTTCCAGCCGCCAAACTCAACGCCACAGACATACAATGGGACACTTTCATCGCCAAAAAAACACTCATTACTAAACCAAGTTTTCTCCGATATCTTCAGAACCGCCACTTTATTCAAACGTACAACCAATCGTTTCCTCAATTACCTGAAAGATCAAACTTGGATGTGATACTAAAGACTCCCTTATCTTTGAAGGGCCAAATCTCTAATTTATATAATTCAATTATGTCCTTTATTAGTTTATCAACAGACAACATCAAGACAAAATGGGTAGGTGAATAAGGGTCATTTCAGATGAAACATGTGTTAGAGCTCTTAGCTGTGTGAATATAACCTCTTCTTGTGTACGTCTGAATCTGATTCAATTTAAAGTTCGCCACCGTACTCACTATAGTAAGGTCAGACTTGCCAAAATATACCCTGAACTAGATGAGACATGTGATCGCTGTAGAGCCACCAAGGCAGACTTGGCTCATATGCTTTGGTCACGCTCCAAGTTGGGAGAGTTTTCAATGTCAATATTTGAACGTGGCTTTTGGCCTAGATCTACAACCTAGCCCTTTAATGGCTATATTTGGGGTAAGAGATAATGACAATGCGATAGCCAATAGCAATTTTTTTTTCTTGCTTTTGCAATTCTGAATGCTCGAACGAGAATACTTTTGAAATGGAAACCCCACTTACCACTGAAAGCATCAGTGTGGCTTTCTTATATGATGTCCCTAAAAATTGAAAAAGTTACATATTTTCTTAGAGGGTCAACCAAAAAATTCTAAAAAGTCTGGGACCCTGTACTGGTTTATTTTGTAAATCACAAATACTTTAATCATAGGAGAACCTATTTTTCTTTACTAATTATTATAATTTATTTATTTGTTTGTACGGCATAAGGGAATGTTAGAGTGGGATTGAGTTTTATAATAATATAAAAATGTAAATTGTTAAATTGTTGCAATTCTTGTAACATTGTACATTGTCGCAAAAAGAAATATAACCATTGTACATCTCTTGTCTAAAACAATACCATACATATTAAAAAAAGTCTCACACTGAAATCTTGTTGTTGCAGGATATTTCACTATTGTCGATACAATCTCAACTCTTCTCACCCAAATCTTTGGATAAAAAAAAGCTTGCTTTCCGTAGACCAACACCACAGGTTTCCACCATTCTCCTCCTGCAAGAACTCAACTCTGCGATATTTCTCCATTAGTGAGACTTGGTTGGACACAATAACAAACAGACCATGATCTTCTGCTCTGTAGGATCCCAATAAGTGGAAAAATCATTGACCGGTCACCCATGTCCAAGGGAGAATAACGTCGCAGCCCGTTCTTTAAAACTGTTTAAATCATGAACATTCCTTTTCCTATCACTAACCTAAAATAATCAGAGTTAAAACGACAGTTCTAGAATATGACCATGGGGCAGACTACTTTAAGACCATAAGGCGTCTTTTAGCGCGGATTTATATCCTTATTTAAGCCTGCAGGGTTATGCGATAAACATACGGAGGAACGCGATCGCTGAGACACTACATGACACATTCAACTGAACTAGAATTGCCACCATCAACGGAAATTTTATGTCCGACCAGAAATAGTCTGAAAGCCTACAGAAACTATAGATAGTTAATGTGACAATCATATTATTAAAAATAGACTTGGAGCAAGGATTTACTGAGGATGTTTTTTGGGAACATTCTTTTGTAAGTTGTTCACTGCCCACCTGCCCAAATAGCATTTACAACGAATACTTGAACTTCATCCTGTTACAAGATCTATGTCGCTGGAAGCTAGAGAAACAATACAAGCATTATGTGTATGTGGTTTAGAAATTATTTGAAATACGTGTGGTCAAACCTTTTTTGGAATAACATTTAAAGAACTGAATACACCAACAATGCCAAATACATTGGATGGCTTAATTGTCTTTAGTATTATTTTAAAGTAAAACACATAGTAAATATTAGTAGTGTTATATGAGTGCAATAGTAAGCTTTCCATTCAGGAAATTCTATATTGTTCAAGAAGTCCCTGTAGGAATTTCTCCAAGGGTCGTACTGACGGATTGGACACCAACCACGGTCGTCGGGGCTTTACTCTGACTGTAATTGAGCACAGGGTCTAAGTTAAATCCGACCAAACGATAGTCAGATTTAACGATAAGAATATAAATTAAATGTAGGTATGGCCACCCAGTTAATTTTGGCTTGACAGCTAATCCATAGCTTCAGCAGCAAAACAAAGAATAAAAAACATAGTAATTGCTTCGTTTGCCAGATTTGTCATTAACGGTACAGTAGAGTCCAGATATTCTCCAACAAGTCAGACAATTGAATATGCACAGCTCGTAACGAGCTTTGACACTATTCCATTAGTGACACATAAACATATTTTTTGTGATTAAACTGTGTTAAACATCTGCCAGGGCTAAATAAGCATACAGATGTGAGCCTATGAGAGCATCCTCTCCTTTGTCTTGAAGATTCCTCCGCAGATCAGGAAGGAAATGAAAGAAGAGCTTACAGTCGCACACAGTATGTAGCTTTGCTCTAAATCTAAATATATAGCAATGTAGGCCTAATCTAAGGCAACTTAATTACCTTTTTCAACATATGGTGTATGGAAGAAGAGCACTGCCTTGCATACCGAGGAATAATGACATGCATTGAAAATAATAAAACATCACATTTAACAACACCCCAACACATTAAACATATACACACGCGTACATACGCACAAACACAAACACGCATACAAACACACAAAGGGAAAGAGGCTGAAGGGATGAGAGATTAAGATACGTACTCACGAAAGAAAGAAGTATAGAAAGATTGGTATGGAGAAGAGAGATAGAGAGAGAGAGAGTTTGAGAGAGAGATGCTGATGTCCATATGGGAAACCAAAGAAAAAGCTTGCTTGAATGATGCACTTCAAGTCGTTAACGTACTGCTGTGCAAGCAGACATAAAAACACATGCACAAACATTCAAAATGTCCTAAACCCTTTGTATGGGAATAACAATATACATGTGTTGACCTTGCATTACACAAATCCTCACTTCCACTTTCCACACGGTGCAAAATGGGGTGCAGCAGGTCCCACACAACGCTCCTCAGCTCTGGCCCTATCATTTTCTATTTGTATGTGACCCTCTCTGGTCCAGGTCACCCCACACGCACCAGGTAAACACCCAACTAAATTACTCTATGCAAATCATTACCTCCTATCCTATCTTACATATTCTCCCCAACACGAGAATAACTGAACTAACTTTTAGGATGCTCCAAAAGGTCAAAGATTCCCCCCACTTACCAATCCATACCGACATCTATTTTTAAACCCACCACCCGCACGTCTCCGATCTAGACGTCCAATTTGGAAGGAAACTCCACCACTGACTTTGATGCCATGTCTGCTTGGGCAACAGAATGGGAATCCAAAGACATTCCAAACAAACATCTGGTGTCAGACCCGACCCAACCAGTCCCTGGCACCAACCTCCCATAGGAGACAGTGGTCCACCTTAAACAGATTCAGGACTGGTCAGGGTCTCTGCTTGGCCAGCCTTCACAGATGGGGAAGCAGCCAAAGCCCACTGTTTGCCTGCGGAGAGGAGCAAACTATGGAGCATATTATTGAAGCCTTCCCTCTTCAAATACTGAAAGGAGGTCTAATCTTCTCTCTCCAGCATTTAGATCAAGAGGCCACTACTTGGCTTGAGAAATTTGCATTCGCTAAATAAATACCCACCCACACACACACACACACACACACACACACACACACACACACACACACACACACACACACACACACACACACACACACACACACACACACACACACACAGTCAACCCACAAAACACAGCACATGCTAGCAGACAGGAGAAGTACTTGTTTATTCAAGTTTGGATAAGTGACAGCAGAGAGAGAGAATAAGAAGGTGAGCGAGGATGAGAAAGGAAGAGTGACACCGAGATGGGGGGTAGCAAGCAAGAGAGGCAGAAAGTGTGTAGTCGAGAGAGAGAGTGTGGGAGCGAGAGAAAGAGAGATAGAGGCAATCATTCTTCATAATTAAATTACTTTAAAAAGCTTTTTGGCATGGAAAATAACATTTACACATTTAAAGCAGCTTCTACTCTATTCCATTCTATTCCTCATCCAGACCGCTAGATATAAAGGTAGAGATAGGAGCGGAGTGAGTGCTGTGTAGATGTGTTGGAGGGCTGGGGATGGGACAAGCTGGAAACCATTAGCTTCTAGAGTTCTAATGATAGCAGCCATTAGCTGCTCTCCCCAAGTTACTTTAGTGCACTTCTAGACGGGCGCCGGGGCATTCGTTCTTTTATCAAGTTGGGCTTTGCTCTGCCTTTACTCTGTCTTTGCCCCAGAGCAGTAGACATAAATAAACACATGGTTTGGTCACTAGGGTAGGTCTGAGTCCATGAGCGTGCAGGAGACACAATTGAACAGGAATTGAGAAACAGTTTGTTAAGAGTTTAATAAAAAAGTGGGGAGGGAAGGAGAGCCAGATAGGGTAGTGGAGACTAAGGTGTTGGACCCAACGGCCAAAGGATCTGGGTTTGATTCCCTCCATCTCCTTGTCTGCACTCTACCTGTAAGACAGTCCAGAGGAAGATGGCTAACCATAAGTAATCCTTAAATAATTAATCATCCCCAAATAAAGCAGGGAGGGTTCTGCATATTACGCGGCAACTTTCTAAAGAAATCAGTAATTGGACACACCAACAAAAAAAAGAATGTCTAGATTTGTTAAATAATGAATTGCTTCCACTTGAAATATATAAAGTTAGATTCTATATTTATAGCACAGCATTTTTGAACCCTTAATTAATGGGACACCTCTCCTATTTTAACAAATTTACAAATAAAGCCAACATTCCACTACAAATCGTACATCAACAATGGGCAAAAATATAACTCTCGACCAGTAGTTTTTTTGACAATGCAAACAATATATATTATGTATATTAATCTTATATAAATATATTATAGATTCACATTTTTATTTCAGCTCATTAAAGTGGATAAAAAAATGTTAAAGATGAAAGTTACTAATATCTAATCATTTTTGGTTACCGTGGTACAAGCGGAAGAAAACCCTCCGGGGTGTTGTACATTATGTTCTGGTAACAGGACACCCCGGCTCCGTTTATTTGTCCTATATAATCACTGTAAGAAACTTTGGATAAGAACAACTAAAAAGTACCTAAGATAGTTAAGGTAATAGTAGACTATTGTAGCCTGTTACTGTATCCAAAACAACCGTTCCCCAGCGAGCGTTAGATGAAGGGGAATGTCCTTGGTCCTGCAGCGGGTGGTTTGGAGTTATTTCCTGATCTCTGCTACAGTAATCTCTTCTCTTGGAGTGGTTCGAAATGCTCAGCCCAGCAAAGGTCACTCCAGTTACCTGTGTAGCGCTGTGTGATGCGGTCGTATCATTGAGCGAGCTCAGATATTACCAAAAAACAAAAAAGTTCAGTTGACAGTGTTTCACTCTTCGCCAATGTAAATCAACATTACTAACATACATTTTTTCCCTGTTTATTACAGATGCTTTGATTTAATGGATAAGTGTTGCAAAAGAGAGAGTTTAACCCTCTTTTAGTACTGATACAAATCACTCCGGAACACCAATTAAACCATTCAGCATTCAATATGCAGCACTTTAGTTGAAAGTGCTGAGAGCAGGACATCACCACGGTGTGGATTTCCCTTGTCACTTTCCACCCTGCACAACCTAATCCCCCTAAAGCCTGTCAGGAACCCTGTTCGGCTGCACCTCCTTTCCTCTGCTATTATAAGCCTGGTTGGCTCTCTGGCTGAGAATTAGCTGTCGTGTGGCAGACTTCCTGTATATTTAGTATCCCAGTCCCTCGCTCTCTTTCTCTGAAGTTTGGAAGTGTGATCTCCTTGAAGAAAGTGCACCCAATGCAGGGCTGCGATAGATAATTGATCAACCTGGGTAGTGTTCAAATTGGAAGGGGGAAACCTTATTCACTCATTAACGGTGAATGCTTCACTATCGGTGGCCTCAATGTCAAAATACTATTATTAGACTGGCTGGTTTCTGGCGGGCTGATTGGCTGGTATCTGGTTGACTGTTTATATGCTTGTTTGAATGTGACCAGTAGCACTTGCAGTTGTTAGCCTGGCTATTGCCAGACCAACCTCAATCGTAGATTGCACGATGGTCTTGGGAGGCTGCTGTCATTTTCTTTAGCACAAAAGGCGTGATCAACGGGCTCTGTACGCAATTGGCTGCTTGTCGTCGCTTCCCTGTCGTCATTGTGTTAAACTAGCCAATAGCGTGCCAGGGGGAAAAGCCAGCTGGGTGATTGGCTTCCGCAAAAGTGCATCAGAAGCAGAAAGAAATGTATTGCTCCTCTGCAGACCCTGCTGCAGGGAGAATTCAAATCTCCGCCAGACCGGGTTGGAGATACCCAGTCTGCACCTGCTAGGGAGGATTCATAGGATGCAGAAAACAGTGATTGTGAGAAAGGTTTATTTAATGATTCCCCCTCACCCACTTTTCTAGTGGGTCGGTCAGCAACTAAGCCAGCCTGAGACGGGGACATCTTGAGTGGTGGCACAACTATCTCTCCTGATGGCTGAGGGCTGTGATATGTAACCTCACAGTAATCCTGTAATCCTTCATATTCCAGTCAGGAGGAGGTGGCTATACGGACACAAACTAGTCTTTCTGTCTTCTGTCTTCTTCTGTTGGAGAGATTACCTTATTATTTATAGTTTGTTAGGCTGTTATAGTAGTTTACTGTTGTTTTAAGAGACTAGTTGAAAATGGTTTATACACGGGTTGTGAGTTGATACAGGTATTTACTGGTTCTGCGTAGGGCTATTGGTAGGGGTATTCAATGCTGTTAATGGCGACCACACCTCACGTCACTGTGACACAGTGCCCGAGATGGATGTTAGCAGAAGGTTATTTCTAAAGCAGTGAGTGAGCCAGCGTTCCAGTGTAGGAGATGACAAGAACATTGAATGGACAATCTTTTGTTATTATTCTGCTGGTTTTTACCAGTTTCTTAATTCAGACAGAAAATTATTCTGGATATGAGGTTGAGTGCATGTGAACCCACACATTGCAATAATATAAGTTTGCTGACGGGAGCAGAGAGTTATAATTAATTTCTCTCTCAGGATTGAATGAACTTGGTAGACCGAAGCAGACAGATGGACCATTTTCAGCAATAATAATAATCATTTAAAAAAACTGTTTTGTTTGGGGGTATTTGCAACTGTGCAAAATGAAAGAAAATATCTTTGTGGTTGCAAGTAGCTTTTAGTTTAAAATGCAATTTAACCTGCTGTCTATTACATATTGAAATTTATACTGTGGCAATTGTTGTTAACTCAATGGTCAATAACATCCAAAAGGGTGTGCATTCTTTTTCAATAACAGGAAAATATCTTTTAGATACAAAACCAACATTATAACAACATCGGTTAAATTGAACTATCGACCAGATGTTTAGTTGACAACCCCTAGACATTATGCTCAGAGCAGCGGAGAAGAGTATCTAAATAGAGATATAAAAACCAATAATATTATAGATGAAAGTAACTGATATCAAATCAATGTTAGTAACTGTGGTATTAGCGGAATAAACCTCAAGGGTGTTCCGTTAATTCAAGATAATGTTTCCACAGCCGATGTACATTACTTTCCAATAATCTTCAGTAAAGTTATTTTATTAGTCAAATGCACAACATAGGCAATGACATTTCTGTGTCCCGAGCTCTCCTTTACAATGCAAAAAAACCCACAAAAAAAGTATCATAAGAGTAAAAAGAGTAACACGGAATAAAATAATTAAAATAACTAGAATACATGTACAGTGTATGTATCTAACAATAAAGTAAAGTGTCTACAATAAAAAAAAAAGCGTCTAGAATAAAGTATAGTGTCTTCAATAAAGTAAAGTGACTTTCAGTCAGTACCTGTAGTGCAGTGGCATCCAGTGTGCAGTAGTAGTGCAAAAGTATTGTTTGTGTTTTGGGGGGCTATATCTAAAGGTTAAGAGTTTCAGGGCCCTATTTTAATGGTCTGAAACGGATGCGAGAAGCATGAAACGTAGCTTTGTGGGCGGATCTCTGGCGCTGTTGCTATTATACCGGCGGATAAATGACTCTTGCGCCCGACGCATATCTAAAATGGGTTGGTCTGAAACCCGTAGGTGTCTTTTTTCTGCGTAACGTGCAACAAACCAATGAGAATTCCATCTCCCATCCCCTTTGCCAGCGCATTTGAACTTGACGAGTTTATATTTTGACAGCGCTATTAGTATTATGCGTTACGTGTTTACTTTGCGTGTGTTTCAAGAGATGGGTGCACAAATGCGCGCCAAGCAACACCCGCATTCATTAATTCTTTTAAACACTCACGGTAAATCTGTGTTATCTCACGATCAAATGCTCATCAATCCTAAAAGTTATGGGATTGTACTCGATGTCTGTGTTTAGAAAATATTTGCTTGCTGTACGTTTTTTTTAATGCATTGATTTAATAGTACAACTTCTTACCGCTGTATCAGGTGTTCTTTCCCAAATAATTTAACCAACGTCATAAATTTACCGTATAACTAGATTTTGATTTGGAAGGCTGGGAGAATAAACTTGAGCCTACTTTGGTGTAACGTTTTGTTTTTTTCCTCAATTTCTGTAAAAGTCATACCATTACCTGTACCCACTACCCATAAACCCAAATTTGTGATACTGCACCCAAAGGTGGCGCTATTGTAAAAAATCATGAATTAGGTTTATTTATCCTCACCAGATTGACCTGGACTCAAAATTCTTTCAGAATGTTAATCTCTAGAATCAGATGCATTTATAAAACCCTGACCCCTTGAAACATGATAAAAAGATTCACAGGCTACAAAAATAATCAAATATTCACCAGAATTGCCACATAAAATCTTCAGACCAAGCCTCACAAAAAATCATCGAATTTGTTTTATTTAGTTCCATTTGAGAAATATTGGCCTCTAAAGTTGGAGCAGTTAGCCCATTTTTCTTACATGACCATTTTGTTATTGTATGAAAAAACATGGTATCCACCTATTATTAGTTGGATACCAATACCCCCCACTACCCATAAACCCAAATTGTGGTACTGCACCTAAAGGTGGCGCTATTTAAAAAAAATTATGAACTAGCCTTAATTCTCCTTACTAGAATGACCTGGACTCAAAATTCTTTCATCATATTAATCTCTAAAATCAGATGCATCTTTTTCACCCTGGTCTTCTGCTCTAAAACTGTTTACTTTTCCCACAATTTCATAGAAAAGCCCAACGTCCACAGTCTCAACCCATTTTGCCTATATGACCATTTTGTTAATGTATAACTACCATACGGCTATCATTAGGTGGTTACCACTAACAGTGCAAATGTTCAGATCTGTACTCATTTAGGAAAGCCCTTAATTCTCTTGTGAAATGTGTGCTTGGAGTTTTCCTGATGTTGTGTGCTCATCAATCGACATTTTCTCAATGTGAAGGTGGTGGGGGAAGAGGGGGTAAGAGGACATGTTAGGTGATCTTAATTTTTGGTATGGCGGCTTTGCCGTGTGTTTGTGTGCATTTGTGGGTGGGTGCATCCATGTGTGTGCGTCTGTTGTTTGTGTGTGTGTGTCTGTAGAATCTGTCTTCTACACAATTTGAGTATAACACTGTAATCCCATGTATACAGGACATAGACGTAAAAAAGACCACAGACAGGATAGCATGCAGCTGAGGGACGGGTTGTAAACGAGGTGGTTTATGCTCTGGTTCCCTTGATTGTACAAGCAGCAAGTTTCTGTTCTGCTCATCTACCTCTCCTGCCTTCCTCCCTCTCACCATCTTTCCTCCATTATTATAACTCACCATATTCCATCTTATTTCTTCTACGCCCCCTCATTATTCCCATTACCTGTCATCTACTCCCCCCCGCCACGTCTGTTCAAATCAAACACAATGTATGAAAGCATTTGCGGCATAAATACCGCCATATAATCTGTTAATGGACAAACTGAGAACGCGGGTTCCTTTAGATGTCTGGCTGCCCGGGTCGTGGGACGTGCCTCACCTTCCTTCCTTTTCCAACTTGTTCTTTCTCCCTGCCAGTACAGTGAGGATCGGATTGTATATGAATGTATGCCTGAAAGCCTGAGTTGAATTGGCTTCAAGACAAATTGAAATTCATGGCAGAGGAAATGAATTACATAAAGAAGGAAACATCGTACATTTCCAAAGATTGCAATGGCAATAGCTGAGTGTCCAGATCAGATGTTTTGGGTGTGTTTTGAGAAGCACAGCTATGAAACATATCCTCAGAAGCGGGCCAGGGGGACACGTTTAATATCCAATACACCATAATGTCGCAGACACACCATGTGCAATAGAGCATCTCCTATCCTAAGGCATCCCTCTCCTGCTCATCCTCTTCTTCGTTCTGCTCTTCCTCTCCTTCCCCAGGTTGCTTCCCCAGGGAAGCATCTCCTCGTGATATTCATCTAAAGAGTGATTGAGCTGTAAGCTGGAAACTCAGCCTCTCCCCCCAGATGTGTGCTACATTCTGCTGCTGAGTTTCTATGTATATGTGTGTGTGAGTGTGTGTGTGTGTGTGCTCCCTTTGGTGAATGCTGCTCCCCCCTCCCTCCCCCAAGCCTCAACCATAACTCACAGGATACAGCCTGCGCTCAAATCCTATTATCCTAAATTGCTTTTGCTTTCCTTATTTTTGCTTTTTTGGTAGAATCAGGCGACTGAGGCCATTGATCAGCGGCTAATTGTGAATCAAAGTTCTGAGATGTTGTGCAGCATGGCCCCCCGGGTGCAAGGCTCCACGTAGGCGGCCTGGACAGGATGAGAATTGACGTGTGTGCATGCTTGTTTGTGTGTATTTGTAAGTGTTTGTGTGTGTGTGTGTGTCTGTGTGGGGGTGTTTCTTAGCGTGATGTGCATAACTTTGGACTGATTGTTTTTGGAGAGATTTTTTATGGTTCCTAATTCGTTTTCCTCCTTCATCGATCCATTCTTCCCAGCGATGTGTGCTCTCAGCCGAGCTTATAAACATATTAGCAAAATAATTACATTATGCGTTTGGTTGAAGTGGAAGTATACCTGTCGGTGTAACTCTGTGTTCATGTTTTTATTATTGATTTAGTTGAAGACAAGTGTCGGCCAAACTCACTTATCATTTATATATTCTATTTTGGTTTTCCTAGGGTACCGATCAGAATCTACCCACATATACTGACCCACGCATATTCTCTGTGTGTAGTTGCTGTTGAAGAAGGACGAGCTGAGCAGACTTGCATGTTGAATGCATATTCATGGCACCGCAACAGCTTGCACTGCTTATGCAGGAGGAATGCATCTTGTTTATAACCTTTGGCATTGGAAGTATAGTCTACCAACATTTCAGAATGTTAGTTTCTCAATTCCTGTCTTATCTCCTGCCCGATTGACCGGTCAAAGTGTTGCTGCATGGTATTTTAAGTTATTGTGAGTGGGGGGTTCTCCAACTTTCCCTTTATTACTTCTGTCTTTCTCCATCACACACACACACACACACACACACACACACACACACACACACACACACACACACACACACACACACACACACACACACACACACATCACTGTTGCAGTCTCAACTAAACTTGCCCTATTGATTGGCTTTCATGACATATGACAGCAGTATAGGTAAAAGCTTTTGTATTTGTTTCTCTTTTCTCTGGAGCAAACTAGGAAATGTTTCGAGAGTGGGAGGCAATGCTATCATGAAATGTGTCAATAAGAATGTCCTATTTCGCAATTATTTCGCAAATATTATTTTGTTTGGTTCCTTGAATGGAGTTTCCTTGAGGTCATGCAGAAATTATTTTCATGAGGAAAAACAGATGACTTTTTGAAATCCAGATTTTAGATTAATATTTGAGGGACAACTCAGTCTCGATTATCTTAGATTTACTATAACCGTTTTACTCGTGCACTTTATGCCGATGCAAAATATCCTTTGGAGTGTCAATTACGCTTCTTATTTATAACAAGAAGCACTCAATTCAGAGCATAAAAAGTGATCTCTGTCAAGGACTCATCATTCTGTGGGCCTCTCCAAGTTTCATTAATTAGACCTCACTAATTACACCTTTCATTAATTACACCTCTCTCCTCCCGTCCGGGAGACGTTACAGGAGCCTCAGGAGTCGCACCAGCAGGCTCAGAAACAGCTTTTTCCACAACACTACAACACTGCTCAACACAAAGACCCTACACTAGCCCCCCCCCCCCCTTCTTGAACATGGACTATGGTCAGTCTGACTACCTCAAACCACCTATGCACTTTACTTATGCACTTCAATATGCACTTTATATTCATACTGCATTCTATGGACCCTTCAGAACTATATGCACCTTATAAACTGACTGGATATTTTTAACTTTGTTGACCAGCTGCTATCTGCTATCTGTGTCTTATGTATTATTATTATTATTATTATTATTCTTATAGCGCTGCTTTAACAAAAACGTTTTATTGATTGCACTACTGGTTAGATGCTAAACTGCATTTCGTTGTACTGGTTGTCCTTACTTGTGCAATGACAATAAAGTTGAATCTAATCTAATCTAATCTCACTAGTTTCTCTACGTTGAAATCCTATGAAAAATGTAAAATTGTGGTGAGGGAGGGAGGGAGAGAGGGAGAGAGAGAGGGAGAGAGAGAGGGGGAGAGGGAGAGAGAGAGAGAGAGAGAGAGAGAGAGGGAGAGGGGGAGGGGGAGAGAGAGGGGGAGAGAGAGGGAGAGGGAGAGAGAGACTAATTATTTTGGCTTGTGTCGGATATCACAGAAAACATTGAGCGGGGGCTGTGTGTTTGTGTGCGTAAGAAACAATTGTTTGTTCCCCCTGTGTGATGGGAGGAGGGAGACTCTCCACCCAGCCTATTTCTCCATCCTCCCTCCACTGTGGGCTCCATAACCTCATTCCACCTCCCCCCCTCGCTACTGGGCTCTCTCCCGCCGCCATTGCTTGTTAAATTGATTTGGTTCTTTTGTCCATTATTTCATTAAATCATTCTGCATGTTCATTCATTCTTTCTTTCACACATTCATTCGTTCTTTCATTCATTCATTTTGCTCATTAGTTTTCTTTCATTTGTTGGTTCATTCTTACGTTTCTTTTACTATTTATTCCTAATTATAAGTATATTCTTTCTCTCTCTCACTGAAACACGCACGCACGCACGCACGCATGCACGCACACACGCACGCACGCACACGCACATAGACACATGCATATATAAATGCAATTACATTTCCAAATCCAAGGTATTTTTGCTACCTGGCTCCTGTCAACATCATTTACATAAGTGAGCATTCATTTTTGAGAGATTTCCTGCGAAACCTCCTGGCATTTCAATTTGGTATGAATTCGAGATCGCATAAAACCCATTTAAGTAGTTCATGTTACAGCATAAATTACATTTTAAACAAATGTAACATTTCTTTGCATTAAACATTTTGTTTACCAGACTTACCAACTCATGTATTTTCTATTGTACTATGTCAGGTATTTGTATGCTTTTGTTTGTGTGTTCACACAACAATTTGTGTGGGATGTCTGTGTCTGTGCATTGTCAGACAACAATTTCCTTTATTTTATTTTTGTCTGAAGTGTTGTAGAAGGGAGAGAGGAAAACTTCTGGCATTGTGTTTTGAATTTGGGCCAAGCCCGTTGTTGACTTGGGGCTGGTGGGTGGGAGATTGGCATATGGTATTGCTATGTAACGGGCCTTGTACTTGGCACAGGTAATAAAAAGAATGCTTTGAAAAGTTTCTACAGATCTATTTTTAACACGCATGCCGTGGTTAACATTCGTTACACTCTCTGGCTGAGTCTTTGAGTGAGGGATGCGTGGGCACTTGCCCTCATGAACAAGACGCCTCGGTTGATCTAGTGTGCCTGTGTCATTAAATACGGTTTGTAGTAGTCGATATCTCCACCCAACAACAACTGATCAGATTCCTATTAGCCACAAGCAGCAGCAGAGCAGACCAGATCTGCATTACACATTCATCCAGATGTTTTTCAATCCCCAGCATGCTAAATTGTAAGCGTGCTTCAGATTAAGTAAACCATGATGATCTATGATTGGATTTGTTCCTCTTATATACTACCTCATGTAAAACCATACTCATCATTTAAAATTAAAATCTTGGTTGAATGTATGAAGATTCCCACTGGCTGGCGTTGTTAATGATCCTGGTGGTAAACTTGAATAACATAACTCTCTCATTATTATTCTCATAGGGTTCTCTTTGGTATTTTTAACCATTCAGATCTAATTTATGTCACAATGCACATTTCTGTCAACTTTGTAAAAGTTTGTGTATGTAATTTTTAGTACAGTTTGGATAAATAAAACAAGAAAGCCTAAACAGTTCTTGATTCCACAGTTTAAGGCCACAACAACAACAACGAGGAGAATAAAGTTTTTTTAGACAAAATTTAGAAAGCAAAAAATGTTACATGCATTGTCCCGCCCTCTCTTACTCAACTGAACCCATGTACTGTAAGTCCCGCCCTCCCTACCCCACTAAACCAATGTACTGTAAGTCCCGCCCTCCCTACCCCACTAAACCCATGTACTGTAAGTCCCGCCCTCCCTACTCCACTAAACCCATGTACTGTAAGTCCCGCCCTCCCTACCCCACTAAACCCATGTACTGTAAGTCCCGCCCTCCCTACCCCACTAAACCCATGTTCTGTAAGTCCCGCCCTCCCGCCAAATAATGCACCACATGTGGAGCATTCCGCTCCCGTGAGATGAGAGGGCGAGGTTAGCTTCCAGACAGAAGTTAATCTAGCACTGGCAAAAAGTGGAAACGTCCTGAACTGAAAACGAGGATAAATTCATATCTCTCTTAAAAAAATGGAATAGGACTTATTACATAAGCTCCGATACAATCCACCCACATCAGGCTTATTTTTTTGCAGGAAGAAATTCATGAAATGAGTAATGAGAACATTTCCTTAAACTTTCTCAAAAAAAAGGAGGGCAAAGAAACAAAATACCCGTAGAACTATATCTGGAAATGATCCCAGAATGACAAAAAGGAAGCACTACCCATGTTGCTCACTAATCTGGAAGAATCTGCACCGCCCATTAAATGTTGATGTTTACACAAAATAACATGTACTTGCATCGTTCATGTCAAAAGCTCTCGGGCGGTTTGTCTGGAATTGTTGCCCTAGAATTTTGGTCCTACGACTGTTAGTGTAGAACGGTTGGTCAATACTTTGCCTATAATTGTTGCATTACAATTTTTGGTCTTGGATTGTTGTATTGGGTACAATTAAACAATTGTAGACCAACAATAGAACATTAGTTTAGCCTCGGAGGCTGCAGCTTAACTTTTCTGAAATAATAAAGTAAAGCATTACAATGCTTTACATTACATTTAGCCTACATTTTTTCTTTCTAGAACAGAATGTCTTGTGTAAGGCTCGCTGTGTTTTCCACCCATTTCCACTTTAATTAGCCACTAAAACTCCTACCAGCCCATTTCTATACATTACAATAGGCCTAATTGTGGTCACACAGATGGTGGCAGATCTTTAAAGCAGGCTTGCTAGGGTCAAGCAGATGTGTTTGGTTGGGAGGATGACAAAGGAAGGTCATGTTTGTCAGCCCCACCACCTTGGTAAAACCCACAAGAACTAGGTATATCATTTGTGTTAACCCATATTTAACCAAACAGGAATCTATAAAAAAAATTATATTGATTTGTTTAGTTCCTTATGGTAAGGATTATTAGAGTTGAACGCAGAAGCTTTTTTTATCATAAAACTCATAAAACAAATTTCATATTTGACCTAATTATTTCTTATTTATATTGCAATCAGGGCATTTTGAGTTGAAAACCTTTCCTTGTGGGAAAACGAATTAGGTTACCGGAAACACTATATTTATCTGAACTGGCTTGACCAGATCGCCATGGTGACTTATTAAAAGGGGCCCTATTATGTATTTTTCCTCACCCTCTTTCAATTCCATTAGAAATATGGGCATCAGAAGTAGAACTACTGTCACTGCTTCTGTCGTGTCTTATATGCTTACAAAGTGTTCTCTAATACCTTTTAGTTTTAGGAAAAAGGTTGCTTTGGAGTTCTCATTGAGCCACATCCAAAATACTATTTTCCCTTCAGTTCCTTTAGCAACAGTGACTAATTTTTTTCAACGTGCTTATTTCAAAAGCATCTCGGATGGTGTTGATAATCACATGATAATCACGACTTGTTTTCAATTTTCTTTCAGTGATCAGTGTCGGCAAAGATCAACCCAAGACATTAAGAAACTTAATTCATTCCAGATTGCGTTGGTGCCCGTCACTTATCCATCCAGGCAGAGGGATTGATCTCTCCAGCTGCTGACATAGACAGTCAAGCAGAGTGACACATGCTAACCCGAAGGCTGCTAATGCTAAGGCTTCCTTGGAGCCGGTGACCGTCTGAATGTTACCCAATCTGCATGTGGAGAATGATGTCTGAATACAAAGCATTTATCTAGTGCTATTCTAGTGCCTTATGTGTGTGTTATTGGTATTAGTATTTGTGCATTTGTGTGTGTTTTTGTGTATTTGATTATTTGTTTCTGTGTGGTGTTTGAAAGTGTGTGTTCTGTGTTTTTTTGTTTTTGCGTGCATGAGTTTGTCACTGTTTGTGTGGATGTACGTGTGTGTGTGTGTGTGTGTGGGTGGCAAGGATAGAAGTGGAGTGTAAGATTGATATGCTTTTCAGTGCTCTCACTGAGCCGACACTGTCTACCTCATGTAGCAGAAGACACTCACAGACACATTCCTTTCCCAGTGTGTCCTTTGAGAAGGATTCCTCATCCACCTTACAAAAAATGACATTGGTTATATTTGTTATTATTCAAATCTGCATTGCAATCTTGTTTTGTTCTCTTTTGATGTCCACAGTGGAACGTGTTAGTATATTCTTTGGCGGTATTGTGGTTTATAAATATGTGTGAAATATATGGGAAATTATCTTGAAAGCGTGACCTTGAATCTTTTTCTTATCAAACTATTCTATGAGTAAGTGCTTGTATACGATGATGCTACTATGACAGCTTTGAGACAGTGTTGTTGTTTTTTGAGTGCCTGCCATAGAATGAAAAAAAAGCTTCTACTGACTGTGTGCTTAAAAAAAAAATGTAGATGGCTCTTTCTTGTTGCTGCTGTGACCTGGACCACATAATGAGAAGGAGGGATAATTGTATTGGGTACACTGCAACCCCTGACTCACCATATGAAAAGGTCATTCGTGATGGATAGGTAGAGCGCCAAATGTGGAGGAGAAACTAAGGTAGAGATGACAAGGAAAGCAATACATTTATGAAAAAAGGTTGAAATAAAAAAAGCTGAGAATGAGAACAATGTAGGAAAATTAAAGATGTCAAGGAACTACTCCAAAAGATCGTCCTGAAAGGAAAGAAAGAAGCGATAAACGAACTGTAAGGATTGGCAGTGCAACAGTCAGACAGTGCAACTCCTGATGTAAAGTTCAGAGAAAAACGTGCCATTGAGGGATCATTTACTTAAGAGAGAAAGAAGATAAAGACACTTTGAGGTCATCTCTTGGTCGTCCTCGGACGAGTCCTCCAGCGGTGCTTCCATCCAATCCTCTCGATCCTCCATGCATCTGGCTAGTTTTCCAGTGCTTTCTGCTCCCACATCTTTCAGAAGTATGTCCACGTATGTTGGTGTGGGACGTCCTCTTGATCGATGCCCGTGTGTTGGTTCCCATAGCACCAGCCTGCTTGCTGAAAGCTTGCGGTGCCTCTGGCAATGACCGGCCAGTCTCATTCTCCTGGCTGCTACCTTTTGCTAAGCCCGGGTAGCCCGACATACAGATGCTTGTTGGTAACATGCACGCTCTGGTTGATGTTAAGTACTGTGCGGAGCATTCTGGAATAGCACCCATCCAGAGACATCCAGAGACTCACAGCCATACAGTCGAACAGACTCCACGGTCGCGTAAAAGAAGCTGAGCTTGATGTTTCTGGGGAGGTTGGATTTCCATACACAGGCCATGCCATTCAGGGCCCTCCAAGTGAGCACCTTCCTCACTTTCAGGTCTTGCTCTGATGAGTTCACCCATGAGCCCAGGTACTTGAAGTCATTGACTACCTTCAGAGCAATGCCCCCTGTTGTAATTAGAGGGGAATGGTCCGGGAGGATGTAGTAGGTGATAACCTCGGTTTTCTTGCCATTGAGCCTAAGACCAACCTTGGCACATTCCGTCTCCACTCTGGTGAAGCGCTCCTGTGCCTGCTCTACACGGTCCGATATCAGGCTGATGTCGTCTGCATAGCCCAGGTCTGGTAGGACTACGGCAGGGAATCTCCTAGACCTCCTCGGTCTAATGGTGAAGCCGAGTTCCAGCTCTCGTCCCCTGATGGCTTGCCTGAGCGAAGTGCGTAGTCCAGCACTATAATGAAGAGGAAGGGGGCGAGGGTGTCTCCTTGTAACACCCCTGCTAGGATGTCAAACTCCTCACTGTCGCCATCTGGGGTTACCACCTTTGCTCTTTTGCCCTCAAACATGGTACCTATTGTCCGAAGTAGGTTAGGAGGGACACCGTATCATCATCTAAAAAATAATGACCTCTGCCACCCAGGTTATGTTTCTCGCGCCATCTCTAGGCATTTTTACACTGCCAAACCGGTACAGATGCTGTTTGGCAGATGTTGCAATTTCATTGTCTTGCCTCTGTAAAACCGAGGGGGTATATTCTGCCTTTGTCTAGGAGCCGGCTTTACATTGTCATGAGCACACATAGAACAAGACAGCAACAGCACAAATGAAAAAAGATTAAAAAAAAATCTATAAAGAGGCTCTATGCACCGGTGGTAGAAGAGCCTAAGTGTTCTTGGAACAGAAAGGTCTTGGGATGTGCTTTAAAGAGAGTGAAGGAGGGACAATCATGGAGGGATTAAGGAAGGGAGTTCCAGGGCCATGGCACTGAAAGACCTGCCAGCCATGGTAGAAAGTCTGGTGCGGGTGACAGTGAGGAGAATGTGGTCCGATGATCTGAGTGAGCGGGATGGAGTAGAAGGGGTCAAAAGGTCACAGAGGTAAGGAGGAGCAAGGTCATGGAGGGCTTTGAAGGTGAGAAGAAGAATTTTGAATTTCATTCCGGACTAGGGATGGGCAAAAACGATTATTTTCCAGGAATCAGTTCTTTCAGTTCCATTCACTATCACAATTCGTTCGTTTTATTCGTTTGTTTGATTTGTTCGTTAAGTCAGATGGTCTGTTACGTCATTTGCCAGGGAATCGGAAATTATGGAATAAATGTTAATCAACATGCATGTAGCGGGGTCATCCCTATGTTCCCCGGGTCCAATGTTCCCCGGGTTCTATGTTCCCCGTTCGTGGAACATAAGACCCTTTTTTTTAAAAAAGGTCAGATGTTCCCCGTTTTTCCCAAAAAGGGTCCTATATTCCCCTGTAGCCATACATACCGGGGAGCATAGGACCCTTTTTCGGAAAAGCGGGGAACATAGGACCCTTTTCTGGGAAAAGGGTCCTATGTTCACCGCAATCTATCAATCTTTAAAAATATTTAAACTTCGACGCGACATTCGCGTGATGACAGCCAATCGGCGTTCAACAGCGTGGCCACTGAGTGACATGTGTAACGTAACAGCCAATCAGCGTTCAACCGGCCAACTCAGTGCAGACGGTGCAGTACGGGGTGAACTGCAGCATGGAGGATAAAATTATTGTTGCCGTTTGCGACTCCCATAGCTCTTTATATGATAGTATATAATATAATATAATTGTATAATAATATCACGGCCAAAAGCTCTGTGCGCCTCCGGATGGCCGTAGCGCGGGGAGCTCTCGTAGGGATTGGGCTTCTCGGGGTTTGTTTACCGTCGTATGAATGGACTGCGTCAGGTTCTCCGACGTCTCTCCCTCTTCCACAAAAGGTAAAGACATGCAATGGTAGTTATCTCGGCCGGAATTTGGCAGTAATGGTGGAAAAAGTAACAGACCGGGGAACATAGAACTCTTTTTTTTAAAAAAGGTCCTATGTTCCCCGGCACATACATATCGGGGAACATAGGACCCTTTTTTAAAAAAAGGGTCCTATGTTCCCCAGTCTCATACAAAGAGGGGAACATAGGACCCGGGGAACATAGGACCCGGGGAACATAGACACGCTCCCCATGTAGCCTACTACTTTATAATGTTCTGGAGAAATGACCCAGGTTAAGTGTAAATATTAAGCATATATATAATGTACATACGTGCCTTTTTTTCATAAATATCCTTGGTACATAATGGGGTGCAGTAAGAATTAAATGCCGTCTTCCAAGAAGCGCTAATAAGCAGTGAAGCATGTTAGCAACTAGACCAAACATGACTCGTAATGGTCCGAAAAACAATACTCATGCAATTCTGATGTAGAACAAAATAAAAAAAACATGAAGTGCTTGCCTGATATTGAAACCTACAGTGATCCTTAGTTAACTTGTTTGGTGGTGCCTTATCATTTGTTTACCCATGGGCTATGGCAATGCGATTGCTACCTGCTCTCATTGGCTGAATCGTTGAGAACGTTTTAAACTCAATTAATATAAGGTCGTGGGAGATGAAGCTCTGTTCGTTTGTAGTTTAAAAAAAAAGAAAAAAGAATCAGTTCTCTTGTTTTCGGAATCAGTTCTCATCGTCCACCTTTGGGATTAATGAATAGGGGTGATCTGATCAGATTGCTTGTTATGACCTGTAACCTGGCTTCTGAATTTTGAATATATTGCAATCTTTGAAGTGATTTAGTTGGGAGGCCAATGAAAAGGGAGTTGAAGTATTCTAAACGTGAGGTAATGAAGGAGTGAACCAGGGTTTGTGCATCAGAGGTAGAGAGGAAGGGCCGAATGCGGGCTATGTTGCGGAGGTGGAAGAATGCAGTCTTAGCGAGGGGATTGAAACTGAGTGAGGGGTTAAGCAGTATGCCAAGGTTTCTGACAACGGAAGCAGATTGTACTAGTGTTCCATCAATATTCAAACTGAGACTTTGTGATTTGGACCGTTGAGTTTTGGGATTGATGAGGATTTCTGTTTTATCTGTGTTGAAGTCAGATATGCAGTTAGTTAGTGAGCTGGGAAGCGAATCAGGGGAGGATGTTGTAATGAGGTATAGTTGGATGTCATCAGCGTAGCAATGGAATTGAACGCCATGTCTATGGATGATTTGGCCAAGGGGAAGGATGTATATGAGGAAGAGGAAAGGCCCAACAACAGAACCCTGGGGGACACCACGAGTGACGGGGCTTGTGGAAGACTTGTGAGGGCCCAGAGTGAATTTTTTTTGTCTATTGGAGAGGTAGGACCGGAACCAGTGGAGGGCTATGTCTGCAATACCAAGAACTGACAGGCGGGTGATGAGCACATTATGGTTGACTGTGTAAAATGCACAGTTAAGTCCAGAAAGATGAGAATGTTTGGGGAACCATTATCAACAGACCAGAGAAGGTTGTTTACGACTCGAAAGTGTGCAGTCTCTTTGCTGTGATGTGGACGGAAACCAGATTGGAAGTGCTCATAAAGTTTATTTTTCGTGAGAAAGGACTGAAGTTGTGAAGCAGCCACTTTTTCCAGTAATTTGGCCAGAAAGGAGAAGTTTGAAATAGGACGGATTAGACTACATCTGAGTGCAGGCTGCAAATGCGATTAACTATTTGCAAGTGCAAAAACGCCAACATATTCTTTATTTTGCTTACCACTTGATTTTTATCCAGACAAAAGTCTCATAAGGAAAAATATCTGCTAATTTCTCATAGATCGCATCTTTAAATGTCTTCTTTAAATGCAACTGCATCGACTTATCTCCCATGATGGTCAGCAGCTCGCGGTTTTCCAAAGCTCTCCAGTTAGAACATGTTGCTAGGTCATCAACACCTCTACCCAAGTCCTGCCCAATGCCGTCTTATCGCATTTACATGAAACTGATAGCCCCAATGTGTGTAGAGTTGAAGAGAAATTGGGATGGAAATCAAGCCGGTAAATTACCTCGGCCAGTGTAAATGCGAGGACAATGCCGGGAAAAAGACGGTATAAGACGGGTCCTATTTGGCAGTGAAAAAACGATTTCTGTGTCTGTGTGCGGGATATTTCAAAGCACAGATTTGTCCAGGGCTCATGAGGATTGTTGGTTAACCTCCCCGGCCCGCCAATCTAACAATGGGCCTTGTGGGGTGTCTTCGGACTTCAGACCAGCCAATCGGCTCCGTCCAAGCCCGGCCCTTTTATATCTAGCCGGTGCCTTGGCTTAGATCTGTGCTCTGCTAACACTTTTGCTTTGGACACTTTTGTCCAAAGCAAATTACAATAATTGCATTCAACACTGAAGATTAATATAAGTGCAAGGATAATTTGAGTACATAACATTGATCAAATAGGGTTACTGTTTTAAGTGCAATAAAGAATGTTATTTATTATTATTTCATAGGCTAATATGCATATTGTACAGATACGTGTTCAGTCTACTGCAGAAGATGAGTAGGGTATCGGCTTTCCTGATGTCAGTGGGGAGCTCATTCACCATTTTGGAGTCAGGACAGCAAACAATCCAGATTTTGTTGAGCGGCAGATAGGGGCGCCTCTAGTGCTGGAATAACAAGCTGTTTGGCAGTAATGGAGCATGGTAAACAGGCTGGGGTGTAAGGTTTCACTATGTACTGGATGTAGGATGGCAAGAGCCATTTGCAGTACGGTAAGCAAGTACCAGTGCCTTCAATTGGATTTGAGCAGACACTGGTGGCCTCTGCAGGGTGCAGAGGAGTAGCGTCGTTTGGGAGAACTTGGGTAGTTTCCAAGCCATGCTGCTGCACTTTGAATGAGCTGCAGAGGAAGAATGGTACATGCAGGCAGACCAGCCAGAAGCATGTTGCAGTAGTCTACATGCGAGATGATAAGAGCCTGACCCAAAACATGCATGGCCTGGCTGTAGAATGGATGTTTCCCCCTGATGTTGTACAGCATGAAAATGTAGGAGGGATCGGTCGCAGCAAAGGATCATTTAGTGCAGGGATGGGCAACTGGCGTCCCGCCAAAAATGTATTTTTTATTAGTGTTATTTTTTTTTATGGTTCTGCTAGAGGCTGTGATGCAATCACAAATTGCGCTATCACCTATCCCTCTTCTGCCGATCAGGTTTTATGTGTATTTCGGCGTTTGTTGTGTTTTATCGTGTGTTGTTTTTACGTTTGGCAAGATTTTATCAACAATAGTGCTATATTAAGCTTGCATTTGGCTAATCATCATGAGCTTATGCTGTGTAAATGGACTTTTCTCTGGACCGGCAACTCCATCGCCACCTACCCGGGCAGGCTCGTTTATTTGCAAGACCAGCTGTTGGGGCTGAAACCGCGCTCACCTGGAGCCATCGCAGGTATCCCTCCTAACAAACCAGATACCTCCGGAGTTAATCCGTGGTAACAAGCAGAGGCGAACACAGGTGAAAAGAGGGTCTAGAGGTGGGATTTGTAACAGACTGCGTAAAAGAGGCATCCGACTAACTAAACCTGGTTGATTGATTGATTGAAATTCTTTATTGACACACATGTACAAAGGTAAGTGTACAAATGTACATCAGGTCAAAAGGATGACACAAAAAAGCCCATCGGCTTATTTCCATTATGGTCCCTTTGTAGTGTCAGCATGTTGATAGCTGTAATGTGTGTGTTAAATGTAATGTACATGTGGGAACAAAGTAAAAAATTACATTCCAATCACGCATTCACAATTTATAAAAAATTACATTCCAATCACACATTCACAATTCATAAAAAATGACATTCCAATCACACATTCACAATTCATAAAATATGACATTCCAATCACACATTCAGAATTCATATCAATATACATTTCATAACAATCTATAAAAGAAACACCGTAATAAATATCCCTATGACTGTCTGCTGCTCAACCATTTTTTTAAGGCTGTTTTAAAACTGACAAGAGAAAAAATTGTTTTCATACTAGCAGGTAACCCATTCCATAAAACTGCAGCTGAATATAAAAAAAGAGCCCTTTCCCATAAAACTTCTGAATCTGAACAACACCAGATCAGTTGCACTTCTCCTTGTGGAGTAGATATGTGTGTTTAGTATCCTAGAGTAGTAATTGCCTAAATATATACATAAATAATATTAATAATTCTATGCACCATACACAGTTGTATATAGTTTACTCTATCCTCTACTTTCAACCACTTCAGGCTACTAAAATGAGCAGGAGTGAGATGAGTGAGAGGTTGTAGCTTTACTAGTTTCAGTAAAGGATCAGCCTTACTAGTTTATTTTGAGATGTTTGTAACTTCTTTTTGAGGATTTTTGGGAGGTTTGTAAACCATGAAGTGCATGCATAAGCAAAGTGGCCTTGTACTAGGGCCCCAGCCAGTATCTCGAGAGCTTTCCTATCAATTAGGTGGGATATTCTAGCCAGAAAATTTATTCTCTGATTTATTTTGGAAATAACCTTCACAGCCATACCCTCCCCGGTTAATTTATTGTCCAAAATGTAACCTTAGTATGTCAGTTTGTTTGGCTGTGATCTCAGAATCACCCACTACCACCTTGAATCCAGGGGGGTATACCACGGACCTCGCTGAACATACCAGGGCTTTCTTGGGAAAACCTGGCTCGACAGAGCCGCAACTCGCAATCAGAGTTAAATGGTACCACGACGCTCACTTTAGATTCAATTAGTTTAACCAGGTTTTCCGCTTCAGGTTCAATGCGCGTTAACATAAAAGGGGCGTTTCTCGCGTCATTTGACTCACCCTTATGCAAAATAAATCGCGTGAGAGCGGTGTATTTCATCCAAGGCGAGCAGTGTGTTATTATTAACTCCTACGAGGAATTCGAAGTTCAAATCACAGCCAAGGGGAACACGGTTGCCCATAATATGGCTAGGGTGGCGTGCTGGCAAAAAATAGCCTACCGTGTTAATTCGTAAGTGAAAAGATTCTGCATATTGTCTAAAAAATATTATGCATCATCATCCCTTTTACCCCCATATATATGTGGGGCCCCATGTTTGCTCCTATGAACATGGGGCCAAGTCAAAAATAAATATTAAAATAATATTCAATGTGGTAAGTTGTAAGCATCCATTTGAATAATTTCAGGTGAAACTAGCCTATGATTTAGTTTTCCGACTATGGAGGTGATTTTTCTTTACAATTCTCACAGCTATAATATTAATTTGTAGAATAAAAAATGCCTAGGCCTAATTGTGTCACTGACATAGCGGTTATATAAGGGATAATGGACAACACGGCACTTGACTATAGGTTAATGTAAGTTGAACGTGCGGGGCCACCTTCGAACTTGAAACACAGACACACTGCGCAACACTAGCCGCGTTTACATGGCACATCTGATCCGCAGAGATTTCTATGCGGAATAGATCCGTTCCTAAAATGTGATCCCCTACTGTATACATGGCAGTAACAAAAGTGTCCGTTATGTCTCTCGCGCACACCTGACACATCTCTAGACCGGCGGCGACATAATGGACGTCTTATCACTATTTGGCATTGTGAGTTTGATTTTAATGAAAGCACAGCAGGAGAGAGCTTTTCTTTGCCTGCTCCTTCAATTAAGAAGGAGGACAGCACAGCTACGTCCGATCTTTATATTCACCACCACCTCCGCCGCAAACAAGAGGAATTTGAATGTGGTCCGCAGCCAAGACTGGTGGTAGAGAGTGGTCTCTCTAAGTTAATAAGTATTTTAACGTTCAGCATGCAAAAGTACTAGTAGTAGCCTACTCATTTGCAGTTATCTCGGACGCGCGCGGACACTACGATACGCGGACACGTCATTAATAAACACCCATGTCCCATCGCTTAGCAACCGCACACGCTTACCGGACTACTTACGAACACGTGAATCAGGCAATAAATCCACTTTCCTTGACAGCGGTCAAGTTCGGTGTGCATAAAAGTACTAACGGAGCTCAGTGGACCAATTGCAAACTACTGCAGCTGCTCTAAGTTAAACCCCAATCTGTTCGGAATAAGTGTATACATGTCGATTGAACCGGACTACACCACCACTTCTATTCGGCATAGAATTCTATGCCGAACAGATAATTGTATTCCGAATGAGGCGTATATATGATCATTTTCTATTCCGCATAGAAATCTATGCGGATCAGATGTCCATGTAAACGCGGCTAGTAAGTGCACGGCTTCTTTGTGTAGCATTGACTACATACGGTCCAACAAGGAAGATCAAATAACCAATACCCTCTGATGAGAATCTGTATCTCTCATAAAGAATATCGTCAGACAATGCCAAGGGATTGGTTCTGTTCCGAAAAACCCTCTGTCTCCGGAGAGACGCATGTACGATAAGTGCCCCGAGGTCCACGGGAACACCCACAAATGGTGACGCCATTGTCGGAGGAGGGGCTAGGATGCTGCACACACCGATATAAGTAGCCGATCTCCGGGTAGACTAAGCTGAAAAGCTGCTCCCGACCAGGTTTGGTTGCGAGCGTAAGTCACCATGGTGATACAGCGACACTTAGAGAGACCGACTTTCGTGGTACAGCTAACCCAGGCTTTCAGCTCAACATACCTTGCTAACCCTCTAATCGAGCTTCGTAGTACAGGCCCCAGGTGACTTCCTCAATTTTGAATTTGATCCAAAGAATATTGATTCAGTTTTACCTAAATGGAGGGACAGCTTGTTTTCAGACAGCCATGTATTGACCTTCTGAAGTTCTGAACTTAGTGAGAGACTTTAAGAGGGCTGAGTCATCTGCATAAAGATGGAGGTTGCAGGTACAAGTAGTCTCCATGTCATTGATATAAAGCAGAAAAAATAGAGGCCCTAGGATGCTTCCTTGGGGGACACCACATGACAGTGGAAGTGGGTTTGATATAATCCCATTTCCATCCACTACTTGTTCTCTGCCTTCCAAATAGGACTGAATCCACTGAAGTGATGTATTGTTGAAACCCAAGGCCCTGAGTTTAGCTAACAGAATAGTGTGGTAAACTGTGTCAAAAGCTTTTTGAAGATCTAACATAACCATACCACAATATTTTCCTTCATTCACTTCTTCCTTGATGTGATCCATCAAATAAAGCAGACTAGAGTGTGCCTTTATAAAACCAGATTGAAATTCATAAAGGAGATTGTGTGAGGATAAGTAGTTTTCTATCTGCTCATAAACAACCCTTTATTATTTTTGAGAGGCAACATAGTATGGATACCAGAGCATGTGAGCGGAGCGGAGCGCCGCGCAATTCCCGCTCCCCGCTCGGGAGGATGTCCGCTCATTCGCTCTGCTGCTCAACGTTGTGCCAGGGCGTTCCGCTCAAAACCGCTCCGCGCTCATCTTAAATTTCCTGCCGCTCCGGCGAAATCGCTCCACGCTCCGCTCAAATTTACTTCCCAAACTCCATCTTGCTACTCTCGCGGGCACACGAGGAGCCAGTGTTGCGGGGGTGGGGGGGGTGGAAGGGTCTCACGTGACGCGTTTTATCCAATCAGGTTGCTTGGATGCTCCCATTGAAACCCATTCTATTCTACGTGAACCACCTACATGTAAGCCGCTAGAAGCAGTTAAAATCGGAGCGGACTGGAGCGGAGTGAAATCCCCGCTCCGGCCTTTGAATTTAAAACCGCTCTGCGCTCCAACCCGCTCCAACCTATTTCTTCCGCTCCGCTCCACCACCCGCTCCACGCTCCGCTCCGCTCACATGCTCTGATGGATACAGGGCGATAGTTTCCCTGCTCTAATTTACTTCCTTTTTTGTATAAGGGAGTTACCCTTGCCCTTTTAAATTTGTTTGGAAATGTGCTTTGTTCAATGGACAAATTGGTTAGATGGGTTATGCATGGAGCAATAACTTCTGCAGCATCTTGAATGAACCTTGTGGGAATATTATCCAAACCTTTTGCTTTGTGGATTTAGACTATTAAGCTTTTGAAAAATTGAATCATTGGATACTTTCATCAGAGAAAATGTGTATGCCTGGACTCCCTTCTGCAGATAAAACTGTTGTACATGATTGTCACCATAGAGCCCTGCCTGGTTGGGCAACTTTTTCACCAGTGTGTTGATTTTAACTGTTTGCCACCGTTAATTTATCAGATATAACTGTGCCTTCAATATCTAGATTGAGGTTAAAAGATTTAGTCTTGACTGTTTTACTGTACCCTAAAAGCTTCAAGGTCTTCCTTGGGTCATTCCTATTTTCTGCTATTTGGCTTGGCTTTCCTTATCAATCGGTGTACCTCATTCCTTTGTTTTTTATACTCCATGAACAAATTCTCATCTTTACTCTTCCTAGACTAATTAAAAAGACCATTTATTTTCTTAATGGCTTTTAAAATGTCAGCATTTATCCAGGGCTCTGTTCTGACTTTAATTCTGATGTTTTTTACTGGAGCAATAGTGTCAACCGCTACCTGAAACAATGATTTAAAGTATACCCAAGCTTTATCCACCTCTGCACAATTGAATACTGGAGACCAATCTGTATCCCTTAAGAGTGTAAACAAAGCATCCTTGCTGTAGTTTTTCAGAGATCTGGCTTTAATTGTATTATGGCAATTTAACTGCACTTTTTTGATTTTGGGTGTACAGAAAATCATAGAATGATCACTGAGGCCATAGTCAATTACTCCACTTTTCAATATTTTGGATTGATCTGATACAAGTATTAAATCAATGATGGTTTGAGTGTCAGCACAAACCCTTGTGAATTGTGTAATCAACTGGTGTAAATCAAATAGGTTGCAGAAAGACCTGCCATAACTCTGTTAAATGTAAGATCGCTCGGGAACAAGTCTGATGAGCTGTCCACACTCGTGAGTGATTCGGACTATTGGCTGACAAGTCTGTTCTGTTTTACAGAGACATGGCTATCAGATGATGTGGATTTTTAATCATACGCTTTAATGTCATACGCTTCAACAGGGATGCACAGAGAACACAGAAGTCGATTGGGGGCGGGCTCTGTATAGCTGTCAACAACAACTGGGCAAATTCACTGTCAGAGAGACTCAGGCCACGTTAATACGTAGCAGGGTATTTATAGAAACGAATATTTCCCCCCCTCCGTTTTCAAAAATAACATTGTGCACACTATCGTTTTCAAAAAAGTTCCCTTCGTGTAAACGCGGCCTCAGAGCTGCAAGCACTAAGAACTCATGACTCTTTAGAAGCAGTATTTACCTTGAGAATTCTCCCATATAATTTTAGTATATGTACCTGGACCTGATTTTACAATGGCTGGTGAACAAATAGTAGACAGCTACTCCAGCCCTGTAGGTCAAACTGTTGATCCACCAGTATTTCTACTAGGGGATTTTAACAAATGCAACATCAACACACATCTAGCCAACCTTGAGCAATATGTTTACAGTCCCCACTAGAATGCACAAATACTGGACTTATGCTATGGTACCATTCAAAATGCATACATTTCAAAAGCTCTTCCTCCTATTGGTCATTCTGACCACAAAGTTATTTTGTTGCTACCAAAGTACAGGTCACAGCTTGAAAGGGGCTTTTTTATGAGTTTTTTTATGGACTTTTCCTCTGCTTTTAATACTGTTCACATATATACACTGCTGCATTTCCTAGTGGAGCTACAGGTCCACCCTACACTGATTTTATGGATTAAAAGCTTTTACAGGACAGGCCACAACAATTGCATGTGAATGGTTTTAAATTGAGAAAACTGGTTTTAAATACTGGTGTCCCCCAAGGTTGTGTTTTATCCCCCGTTCTCTTCTCTGTCTACACCAACAACATTTCCTACAGTGGAGAATGAATGACCCTTCAAAGTATGCAGACGACATGGCCTTAGTAGCCCATTTGACGGACAACAAGTTGAACAAGTTGACGTTTTTAAATACCTTGGGACAGAGAGTTTTTAATGTCAGCAAGGACATTTTAACTGTGGTTTACTGTTTTGAATTTCATTCATTGAATCCATAGTCACTTTCAATATCTCAGCCTGGTACAACACCTTCACCGTCAAGCACTAAACAAAACTTGCCCGGATAGTAAATAAGGCCAGAAAATAATTGGCTCTCCCCAAACCCCCCTAACAGAACTGTACACCCGGTCAGTTCTCAGGAAAGCCAATACAATTACACAGGACCCCCCCAAACCCTCCACCAATCCTTTGAGTTACTGCCATCAGGTTGACGCTACAGGGTCCCGTTGGCACGAAAATACGTATTTTATCCCCACTGCCATCACCACATGAACAGTAGCAAATAGGCAACATATCTCGCTCCATTCAGTCATCCCTTTGCACTGCTTGCATTCTTTTGCATTAATCTATTGCCATTGTTTTAGACTCTCTGTCTTTTTCTGAATTTCGGTCAGTTGTGACAGACAATACATATTTTCTTATCTTATCTTATGTTTGTGAGCCCTCTGCACTGAGACAAATACTAATGTAGTAATCCATCAATCACTGTGCTTGTTTCTTTTAAATCTTATTGTATTTGTCGTTTAACAAGAGTACAGGCATGTAAAAAATGGATTTGGGAATGGAAAATATGAAATGTATGTATGTTGGTTGAATTAACATACAGACATATATATATATATATATATATATTTATTTATATATCCAAATATTTTATTCTTATTTAGAATTATTTTCTAGCTTCTCTCATATGCGATTGGTTGAAATTCACGGTCATGTGACCCTCTGATGGTGATGATGAAAAATGTTGGCCCTCTTTATCAGGAAAATTGTCCATCCCTGATTTAGTGTCTCACCCAGGTTCCTTGCTTTCCGAGTCACAGGCACCACAAAGTTGTCATTATTGATGGAAAGGTCTAGGATTGAAGAGGCCTTCCCTTCAAGGATATGCATCTTTTTTATACATGGCATGCATCGTAATTTCATTTATTAACAGTAACAGAGTAATTGGGGATTGGGAGCTCAAGAGCAGCCAACAATGTAGACATTTCCGAGGTCAGGTGAGATTCTGAGAGGAGAATGTTTTTGATTGTACAATAAATACACAAATATGTGATCAGTTTGCCATTGTATGAACCAGCAAGCTACAAACATGTTTCCATGGCAATACACTTGAACAACACACACACACACACACACACACACACACACACACACACACACACACACACACACACACACACACACACACACACACACACACACACACACACACACACACACACACACACAATAGTATTTAATAGTATTTTTGAAGTAGACAAATAAGTGCACCATTACTACAGTTTGATTCAGTTTTCAAAATGCTTTCCCATTTCCTGTAGACCTAGTCGATCATGGCTACTTAGGTCTCAATAGAAGCAGCAACATAGCCTATATCGTGTAGGAAAATAGCTGGAGAGTGGTTACCACAAGCTGGTAAAAGAAATGCTAAATGTTAAATAGGCAGTTATTCATTATACTACATGACAAAAGTCTATATTGATTTCCTTTCAAATACAACATTATGGCAGCTTCTTCCATGTCTTGGTGGACTATGTTTTCTATGATCTCCAACATAGCAAAGCTATGCTATTTTTCACTGTTACTAAAATAATAGTGTAATGTAGAAAAGCTAGACTCCACCAACTGGGCTGTGAACCTTCTACTCTACTCCAAACTAATATCTTGTTCTTTTGGTGTCGTCAAAGGGACTTTTGGATTTGATGTTGGCTAACTCCAAGGAGAAGCTCTTTAAGGGCAGCTGTTAATGATGAGGACTGTGTCCGAGAAAGATGGTAGAACATGGTGTGAGGCGAATTTGATATACATTTGGTAATTTGGTAATAATCAACTTATGGGTCTTCAAACAAGAAGAGTACATATGATATGTGCACTTGTCCTAAATTCAGCTGAGTAGCTCAATATTGGGGATATATTTATATGGCATGTTCACATTGGCAGCCAGAGTCATTGCTCTCTCTTCTTTTTTACTTTCTTTTCCAGAGACCTGTTGGATAAAGACACATTCTCTAAATCAGACCCTTGTGAGTATGTTTTTATTTTACGTAGCTTTGACATGCTTCTATTGCACATCCACCTCTTTAGTATTCTTTTTGTGCTTTGTGCTGAATGTCTACTGTGCACCTCTTGGGATGGAGACGGGAGTGTGTGTGTGTGTGTGTGTGTGTGTGTGTGTGTGTGTGTGTGTGTGTGTGTGTGTGTGTGTGTGTGTGTGTGTGTGTGTGTGTGTGTGTGTGTGTGTGTGTGTGTGTGTGTGTGTGGCTCAGAGCGTCTGGTCTGTTTGTTCTGGGGGCCAGTGCTAATGCACTCATATTGATCATCCATTTTGGATTCTACCGGCTCCTCTCTGCTGGGCATTCTCACTAAATCATCACCTGTTGGTTCTTTCTTTCTTGTATTCCCTCCCAGTGTGTGTGCTCTACACCCAAGGAGTGGAAACTAAGCAATGGAGAGAGGTGAGGTTAAAAAAAAATCTTTATTTACCAATTTTGTTCTACATTCTGTACATATTCACTAGGATAAAAATTATGTATTTTTTGTCGTTTATTTTGCTTATGTCTACACAAAAATGTAGTCATTCTGAAATGACCTTCTCGTCTCAACCTCTTATCAATGACACCACCGCTAGACGCATGCACTAATGACCTCACAAGAAATTCTCATACACAATATGGGCTTGATAAACATAAATGTATATTGTAGTTATGGGTTGTTGGGTAAATCTGGTGTAGTGGCAGTACACAAAGTCAAGTCTCTATTCATACAAAAACCTGCACCAGAGGTCAACTAGTCCATTGTCTAGTTCTATTTTTTTTCTCAGTTATATGCATAAGATGTATAATGAAGGTTATAAATGCATTGCATGTTTTATTATACAGTGTGGCTTAACGGTATGTCACTGTTTTTGAATCCTTGACTTATTCCTTTTTTTAGGTTTTATACAATATTATTGAATGTTAAAAAATAATTGACTATTGTGTACATTTTTACATGAATTGCTTGCATATCGGTGAGACAATGTCCACGTGAATATGTAGCCATCTGTCTTGTTAAGTATGCAATGTAGTCTCAACATTGAACGAAAGATGTATATTAAGTCCTTCGGTGCCAATAGGCAATACCCATGCTTGCCATGTTTGTCCCCCCTCCAAAAAAGATGAACACAATGCTAGCTTTATGAAGGAGAAAGCGACCTGTGTGTGTGTGTGTGTGTGTGTGTGTGTGTGTGTGTGTGTGTGTGTGTGTGTGTGTGTGTGTGTGTGTGTGTGTGTGTGTGTGTGTGTGTGTGTGTGTGTGTGTGTCTGTGTGTGTGTGTGTATCTTGTCGCTCTATGCACTTCTGCTGAAAAAAGTATGATCTAGTCGCATCATTCCTACCTCATTAATCCCCAGGCCTCATGAAGGTGTCTGGTGTCTGGTTTGTACTCCTGCTATTTGTGTCTATGGGTGGTGTGTGTAGGTGCATGTAGTGACAGTGGCACGGCTAGATTCACCATGCAGGGCTATCATAACGACCAGCAACTCCAGCCAGGAGATCTCTAATGAACTTTGCTGCTTGGTATTTTCTATCTACTCAGCGGGGAAATCACATTAGCCAGCTCACCCCCCACCCACACACCTAACCACCACCCAAATTCACTCTGCTAACACAGCTTGGCACAGGCTCATCAACACCTCTGGATCCCCCGCACAGAGTCCAAGAACCAATACGTGTCCTCTTCAGAAAATGTACACAGGTGTCTGTGGTAACGCTCGGCTCTTGTGCAGTTGTCCATTTTAGAATGTGTCCAAAATTGGGAAATCTTGACATCGCTTCGATACAAGGTTTAAAGTTTAAAAGATTGATTTATTATGAAGTGTAGAAAAAATATTATGGTTAACATGTGTTGTATTCAAGATCCACACTAATGCATTATTAATCATTGTATTATTTTATCACAATTTATCACTTTACAAAATCCAAGAACGTAAATCTGCCATTTTTTATTGGGATAATCAGGCAGAAATCACGTTCACGGAAAGGTTTATTTATTAAAGCTGTATAAACCTTTTTCATGTCATTCTAATTTAATAACCGCATGTCACATAACGTTTACTCGCTAAGAATTTGCTTACAATAAGGTGAGTCGCCGACCCAAACAGCTGCAACTTATGTAACGTGAGGAAGCCCAGCACTGTTATCCGTGGTCTAAACAACCCTCTAAATAAATACTTTATGAGCATGTTCAATGTAAGAAAAGATAACAACTTCTTTAATGTAATTGTAACTGTATAATCTTAACATTACAGCTAACCTTAACATTACAGTGTTTCCCAAATAATAATATTCTACTTGCGGTGGTAGCTGGAAAAGTGTTTTTGATAGATATTCATGCTCTGTATTACATTGATGTGAAACGGACCAAGACTTGACCACTGGTATGAGTAGCGTGTCTAGTGGTGTGTACTGTGTATCACTGCTGCCTGCCCAGAGGATCAGGCAGCAGTGATCCTCTCTATTGAGCCATCTTGGTAAATGGTCAATATTCTTGCACAATAGGCGGATTACAAAGAACCCCTCTCCAAACTATATCATATATATATATATATATATATATATATATATATCATATCATCATATAGCATATCTAAAATGCAATTAAACTGGAGACATCTCAGTGAATTCGGCTAGCCGTCTTCTCTGCAGGGAAAAGCCAATAACAATCCATTCTCCTGCACATGATGAGGTTTGATTCAGAGTGTGTGCGCAGACGAGGGTCTATGCCGTCATATCAATGCCACATTTGTAAGTAGAAAGGACTGCGTGATCGCACAACTAAACAAATCCGTCCGCACAAATGATTATTTCAGGCACTTTTACTACACTCCCGGGCCGTATCTGCGTTTCCACTCCCAAGTTTAAACGCACGAGCTGTGCTGTGCTGAGCTGCGCCCGGCTTTTGTGGCGTTTTCGGCCCGGCTCAGCACGGTTTATCCCAGCACGGCTGTTAATAAATATTGGATACCCACATAGAGTTACGGAGAGGGTCTCCGACAGGGTCTCCTTCGAGCGTCGACAGAGAGGGCTTTCCGTGTCTACGAACAGCACTTTACGCAGTAGTATAAACCAGCCTTTACTGTGACGTAGAACTGTGCATTTATGGACACAATGGCCAATCACATTCAGGAATAGAATGGCTGGCTCCGCCCACTTTCTCCCCAGTTCCAAATTTCTTGAAACAATTGGGATAATATTAGTGCACTGAACAAAATATATAAAATACGTCTAGTTTGTTTTAGATATTTTAATGTTGAATTGTTATAACTTTAACATAGCTGTGAACCAAAACATTTTAAA
The DNA here is from genome assembly GCF_026213295.1 of Gadus chalcogrammus. Lineage (NCBI taxonomy): Eukaryota > Metazoa > Chordata > Actinopteri > Gadiformes > Gadidae > Gadus > Gadus chalcogrammus. The sequence goes on along the minus strand of NC_079412.1, from coordinate 5,867,949 downwards.
ATTTGAGTGTTTGTACTCACAAAATAAGCAAATTTCTGTTTCCTCAGTTAGCCCTCATATGAATTCAGCATGTTGAAAACAGTGGGTGATTACTTTCTGAAAAATACAGATTGCAAATGTCGCCACTAATTTACCAATCAAATTGGGATAAAGAGCTGTTTGCAAATGTCCCAGACAGTTCACGGTGGTCCATGCTACTGATGTATATCTGTCACATACCGACCTCTAGTCAGCACGCTACTGATAACACACATTTGTGTTATTTGGGCAGTACAATTCAACCGTGAATCACCAAAAATGCTAAATTAGGTGTGGAGTAAATAACCACCCTCCTCCCCTATAGCTAAGCAGATGGTTAAAAAGGTAGAACACAAACAGCTGGTAGATGGAGGGTATTTATGGGAAATGGAAAGTGTGACAAAATAGATTATTTAATTGGCTGCTTGAGGTGCTAAAATACGCTTTTCCAACATGGCCCTGTAAAATAAACCTTGGCCCTGACACATGTCACCTCTACCTCGCTGGCTATGCATGGCAACGAATCAGTCCCCCTCTGTACAGATTAACAAGGCGTAGGTTCCCTACCCACACCCCTGTTGGATGGGCCATCTGTCATTCAGTGAAGAGCTGATCTATTAAATCACCCCTGACGTAGACCCTGAACCGTCCTACGACTAGCGTGCTTCCATGGCGCTCACATTAGCCCTGAAGTGGATCTGTTCTCTTCGCTGAAGCCTAACTGACCCTGCACTATCATTAAAAGCTACACCATCTTTAAGACCATTTCCATTTTCTTTGTAAAAACACTGAACAGCGCGCTATATCAGTATATATATGGTAGGTATAAATGGCAAGCAATTGGGTTTTCTTCCTATGCTTCTCTTTTCTGGAATTTGTTTATAGGACATTGAAATCCCATTTATTGATGCTTTTTCTCGCGTTTCCCCTGGCTTAAACATGCGTGTGTGTACATTATAACACCGGCCACCAGGGAAACAGTCTTTCTGTGGAAACTCTGTCCCTCTGCAGCAGCAGGACGCTTAACAGCCTGCATAGTATGCATATTGCATAACCCATATGCAAGGGGGGGCGTTATTAATACTTAATGAATGCAATAAAACTCTAATAAATAAAGTTTGGGGGGGAAGACTCACTGAAGCATCCGTTTGAACAATTGTTACACATTAACTGAACTTTCCTGTGTTTGGTTTAGTCTGCAAGAGCGAGTTGATTGGAAAGCGATTAGCCTAGCTGCAGCCTGCTAGCACCCACAGTAGATACTTTATTCATGGATGCATGTGCCTGAATTATTCAACACAAAGAGATATATGTTGGTAAAAAAAATGAAGACACCGCCCCTGAAGTCACGCTGCAGGAGCCGGTTAACCGGTTTTAGAAACCCGACGGGTTCACGCATCACTCCCTTTAAAATCCATAATGGAAGAAGTTGGGGTTGAAGGGCCCTGTGTGGGATATATTTCCCTTCAGCGAAAGGGAAGTCGTGCTGATGAGGATGTGTGTCCTCTGCTCCCCATGGTACATTGGGAGTGGTGTGTGTTATGGGAGCTCTGTGTAGTCACTCTGGATAAAGCAGGGCGGTGGGACCATTGCCCGGTGTTCTTTTTCTTCCTACTGGTTGGGATGAGTGGGAGTGAGAATCCCCACTAATTAGAACGCTTTCATCATCACCTTTCTCCTCCTGCTAGACACTCCGCGCCCTCCCACTGGCCTCCCTGTCTTCTTCATCTCCCTACGCGCTCATACACCTCTTCCTTGCTCTCTTCCTTTGCTTTTCACCCCCCCCCCCCCCCTTCCACCCACTTCCTACTTGCTTGCTTACTTGCTCTATTGCTCTCTGTCCCCTCATACTATCCCTCTAAATGTTTCAGTTTCATCCTCTCTTCCTTCTTTCTCTTCTACTTTTCTTCACCGGGCTGGAAAGGGTGATATAATCCCTGTTTGGTAAATTAGAGTATAAGGTAAAGGATTCTCTCTCTCTCTCTCTCTCTCTCTCTCTCTCTCTCTCTCTCTCTCTCTCTCTCTCTCTCTCTCTCTCATCCCCAACTGTTTCACATTACACTGGCGTATAACGACACAGTTGACATCGCCGGGTGCAACAAAGACCGAAGCAAGATCACTACAGGCAGCTATTCTTGTGTTGCCTCCCACCATTTGAATAAAATACCTTCCTGGTGTTTATTTTATTGTTTATTTCAATAGTAATTTGTTTATTTTCTGTCTGTAATCTCATTCTAGCATTATCTCTGCCTCTGTTTCCTCTCATATTTTGTAGTTTGGCCGGACCGAGGTGATAGACAACACCCTGAACCCAGACTTTGTCCGGAAGTATATCTTGGACTACTTCTTTGAGGAGAAGCAGAATCTTCGCTTCGACTTGTGAGTGGTTTGTCTTCAGTCACCCGTTGACAGTGCTCGTAATGCTGCTCAACTGTCAGCTATTGAGAAGCCTCTCTCCTGAAATCCATCAAAACATTTAGGATCCAGATTTGGCTTCCCATATACAAAGGGATTCAAAAGATTAAAATTGAGTTTAAGTTTAAAGTTTGAGTTTAAGTTTTTGTTTAAAAGTGATCCCAATTTGCCTGGCTGTGCTTATCCAACATGTGGATGCTTTAATTGTTGTCTTAAATAACACACAGTGTAGTCCTTTGGACCAACATGAGGCATATGTCAAAACCTCACATTGAATGAAATGATCCCAAACATATTCTGTTTCTCTATGACAGTATATTTCCATCTATACATAAATGTGTAATCTAGGCTACATAATACATATAAATAATAGTGATTTTAGAGCTCAACATAATTCTCTCATGTGAAGGGCCGGCCTTTATGATCTTTACCTACATTGTTTTTAAGTGAGTCTGATTAATCTCTGGACTGAAAGGATCGTTTCATCACGTTTAATCTCCAACCCATATTCTGCATTTCCTTTCCTTTCATCTGCTTACATTCACATGCAAATCGCAACCAGAATCATTACTCTCTGTTAAGGAAGAAAGGAAGAGAGTCTTGTAGCAGAGAAATAGCCTACTGTTACCCAGGGGGTGCATGTATTGGAAACGACTGACACAAATGTTTGCACATATGCTACGCTAACTATAACAATTTTTAGTAGTTTTTTTCTCCTTTTTTCAAAGGTACAAATGTATTTTTTTCTTTCAGGTATGATGTTGACTCCAAAAGTCCTGACTTGTCCAAACATGTGAGTATTTTTCCGATATCAGACCACAGATAAACAGAGATTGGCCAATCTTTTACCTTTATGAAGACAGAATTTTCATAATGATCACAATTATTGTAAAGTTCCCCCATTATTGCAATTCCCTCAATATTGTAAAGTAAGAAATATATGGTCTAAAATTGGTCAAATTATGTTTATTAACGGTTGTTCGGCTTTGAAACAGTAATTAGAGCATGCACACTGCATGCTGTGGACATGATGGAAACATGCAAACTTTGGTGAGGAACCATCTAAATACAAGCTAATAAGTGCGGGTCATGAGATTCTGTCTGATTATACAATGTCTTTATTTCAGGTTAACATAGTTTATCCATCTTTATATTGTTTTTTGTTGACCCACTTTCTTATTACCGGTATCATAAGAATAATCAACCTTCTCTAGTTTGTAGATGATGATATGCTTTTAACCAGTAGTTTCCAGGACCAAAATGAGTACAATTAAAGCCTAATTAGTGAAGTCACTCTTGATTTTCATAAAGATTGGATGAAGTCAAGATGGAAGCTATAACGTCAAAAGCATTGCAAGGAGCTTCTTTTCTTTCCAGAAGATAATCTGTTACAGAGATTATTGTGGGTATTTGGATACCAAAAGTTTGCATTTTACCATGGATTACTTTCATTTTGTGCATGTTCCCTGCTTTGGTTTTTAATGTGGCTTTTAGTGTAAAGCATGTGGCCTTGTGCTGTTGAATTGCTCATTTGCACAGCATTAGCAGTTCTAGGTATTGTACAGTGTTGTGTTCCTTGTATATGATGTATTCTGCTGTTGTTATTGATGTTGTCGCTTCCTGCCCAACTCTCCCGGAAGCCCTCGGAGCTCGACGTACGTTCCAGCATTTTCTCTCACTTTTCATCTAGCGCAGGGTGGATGTCTCTTTCCCCAGAATTTACCATCCCTCTCCCTTGAATGTGTAAACCCCAAAAATGTAGATTGCATCACTCAGTACACATAGAATCCATGTTGATCTAGCCTGTTTGATGATCACAGAGTCATCTCCCCTAATGTTTAACTGATGTCAGATAACTTTTTGGCAATAAGCCCCACTGCCAGCAGTGATGGCTTAGATTGGAGTTATAATTTTAGATAGATAGTGTTAACGAGGCCAGAGAGAATCCTTTTTAAAAAAAAAGATTTAACTTGCATAGCTCAATCAAAACAATTAATAGTAACTCAGTTCCTCAACCAAAGGAAATCTGTAGGCAACCTTTCAATGGAGCCCGGTGAAGTTTGTCCTAACATTTGACTATGACACTGATGGAGGATTCTTTGATTCAAGGAGTAGTTCTTGATTGCATAGGATTTGGCTGTCTGCCTTAAAATAAAGTGACACTAAATTATTTAATGGCTACTGACTCTCGAGGCTCTTTTTTAGTTTCCCTCAATCAATGCTGCAAATGGACCCATAGAAAAATGCCCAGAAATTGCCGCAACCTACCCGAGGCACACACTGGAAAAATGCCCGTTCTCTCTCTAGAAGCTCCAAACATGAACCTTGAATGTGTAACATCCGTGGTAATCTCTTGGTTATCTTAAGGTAATGAGCCTGGGGAAAGAGATGATTGCCGCTAAGACCTTGTTCAATTACCCCTCAGAAGGGGCATCCCCTTCCATCCCCCCCCCCATTTATTTTTGGCATTATAACTACAGTCTCCCTTCACCTGTGGGTCCCACAGAGTCCTCTGAACTCTTACGATTCCTGTTACATCTGTCCTATAAGTCTTTCTGTTGCGGAAACCAAACATTTGATTTCCCTGTGCTCTACTTGTGCTTATTTTGTGGTCTTCTTTGTCTTTCTCTCCCTCTCTTTATGCCTGGCTCACTTTATTTCCATCTTTCAGGATTTTTTAGGTCAGGCATTCTGCACTCTAGGAGAGATTGTTGGATCGCCAGCTAGCCGACTGGAGAAGTCTTTGGGGTGAGTTTAATACAATTTATGACGCAATGAATAGATTTAAGTAAATTGATTAGCTTTTTGCCAACATTGAACGGCATGGTGTTGTTTTGAGTCCGTCAGGTCTATCCAGATGTATACATGAGCTTTCCATCAAAAACTGCACTTTTGGTTTAGTAACAAACATTTTTTTCACAAGTTCAGTTTCAACAACACAGGAGTTAGAACATAATTAAGATGGAGGACTCACTTTGTGTAAAAGCTTAAAACAAAGTTGCCACAATTCATTCAATAAGGCGCGATGTGAGATGCAAAGTATCCTAGGTATATTAATAAATAGTTTGTACCACAAGCAGCCGTCGGAGGAATGAATCAAGAACTGTTTTTAGATGTATAAACTAATGATTGCAATAACGTCAAAACAGAACCAGACCTCAGAAATGACCCTGGGACCAAAATATGTTTATTTCTTTCTCACACAGAGCTAAACGGCCAGTTACAACAAACAGGGATAAACACCCTCAGATCGAATCAATAATTATCCCCTTATTCTTGAGTGTGCCATTGAGTGCCACTTGAGAATGTCATTAATAGATATGCATATACTTATGTTTCCTAGTTTTATATATATTTTTATCCATACAAAATTTGGTCCATACTTACCATCTAGTCCATAAAAAGGAATTAAACCCCTCCCAACTCTAAAAAGAGTGAATAGATACACCTTTGAACTCCCTCAATAAACCTCCAAATCAACGCCCCTGCGCGTGATGTGCTGTGACGGTGCGGGGGCGCGACCCACTTTAGCGATGTACTGGGGGGGGGGATGAGTCAACTGCTGTTGACTTGAGTGAGTGGGGGGATGGGGGGGATTCAACATGAGGGAGACTCAGAAATACAAGCACATCTCAACAGGAAAAAATGTGGGACAAAGAAAGGATAGATCAGAAGGAAGACGCCAGCGCCAGCAAGAGATAATGCTAAATCACGAAGTAAAGAGGCAAAACTGAAGGCAAATGATCAGAGTCACTGCTCTTCTGTTTTCGTACGAGGTGCTGCGTTAGGAAGCATAAGGCAATAATGGAACATCAGTTAATCTGTCATGGTCCATCTTTATCCTCCTTGCTTGCCTGAAAGCAGGTGATGCCGTCTTTAAGTTGCACTCGGGAGAAGATTTAGGTGTAAAGCACTCTTCAATTTTTTTTAAGATGACATGAAAGAGGAAAATGATTCAGAAAGCATAGAGGTATGAGACATGATATGTCACTACCCGCCATACATCAAATGAGCTGGGACAATTTTGATTAAACTCTGCTCCAAGCCGTTCCTTATTTAAGTAGAGATATAACAATTATATTACTTTTACAGTTTGTTGCCATGTGGGCCTGCATATGGTAGAATGTTAAAGATTAACTCTTGTTTTTTTCAAAACCGTAAGTCTAATAGAGTCTCCTCTACCTAATTCTTTCTTTAATGGTGAGTTGTCGTCTAAAATGAGTGCTGACTTAATTATGAGGCTTCAATTGTGTTGTTCGTGATCCGTAAACAAGAAAGGGGAGAAAGGAAGACACACACACACACACACACAGGCCTAGCGTCACACAAGGCGTGTGTTTCATCTCAACATCAAACACACATGGTTGTCTATTGAATGCTGGCGGTTACTTACACTCACATGTTTTATTCAGAGGTTGATTCTGAGTCTATTCAACCTATTTGAGTCTCATGCTCCCATTTCATTGGTTAATGGGCAGGAAGGATGGGTATTTAGGTTAAGAAAGTATGTTGGAGTGTAGTATTTGAATTATTAACTACATCATTCATTTTTGTATTGGCTCGTCTTTGGTACAGCTATTGGCATTTCCTGTTACTGAGTTTATCTGCTAATTCAGCTTCAGATATTTACCTTGTGTACGTGTGTGTGTGTGTGTGTGTGTGTGTGTGTGTGTGTGTGTGTGTGTGTGTGTGTGTGTGTGTGTGTGTGTGTGTGTGTGTGTGTGTGTGTGGTAGAACATACTCATACACTCTCTGCATCATATCAACATGCAGGAACCAATTTGCCGCACTTCAAGAATATAATGTATGCAAAGGAATGCTTTGCATACATTTCCACCACCACCACCACCACCACCACAAAAAATAATGCAAGACAACACAGGGCGAACTGGCCGAGCGTTGGCAGGGCGCTGATAGGATGGGAGGACATGGACTGAATGAATGATTACAGCCTTGTTTCTCGTCTTCATTTAAAGCACAGTCCATTCATTTGTGAACAATCTCATGCATGGCCGTATCTGTTTGCGTTTCTATTTACTCGTAATAAGATGTGATTTTTTAGACCCGTTTGTTTCTTGTTCTAAATTTAGCAATTCATCATGCAGTTTTCTCCTTGCGCTGCCGACCAGAAAACTTTTCAAATTACAGATAGATTAATTTGTTAAAGCGCTTGATCCTCAAGTCACCCTATTTAGTGTCCCGTTTAATGTTCTTCAGGTAAGGGCTGTAGTCATCTTGGATCCAGCCGTCCTACAACGGTACAGCAGGTTGTCTGGGGGTAGGGCTGTAGTAGTCTTGGAACGAGCAGGACGTCTGGGAGTCGGCGGACAGAGCCTGGGCCGGAAAGCCAAACCTTAAAGGGGCAGAGTTAGGTCTTGTTTCCTGTTGAGTGAAAGGAGATATTCTTCCATAGCTTCATTTAAGTGAGTGGATGCAGCTCCCCAGTAAACTATATATAATAATAGTATTATATAGTAATATATATAGTATTATAATAGAATATTATAGTGGCCAGTCGACAGAACGTTGACCTTTACAGACACATTTTCTAAAAACGTCAGTAGTGCTGGCTGAGTTTGTGTTACCGGTAGGCCAGTGATGTGCTTACAGATCCAAGCCTCGAACAAAATGATTGATTGAAACAGAAAGAAAATTAAACACCCCTTTCCAACCGATTTGAGCTTTTTCTGGTATCAGATCTGTGAGAAAAGGTCTGTAGTCATCCAAGGTTAAACCATCAGGTTAGTGTACATTAAGTGTTGCGACAGTGGTCCAATAAGGCTAAAGCTTGGGTCTCATTTGCATTCTTGAAACTTGTTTTCTATTTCTGTCCCTGATGCTAATCAGCCTAAGCCTGATAAACGTACGCTTAAAGGTGCTGTAGTTACGATGGAAGTGCTTGAATTCTAATTAGCTTGGTGATCAATTTGCTCCCTGAGAAGGTTCTAGTTTACTGTGCCTGCCTAGTGCCTAGTAACTTAACACAATTTGAAATGATAGGTCCAATATACCTGCATTTCCAACTTAATTAAAGAATATGATGATGTATGGTTCTGTTTTCCTGTGTTTTATATCAGATACCTGTATTACATAAACAGCAATCGGGGGGCGTTACCGCAACAAACAAACAGACATTAACCCAGAGAAACCTCTCCAACACGTCATCCAGATTGGAAGTAATATGTATATATATGATATATATATCCTCGTAATATAACTCATAATCCTCATTGTGTACACTCTTTTACTTATTATATCATGTCAGGAGGCATAATTTGATGTTGATATTCAAAAGGCAGTGCGAATCCTCAGGCCAACAAACAATGCTCCTGTAACAGAGTGGAGACGTTTTGTGTGTGAATATCAAGTGGTGCATCGCGTCCAACAGAATGCTGAGGAAATTGAATATTGTGAGGCCAGATGCCTGCATGGCCGCACCAAGGTGGTCGATGAGTACCAATCTATTAAGAAGAAGCGGGGAGAATGTGAGTGGTAGAGTGAGGCTGGCCCGGTGAACACGTACTAGATGAACTGGCGGAGGCGAATAGTGTCTCGATGAAAGGAGAGGAGAGAGAAAGGAGGAAGGTTTGGTGGTAACAGATGAAGACGAGTGTGTTAAGCGAGCGGAGCCTTTCGCATTCGCTGTGTTTCATTGCATATCAGCATAAATTACGGGAGCGCCGCGGCGACAACGAAGAAGATGAATTGTGAATGTGTAAGGAGACGTGTGTGTGTGTGGGTGTGGGTGTGGGTGTGGGTGTGCGTGTGTGTGCGTGTGTGTGTGTGTGTGTGTGTTCCTATTGAGGCACAGAATCCGACCGGGTGGAAATCACGAAAGAACGTTGAGTCTCTTGATTGTGACTTGGGAGAAATATAATGTGTTAGATAGGCAAGACATTTCTACCAGATCAGCACTATATCAGCATGTTTAGCAATCTCACTTACCGAAATACTGTGTAAGAAATGCCATCACCGCTGGGTACCCGTAACCATGCCAACCTCGTCCTGATTGAATGTTCCTACTTGAGTCACTTCTTCAAGAGGAATAATACTTGTAGTGGATTGATTTTGTTTGGTAGAATCTATACTCCTCAAAAATGTCTTCTAGTATCGAACTTTTTTTGTTAATTCCAAATTATTTTTGAAATCAAAAGTATTGGACTTACTTCCGACATCAGCACATTTTCCAGCTCTATGTGTTTCTTAACAGCCACTTGGCAACCACTCATCACAAGTCCATAGGAAGCTTCTCATCCTCTGAAGGAGTTTTTTTTTAAGGGGGTAAATCTTTTTTTCCTCGTTCAAGAAGAAAATTACAAAATGTAAGTCTAAAAAATGTAAAGATATATTCAGCATAGATTGGGTAATAAAAACTGGCAACAGATCTGCAATTATTGAACACATATTTCCATCCAATTTTCTCCAGTTTCTTTAGCAGATGGGGAAGGACATGAATTGTGTCTCTGTCTCTCCCTGGAATGGTTTAATATTCCCCTCTGCTCCCTGTGGCCCCATTAATCTTTCTCCAGTTGATCCTTTTGTTTACACATCAGACATCTACTGTCTCCTCAAATTGCGCTTCTTCTGTCCATGTAGCCTGCTGCTATTGTTTCATTACCTTTCCCGTCGGCCCTGTCGCTCACTTCCACTGCTTTCAAACCGTGCTATCATTTATGTATGGGACTGTTTCTAACTGCTGCATGTTTTTTCATCTATCTTTCTGTGTTATCGCTGTTCGTGTTTACCTCTCTAGCTTTCCCTCTCTTACCTCCCTCTCTCCCTCTTTCACCTCTATCTCTTGCTCTCTCTATTTCCTCTCTTTCACTTTGCCTTTTCTATCTTTCTGTCTCCCTCACTCAGAAACAGACACACACACACACACACACACACACACACACACACACACACACACACACACACACACACACACACACACACACACACACACACACACACACACAACCTACCATAAGAGCGTTGCCCAGCTCTACTACAACTTGTCAGTATCATATTGAAATGTGTGTGGAAGCTCGAATTATCGACAGAAGCCTTTTCAAAACGCATTTCCCCTTGTTGACATTTGGCATGCTATGTTAGTGCATCTTTTCTGCCGAAGAAAAAATCTTCGTTTTTGAAAATCATTGTAGCCCATAAATAGCGAAAAACATGAAATATATATGTGCCTGTTAAAAACCGGATGCACAAATGACAACTTTAAAGGGTTACCAGGTCTGATCAGGTTTACTGCCTACGGTCAGGGTAAGATAAGACTAATCACCTACAATTTCTCAAGGGTAGCCTTAATTTTCATCCATGGCTCAGGGTAGTGTCAATTTGTGACTCATAATAAATGCACATTATGTCTTAATGGCGAACGCTTAGTCAAGTTCAACTACCATCGCTGTAAGATCCTTGAGGGCCTCGCAGCCCAGAGAAGATAAATAGCAAAGAGCTTCATCAGGACGTCAAGTTCCCTGTCTGGCCACTCCCTTTAGACACAGACTTATGGATTTGCCAGTGGTTGGGCTGGACAAAGCTGATCCGCTTTGGTAGGAAAAATCATAACTCCTGGTTTCCATCCAAGAAGTGTCAAAAGAGCTGCTAGACAACTGCACCAGAGCTGCCAAATAGCTAGACAACCATCAGCTCATTTGGAATCTCCAATTTATAATAAGCTATGAATTAGCATTCATTTAGAGTTGAATGACAATGGATTCTGAGTGTGGGTACCTAGTGCACCTTCGTCTGGACGTAGGCCTGGCGGGCCTCACGTGAGCTTTATCGATCTTTATCAGTACATAAACAATGTTGAGGAAGAGAACAAAGAAATGAGAAGGAACAAAGAGGGAAAATGGAAGAACAGACAAATTAAATCATAGAGAACGAAAGAAAGAATAAAGGAATAGAAACCTAGGGAAACAAATGTTATCCTAAACTGTGGCCAGATGCTGCTTTCTATGTTGTCATTATTTTGACATGATCAGAAGGGATGGCAGTGGAACCCAAGGCAGTCAGTATTTCAGGAGCTCTCTGTTCTATGTGAAGTTAAACTGAGGCTGAACAGGAAGGCATGGAAAAGGGAATAACCAGTTACAAATGATATGGTAAGAGCCTGGTAATAACATGGAAACAAACAAGGCTTCCTTTTACAGTACAGTTTCAGCTTACTTGCTGGGTAAATTGTCATGTACCATTGCAGAACATATATGGTACAAGTTTGTGTTGATTACATGTAAAAAGGGAATAACCAGTCACAACTTATATGGTAAGAGCCTGGTAATTCCATGGAAACAAACAAGGCTTCCTTTTACAGTACAGTTTCAGCTTAGTTATTGGGTAAATTGTCATGTTTTCTTAGTAACGTTGCAGAACATATATGGTACAAGTTCCAGTTAACTGCATGGACAATGGAATTATCAATTGCAAAGGATATGGTAAGAACATGGTAATACCATGGAAACGAACAAGGCTTCGTTGTTACCAGGTAAGTATTGCTGTAATTTTTCAACTTCAATAAAAACAGTACAGTAGTTTCTGAGGTAAATCGAATAAACCTTTTATAAATGGGTGTAGCTATGAACAATAACTAAATAAGAAATAGTAATTTATTGGAAAGTACTATGTTAATTTCTAGATGGTACATAATTAAACCTGGGCTGTTACCAACATAAACCTTGGATAACTATAATTGTAACTTTAAGTGATGGGTAATAGAAGAGTTGTTTATAAGAATTGGCTGCCTACTTTCCTAGGAAGTACAAAATTATTTCTGAGTTATAACCATCCTAAAACAGTTACAACTACACGGTACTTAGTTGAGTTGATGAATAGTAGTGGAGGTTTTTCTGAGTACTTTAGCTGTTGATCCTCTGTATTTACCTTCTTATTACCAGTGGTAATTACCCAATAACATCTATGATTTACCATATATTTAGTAGATAAATACCTAGTAATTAGGGGACTGTAAAAGGAAGGGTTATCAAATACTTAAATGTCATTCGTGGTGAATGCAAAAAGATAAGTCTTATCATAACCCTAAAAGTACACATCAAACAATAAATTACAATAAATGAGTTCACAGCTGCACTCGTGTATAGAAATTGTTTTTTTAACTTTATTATTGACAACAGTTAGCTGAACATTATAGGGTCCCGCCCTTCCAGTCCCTGTATTCTCAGTTAAACACAGAAATCAACTACAATTGTCCCAGTGTTTGTTATATGTGAAATTAAGCTAAGAAATACACTCTCTTTCTCCGGTTAACAGTCGTTCGCAACGTCTTTCTTCTTCATCGTTTCTTCTATTTGTCTCTAACTCATGCTCCACTCTTTCATCGATCGATGCTTCGGATATTGTGGATGCAACGGACTATATGATGCATCCTTTTTGCTACATTCAAGATGATCGCGATGAGTTTGGCCCGTTCTGCCTCAATTTTGTCCCTGGTCAAACCGAAACAAACTACAGTGACAACGGCCGCACTTAACCCACCCCTTACGCACTTAGACCCAACATCATATCCTGCCCATGGCATGCCCACCCCCCTCAACCCCCCGTTGATTCTACTTATGTAACGACATTGATGTCCGCATATAAAGCATGCTCTCCATCAAGTGTGAGTCACCCTCAGGGTCGAATCTCCTGATATACAAATGCTAACCCATGCAAAAAGCTATGGGTTTAATTACAACTGGAGGTTGGGAAGAGTTGGGAAACTCTAGTTATCCTCATTCCAAACTTAAATTAGTCTTGATATTGATGAAGTGTTTAGAATCTTTGACAACCAAAAAAATCGGATTAAATGTGTCTTTAAATGTTGAGAAGACAGAAATATATACAGGCTATGATTACTGCTGGTGGAACATTCGTATCAACAACCTGGGGGCATTTGGGGGGATATGGGAATGATGTATAAAGTAAAAGCATGAATGTTTAATCATTTATGACGTGTGCAAATAATGGGAACTGAGAGGTGGTGGAAATTAAGAGGGTTCTAGAAATCTGCCAATATGTCTGTGAGCCTGTTGAAGAGGCAGTTTAATAATAAAAAAACAAGGAAACGTTTTGGTTCTAGGGCCAGCTGGGAGGACGTTAAAATAAACAATCAAGGCCTTTTTATACATATTATTATGCTCATTTTTTCTAGCATCTGGTAACCTTTTTCAACAGCGTTTAGAATGGGCCTATCCTGTAATCGTACACTTACATATGCTAATCCCCCTCTTACATTTCCACATTGTTATTTACTGTTGATCCCCATGTATCCAAGTCATTTGCGTTATCATGACTCATTGCTGTGAAATTTTACTTATTTTACTTATTTCATTTTGTGTTATTTCGTTCATGACAAATTGTCATTTGTCAATCTCTTCCTAGTTTGAATTGAAATGCATGCTATAGAAGATCTAGTAAGTCAATTTTTTTTCACAGGGAACAGAGTAAATCTTCAATGACCTATTTTTCACACATTTTCATAATTTCAACTTCCTTTATCCCCCATCACTACTGTAGTTGAGCCAACAGAGCTGTAGGAGCTGTGGCTGTGAAATCTCTCATCCTCCAGGCAGGTTGCTTGTTCTCTCCGTCACGTCCATTAAATGAATGGCGTCTCGGGTAGAATAAAGTCCAATGAGGGTTGGGAGAGACGGAGGCTTTGTTGGCTTTGTGGGCAGCGGGTGACGGAGGAGGTGGGGGTCTTTAGGTAAGATTCTGCATCTGTTCTCAGGTCTTTATGATGCTATTATCCTGTCGCCCTCCCCTTTCCCCCTTTGGCAGAGTAAGGAAAGACAGTAATTGAATTGTGAGAAATCCTATCTTAACCGCAGCAAGTTTTCTACTGTTAAGGGGTTAAAATCAGAGCACAGATTTCAAAGTATTAGTTCCCTTGATTTATTTTTATTGACAGAAATATTCCCAACCCAAGTTTTTTAATCAATCATTTTGACGTGTTGCATGGTAATTTTAGGTGATGCATGCTTAATATCTAAACCAAAGTCTCCAGTTGATGCTGATGCTCCTGGAGCTGAATAAAACTGCCTCAAGTAACACATAAAGGCTGTAAAAAAAGAAATTACCATCTAGTTTAGACCCCCTACCTTTCAGTGAAGTGTTGTGTGTTGGACATTAATTAAGACGAATAGTCGGCCCGTTTGAAGCGCTGCAGGGAAATGGATGTTCGGTGCTCTCTGAATTGTAATGTTATTTAGTTATAATTAGCCAATCCTTGTTTGATTGATTGTTTTAATCATTCATTGTTTGAAAGGAGAGAAAAAAATAAAAATAAAAGATTTATATTGGACCTGCAAGTCCTTATGTTGTTTGACTCCCAGCCAGACGGTGGTGGGTTGGAAGCCCTAAGTCCACGGTTTATACTTCAGACATCCGACACAAGAAGGCTAACCACTACCTAGAAAACACAAACTCCATGTACGTCCCTTTAGATGAAAGCATCTGCTAAATGAAAGTGAATTATATTCATTACATCTTAAAGGAGACATATTATGGTGTTTTCCCAACTAGTAAACATAGTATATGAGTTCCAGAAAACATGTTTTTGAAGCTGTTTGCTGGAAATGGCTTTTAGGAAAAGAAATCTTTCCTACCGCTTTTCCCCTCTGTTTCAGTCACTTCAGAATGCACTGTTTCTGGTGTTTGTAGCTTTAATGCAAATATGCTGCTGCCCATTGACCAATGAGCTGTTAGACTGAACCACAGCATGGAGGAAAAGTGATTGTTGCCGTTTGCGGCATTAACCTATTTTTAGGAGGTTTGCGGACTCCTCGAGCTCTATATCTATATAATATGATATAATAATAATATAATATATAGGTATTTATATAATATATATAATATGCCGGACTGGCGCCGAGCTCCACGTACCAGAGCTGCCGGAAATATTCGGCGGCAGTTCAGCTCCTCGAGTACACCGCCGGAGCTGCCGGACTGCCGCTGTGCCTTTGGCGGCAGTCCGGCGGGGGGAGCTCGGGGGCAGTCCGGCAGGGGGAGTACAATCCCTTTCTCCTCCATGTCTCCTCCTCCGGACTGCGGCCGAAGTTTCGGCGGCATTCCGACAGCTCCGGCGGGTGTACTCTGGGAGCTGAACGGCAGTCCGGCAGGTCCGGCGGGGGAAGTTCGGCAGCAGCCAGCATTGTACTTTCGGGGCTGAGCTGCTGAAATGACGAATGGGCCTTAGTATCCAACTTCTCAACAGTCAGTATTTACCACATTTGTGTTTATCTAGTGTCTTAACATGGTCCCTCACACCATTAGGCTCTCTTGATTCCCAGCACAGTAGCCTTGGTCGGAGAAACTCTGTTCGCATCATTCTTAAACATTTTGAAATTCCTCTTATTAGAATTCATTTAGGGCACAGATCCGAGGTGGTTTTAAGAGGAATTATGTTGTGAATGTTTCAGCTTGTTTATGCAGAAATAAAAAAATTGCCAGAGCATTGGCCAATCTCAGCGGAAAGCTACTGTCCAACATTATGAAATTACATACTGTATATTCTTTTCGATCTGGAAGCACATATTTTCCTTGGCAGAGACTCTCTGTTTGTGTGTTCTTAATATGCTCTTTCTCTCTCTCTCTCTCTCTCTCTCTCTCTCTCTCTCTCTCTCTCTCTCTCACTCACTCAGGGTTTGTCTATGTGAAATATTGGGCTCTTGGATGACGATAAATAATTTTGCTCCTTTTGACTTCAAAACAAACGTGTGTGTGTGTGTGTGTGTGTGTGTGTGTGTGTGTGTGTGTGTGTGTGTGTGTGTGTGTGTGTGTGTGTGTGTGTGTGTGTGTGTGTGTGTGTGTGTGTGTGTGTGTGTTAGGCAGCAGAACAGTTCCAACTCCCCAGTTCAGCCAGTTGTCCTTTAGGGGTTCTTCCCATGTGTTAGCCTCACATGGTCACAGCAAGGGTTCTCTTCTCTCTGGATCAGACTATCAATCACCATTACTGGAGAGGAGGCTCCTCCAGAGTGGAATACATTAGCACACTTGCCATGAAGGCTCTATATCGAATCCAACACATGCCAATATCAAACACAAGCCTTTGCGCTTTACCAGTTTGTAATTAAATTACAGTGAGTTGCTGGGGTAGATGAGATACAACTTTAAATTAATCATTCAACTTTTAATAAATATGAAGGCATCCTCCAGACATCAGTACTGCACATTGTTTCCCTTGATAATTGGAGAGTAGGGTACAGAGATGATCTGGAGAAGCATTTTCACACATTACATTTACATTTAGGGCATTTAGCAGACGCTTTTATCCAAAGCGACTTGCAATAAGTTCATCTGTCATAAGAAGTGAAACAATATATCGCTGTCAGTACAGTAAAGATGTTCCTAGAACCAAGTGCAAGTACTATCAATCGCTAGGCTAACCCCTTCCCTGTGTACAGCAGTGATAGCAGCTACTGCAGATGCTACACAATTATGTACTATCAATAAGTGCAATGTAGATTAAGTGTGTACAATAAGTGCGTACATTAAGTTCCAGGACGTACAACATACAATGGTGGCCGGAAGGGGCTGGGTGGCTATGTATAGTCGAGGGGAAATCTGAACAGGTGAGTTTTGAGTCTTCTGCGATCCTGACATCGGCAGGGAGTTCGTTCCACCACTGAGGTCCCAAAACAGCAAAAAGTTGTGACTTTGCTGATCGACCTTTGCTTGCTCTTAGCGATGGCAGTACCAGGCGTCCAGCTGAGATAGTTGAGCAGAGGGATCGATCTGGGGTGTGTGGCTTGACCAACGCTTGGAGGTAGGCAGGGGCAGCTCCATCGACTGCTTTGTATGCCAGTACCATCATCTTGAATCTGACGCGAGCTACTACAGGGTGCCAGTGGAGGTCCCAGAAGAGGGGGGGTCACATGGGAGAACTTAGGTAGGTTGAACACGAGGCGCGCTGCCGCATTCTGGATGCGCTGCAATGGTTTAATCGCAGAGGCAGGGAGTCCAGCCAGGAGCGAGTTGCAGTAGTCGAGGCGGGAGATGACCAGTGATTGGACTAGAAGCTGAGCTGCTTCCCTTGTGAGGAAAGGCCGGATCCTGCGGATGTAGTAAAGTGCAAATCTGCAGGATCCGGCCACCACGGTGATGTTTGCGGTGCAGCATAACTGATGGTCCAGTACCACAGCGAGGTTTCTGGCAGTTGGAGAAGGTGAAGCAGTGATGTCCTCAACAGTAACCAGTTAGTCCATGTGTGGGCAATCTTTCCCTGGCATTAGGGGGAGCTCAGTCTTGTTGAGGTTAAGCCTCAGGTGACGGGACGTCTGCCAGACATTCAGATATGCATGTTGCAATCAGGGCTTTATCAGATGAGGGGAGAGAGAGAGATAGCTGAGTGTCGTCAGCGTAGCAGTGATAGGAAAAGCCGTGTGATGTAATTACCGAGCACAGAGATCTGGTGTAGAGGGAGAGCCGAAGAGACCCCAGTACAGAGCCTTGTAGAACAAAAGTTTCAAGCGTGCAAGGTTTGGACAAGGAGCCATTCCATGTTACCTGATAAGTGTGATTCGTCAGGTAGGATGTGAACCAAGAAAGGGCAGACACGCTCATTCTGAATTATTGGGCCCTCATAGTCTCCAGACCTTACACTAGTGGCGGTGAACTAAGGAGAGGCGGATTCAGACATTTGCGTTCACTCATACAGCCCCTCCAGGTATAATCCGGAATATGCCCGGTTTACAGTGCATGTTTGAAAAGGCTATTAGATAACAAAATATGTAATATTGTTGTGTATTTATTGGGACTGACATCTACTGGGAGCATACGTTAGTGTTGACCAAAGAACTCTTGAATGAACACTTTATTGATTAGCTATTATAGAATATTATAAATAATGGTTAGCGGCATGCTCTTGAGCAGTGACCAGTGAAACTGATACACACCGTGGGTCATAATCCGTCAGCGACCCATCGGAACACAGGTTTCTATAAGCCACAATTTCTAAACACGCCTTGTACCGAGCCATGGCTCTCCCAGCGGTTAGTGAGGGGTCCGATCACAATAAGGATCAGAACAGATTTCTGTGCCTCATTTAGCTTGCTGGCAGCACACAATGACCTGCTGAACAGCGTCTTACTTACTGGTCCTTTGCGGTTTACAAGGGCCGCGCCTGTCGCTCAGTACCCTGATGGATGGTAGTGGGTTAACAGCGTGGCCTGGGAGAGGCTTCCCATCGTAAAAAGGCTGCATTATGTCCAAGGTCAATTCCTTTCTAAATAAGGGTAAACACTTAAGTCCATTTATGAGGGAGATTTAGTGCATCTCTCTGGCAGGAGAATCCAAGTGCTGTTTGAATGTTCAAAACACATTCAGGCAGCCTTGATGTTTCCCCAATTTATTTATTTTCACTCTGCTTCTTGGGATTTGCTGATCATTAGCAATATCAATTTTCTTCTCCTTCCCAGTAGAATTAAATCTCTTAATCTCTTAATCTATGGTGCCTTTTCTCTTGAGTTCTCTTCAGGCTGCATAGCGTGCGACACTCATGCCGGTCAGTGTTCAAAGAGTTGTCTCGTCTATGTCCTTGGGAACGGTAATGTTGGACTGATCCATTATTACCATGCAAACTTCAGACTGGCAGAGACAAGCAGAATATTTAACAAGATAATATTACTGTGATCATCACCTGCAAAAATCCTACCAGGTGCAGTCACATTTAAGAGTTCTATGACTAACCTAATTGAAAAGGATGCTGGTTGTATTTGCAATCCCAGTGTAACATCATTTAAAATTAAAACAAGAAATGAAAAAAAGGCTGTTTCTGTTACGCACTGACGATGTGTAATGATAATAATAATTAACTAGCAACATTTGATAAAAACAATTGCCTTTTGATGCAAAACAAGGAATAGGCAGTATCCTTATTTTAGCAATGTTTGGAGTCAAAAACATAAACCCTGTGAGATGTAACGCAGCTAAACGCTAAACCCCGTGGTCTGTCAGGGGTCTGATAGCAGGCGTTGGGTCAGGTGGGAACTCAGAGTTAGAGGAGTAGTGGGCTCCTGCGGATCGCTGTAGGATTGTGTGGTCGCACAGGGAGCCCCCAGGACAGGATAAAGCAGCTGTTGTATTAAGGCATCCTGTTCCTGAACGCCGCCCAAAATCGGTTGCCAGTTTCAAACACACAACTCCAACACTGCCCAGGGGACTGCACACCTGCTGCTGCCCTCACAAACCCTCAGGAGTACTCAGTGACACACACACACATAAGTGCACATACACAAACAAAGTCACACACACACACACACACACACACACACACACACACACACACACACACACACACACACACACACACACACACACACACACACACACACATGCATTAAGATGTACACCAAACACATATGCACACAGACACACAAACAACACATCCTTACACACAAATACGCACACACACACACACACACACACACACACACACACACACACACACACACACACACACACACACACACACACACACACACACACACACACACACACACACACACACATACATACAGGTCATACTCAGAAAATTAGAATATCGTGCAAAAGTTCATTCATTTCAGTAATTCAACTTAAATGGCCAAACGAATACATTATGTAGAATCATTACATGCAAAGTGAGATATTCCAAGCCTTTATTTGTTATAATTTTGAAGATTATTGCTTACAATTTATGAAAACCCCAAATTCAAAATCTCAGAAAATTAGAATATTGTGAAAAGTTTCCATATTTTAGGCTCAAAGTGTCACATTCTAATCAGCTAATTAATCCAAAACAAAAAGAGTCCCTGAGCCTTTAAATGGTCTCTCAGCCTGCTTCAGTAGGATTCACAATCATGGGGAAGACTGCTGACCTGACAGTTGTGCAGAAAACCGTCATTGACACCCTCCACAAGGAGGGAAAGCCTCAGAAGGTAATTGCAAAAGAAGTTGGATGTTCGCAAAGTGCTGTATCAAAGCACATTAATAGAAAGTTAAATGGAAGGGCAAAGTGTTGGAGGAAAAGGTGCACAAGCAGCAGGGATGACCGCAGCCTGGAGAGGATTGTGCGCAAAAGGCCTTTCAAAAGTGTTGGAGAGCTTCACAAGGACTGGACTGAGGCTGGGGTGAGAGCATCAAGAGCCACCACACACGGACGAATCTGTGAAATGGGCTTTAAATGTCGTATTCCTCTTGTCAAGCCGCTCCTGAACAAAAAACAACGTCAGAAGCGTCTTACCTGGGCTAAAGAAAAAAATAACTGGTCCGTTGATCAATGGTCCAAAGGTGCTCTTTTCGGATGAGAGCAAATTTTGCATCTCATTTGGAAACCAAGGTCCCAGAGTCTGGAGAAAGATTGGAGAGGCACAGAATGCAAGATGCTTGAAGTCCAATGTGAAGTTTCCAGTCTGTGTATGTTTGGGGAGCAATGTCATCTGCTGGTGTTGGTCCGCTGTGCTTTATTAAGACCAGAGTAAACGCAGCCGTCTACCAGGACATTTTAGAGCATTTCATTCTTTCTTCAGAGGACCATCTTTATGGGGATGCTGACTTCATTTTCCAGCAGGACTTGGCACCTGCCCACACTGCCAAAACTACAAAAACCTGGTTCAATGACCATGGGATTACTGTCCTTGATTGGCCAACAAACTCGCCTGACCTGAACCCCATAGAGAATCTATGGGGCATTGCCAAGAGAAAGATGAAAGGCATGAGACCGAACAATGCCAAAGAGCTGAAGGCCGCTATTGAAGCATCCTGGTCACCTCAGCAGTGCCACAGGCTGATAGCATCCATGCCACGCCGCATTAAGGCAGTAATTCATTCAAAAGGGGCCCAAAACAAGTACTGAGTACATATGCATGATTATACTTTTCATAGGGCCAACATTTATTTATTTAAAATCCGTTTTTTATTGATTTCATGTAATATTCTAATTTTCTGAGATTTTGAATTTTGGGTTTTCATAAGCTGTAAACCATAATCTTCAAAATTATAACAAATAAAGACTTGGAATATCTCACTTTGCATGTAATGAGTCTACATAATGTATGTATATTAAGTTGAATTACTGAAATAAATGAACTTTTGCACCATATTCTAATTTTCTGAGTACGACCTGTACATAAACCAATAACACAATAAAACACTCACAAACGCAGGACATCCAAAAAGAAAGTACAACAGCACACACTGTATGTGCCATCATTGTGTTCTCTCTGTGTCAGCGTGTCTCTCCCTTCCCCCTCAGCGGAATTAATAAAACTGTTCCCTACTCACAGCAGGGTACTGGCAGTTTTTGATACAATCTCCGTGAATGGCTTCAGGCAGCGTTAACAATTGTCAAAGCTTACGAGAGCAGTGTTTTTGTGTTTGCGTATGTGTGTGTGTTTGTGAGTTTGTGAAATGTGATTGTACACAGTTTTTGTGTGTGTGTGTGTTTGGGAATTTGTGACATGTAATTGCACACAGTGTTTTAAGCTAATATTTAACCTCAAATCAAAAATGAATCTCTCTCTCTCTCTCTCTCACTCTCCCTTTCGCTTGCTCTCTCTCCCTCTCTCTCCCTCTCTCTTTCTCCCTCTCTCTCCCTCTCTCTTTCTCCCTCTCTCTTTCTCTCACTTTATTTTTCTCTGTCTCTCTCTCTCTTTCCCTCTCTCTTGCTCTCTCTCTCTCTCTCTTTCTTGCTCTTTCACTCTCTCCCTCACACACAACAACACTCAACACAAACACGGAGCAGTTATATTTTTTCTATATGTAGTCCTGTCTGCAGCACCTTCAAAGTCAAACTCAAACTTTATTGTCAGACCGACCCTCCAACAAGTTACACAGAGAAACAAAATTCCCCACACTCCAAATGTGCTATGAATATATTTACCACACAACATATAACGTAACATAATAACGTAATAGTGCAAAAAGACAACAACAAATGAACACAACATATACAGACAGACTATAGAATATTCTCAGTGTTATGAGGTATCAACATGGAGATACACGTATACATTATTGTGCATATAAGTTGTTGTGAAGTTACCTTGAAGCAGGGTTAATAGACGGTGCTCTGACACAAACCTTCCACCAGCACACAGAACAACTCATGAAGGGGGAGGATGGAACAAAACAACGGTTTCTTTGTCTTTCGGGTAATTGGGTGTGTTTCATTGTTTTAAACATTGTTATCAGATTTGAACAGACTCGAATGTACCCCCCAGAGCCGTTCTTACCGTCAATGTGTTGCGGGGATCCTTTTTATTGGCAGCTGGTCCAGGTTCTCGGTGATAAAAGCGGCATTATCTCTTGGAACCCCCTCAAGAGGGCCCTTTGATGAAGAGGTATTCTAGGAGGGCGTTGAGACTTTATATTTAGAAAATGACTTTTACCACATTTGTGATGAGGTGGAAATGAGAAGAAGGAAAGATATATATATATAATACACTCTAATTTGCGGCACATATTTGTTTGGTATCACTGAATCATTGTTTGTTGATATGATCAACAGTAAAACTCAAAATGGCATGTTGTTTGACCCAGAGCCTACCCGCTTGGGGGTTGAGATACTGGAGGTTATTCGCTTTGAAGAAGCAACAAGAGGATAAGGATTTGGGTAGATGGCAGTTTGCAGTGTAACATGGGTCGATTTGTTGTCCTCCCCCATCAAGGCGCTTTGCAGTTTCATTATTATTCACAAAATACAGCTGCTCAGAGATCTGCTGAGGAGACGGAGAAACACTCCAGCACTGTTCCATCACACTCTACTGTTAGCACACAAACAAACGCTCACACACACACACAAACAAACGCTCACACACACACACACACACACACACACACACACACACACACACACACACACACACACACACACACACACACACACACACACACACACACACACACACACACACACACACATATGCAAACAATCAAATACATATGCACACATTCTGATTATGTCCCAAGTGTATCTCTCCAGTGCATTTAACACATTCCGAATGAATATTCCTTCTTCAAATGAGCATACAGTATGCCATCATTCGGTAACAGTTATTCTCATGGTTTCCAGGCTCCATGCTACTTAATAAACCAATAACACATTTTATCCTTTTATCAGAATATGCCAGATGTTCTTGGTCGCAGTGTTTTATTTTTTGTGGAGGCCCCTACCCATAAACAGTTCCCAGTGCATGGCCAACTGGAAAACCCTTCCCGGAGGCTAAGAGATGCATGTGCTGCATTGCATTACCTGGCCTGCTGTGACTCTAAACTAAGAAATCTAAAGTGGCTTTGTGTGTCTCAACGTGTCTTTCCTCAGCATTAATGCAACAGGGCCTGTATCATCGCCCACCAAGTGTACAGGAGTCTTTTGAAAGCATGCGGCACACTTGGTTTACCTTCCAGAAAATTCATCAAAATCTGTTCACACATGCTTGCAGCCACACCAGGACACAAACAGAGAGAGGTCACACAAGCCCTCTAATTGGCTTCCACACCACTTACTCACTTACTATTTGGGTCCCTGAACCAACAGGATGTAAGCAAGAGAGAAACGTACTGGTTTGTTTATCTATGCTCTCATTAACTAAAAGCTTTAGCATTGCCTACTTAAAGTAACGGACAACAGGATCTTATAAACTTCACCTACCAAACACACCTACCAAATATCTTGTCAGGAAAAATGTTGGAAAAAAAGTATATTAATACATCTCAAAGTCATCTTATCAAATCAGTCTGGGAAGACTTGGGATTGCACAGCGGTGTGGTCTGAATCTCCCCTCCTCCACTCCCGCCGTTATGAATTTGTAGTTCCTCAAATTCCGAAATACCGTAGCTACATTTGTCGGTTCCATCGCTGTAAACTTTGCATTGTGAGTGATTGGTCACACGTCACGCTAAGCCTCCATTACGGGAGATTGCAATAGATCTCATACTGTTCTGATGCTTAATGACCACCCTTATTCATATATTAAGAAGTATATCACAGATTTCTGTTCCAAACGTGAGTAGTATAAGTATCGGCCGGGTGTGTATTTTATGTTTATTATTCCTGTTGTGAGAATGCAACTGGTCTGATCTGGCAGAGCTGAGGTATGATGATGATGTGAATAAACTCACAGTTATTATGGTGAAAATAAGCAATGCTGTAGATCAGGGGTTTTCAAAGTGTGAGAGAGTGAGCCCCCCCTCAGAGAAAAAAATTCAGCTGAGCCCCCCCCCCCAATTTTTTTTTCTAAATACCTGTGTTTTGAAAGCTATTTTAATTATTTTACACATTTCAAACATCTCCGATCATAATTTTAAAACATTTGGAACATATTTTTGAAACATTTGAAACAAATTTTTTAACATATTTTTTAAACATATTTCTGAAACATTACAACATCTTTTTGCGTTTTTAAACAACACAATTTAACAACTTTATCTAAGCATGTTTTAGCTTAACCTTTTTTAAATACATTTGAACATCTTAATCTGTGTAAACTGCCAGTTTACAGATTCATTCAAGGTCCCCGACTCTGAATTTTCTGAGTCGAATCAGATCTGCCTTTTCAGTCCAGAGATTCGACTATTCGGCGGGGTTTGTTTACCGGCGTTGCTATGGTGACCTAAATTATTATAAGCAACTGAAAACGACGCCGGTTTGAAACTAAAACTGTGATTCTGAAAAAAGTATAAATGCTATCAAAATTCCGTTCAGATAGTATTGAAGATACAAGTGTGTAGATTTGTTTAATGGTTTGAACGTTGGTAAACGGTTGAAAAAGGAATGAGTTACGATGTCTAGAAGTAGGTGTATCAGAATGGGCTGACGTCTTCAATTAAAACAGCTGAAAACGAAGCAGTATGAACCTAAAACTGTGATTCTGAAGACATTTTAAATGATATCGAAATTCTGTTTCGATATTATTGAAGATACAAGTGTGTAGATTTGTTAAATGGTTTGCACGAAGATAAACGGTTGAAAATTGATTTAGTTATGTTACTTCTACAGTTGAAGTACGACTGATGATTTGAATCATCGTCTTTCAGGTTTTTTTTCGGGTTTATTTTTGTCTCACGTCGCGCCCCCCCTGAAGAACTCTGGCGCCCCCCAGGGGGGGCGCGCCCCACAGTTTGAAAACCACTGCTGTAGATGATAAATCACACTTTTGGTGCTCTATAGCAGAATAATTTAATCACATAAACACATACGCAGACAAACCTGGAAAAAAGACACCGATACAAACTCACACACATACACACACACACACACACACACACACACACACACACACACACACACACACACACACACACACACACACACACACACACACACACACACACACACACAAACACATACACACCACGCAGATTCTGAATATTATACTTATTTTACATATCCCAGAAGTTTCTAATTAAATTATTTCTACAAGAAAACTGTGAATAATGGATTCTAATGGTGTCCAAAAAACAGTTTATTGGTTTGGCCAAAGCAGACATTAACCAAAAAGAGAAGGAGATTTCTGTTGAGGGATATATGATAGGTATTCAAATTTGGTTTCATGACCAGCGCACTTGCTCTCCACACAGCAAATCTGGTTGGTTTCATCATGAGACACACTGCCACGTGAACGCATAAAGCTCACGACCTCACAGTGAGGATGAACAGCATCGACACAGGAAAGTCAGACACAATGACACGCGTTTATATGTTAACTAGCTACGGGCTTGACAGTGATGGTGGATAAAGAGGCTTTCACCCTCCAGATGAACACAGAACAAGATCCTGTTTGATTTCCAATCTCTTGAGCCGTACAGCGACGAATGAGGAGCCTTGATTGGCATTTTGACCATGTTGCTCGTGTCGGCGATCCGTGCTTGTGCAAAGAAATGGGATATCAGTGACGAGGATTCACTTTTGTATTGGACATGAATGTTGGTGCCAACGATCCAGATAAATGGTTTATGTGCTCTCTGGGATTCATGGCGGGTTTGAACATCATGAGGTCTGAATACAAATGCTGTGGCTACAATAGCATATGAATGAGACAGTATAAACACCAATATAAAAGCTATTGGAATGACAATTTAAAGGATAGAAACAGTATAGTTTAGGGGCTAACCTGTTCGACTCAAAGCCAAGAGGTTCTTGGTTTGATTCCAAATATCTACAGGAAGATGTCTGACCCATATGACTAAGTCACTTGGGAAAAAGCTAAGCTGCGTGTAACAAAATAGTTGTAACCAGCAATCCTGCTCTTATGATACAGGCATTACACACCACCAGAAATGGGGGGAATCAACGAGAAAAGCAAGTAGTATATTTCTTTGCTTCTGAATTCTTGCATCGTCAGGTCGACCCAAACATTTATATTTTAAGAAAAAATGCTAAATGTTGAGCCTCAAATTTCAATGCTATCTTTGATTCATGGTACTGTACCATAGAGGGCTTTATTTGTATTTGCCTATTGTGATTTGGCATCAACTATGGGCTGTTCTGTTCTGCAACATTCATTTTGGTGGGTGAGCATCAGCGGAAATAGGACTCAAAAGCATGACTCGGGTGGCAGAAGTCTTTGTAGAAAGAATGGTCTTCACTAGCGGATAGGTCGGTACACGGGATGTTGTCAGGCAAACAATCAGGCATGGAGAAGACCAAGGCGTACTGGGTCGGTACACGGGAAATCAGTCGTAGGGCAGGCAAAGAATGCTGGGTTGCTTAATACAAAGAACAAAGACGAAAAGGCAGAGAGGAATGGAAACACGCTGAATGAATACACTAGGAGGGGAATGTTGTGATGTAAAAGGTACAGGTGAAAACAATTAAAGTGAGTGAGTGACAATCAGAGTCACGAGAAACAAACCCAGACATAAACCCATTTGGCGAACCATAAACACATAAAATTGCAGGAAAAAACGAGTGTAGGTGAATAGCGCATCAATCACGTAAACAAAGCATCAGTCGGTTCCAACTGTTGGTTTGGTTTTCTAATATGAAAGATGCGTCAATATACCAACGGATTGCTCTCCTGACTGGTTTCTCTCTGAGCCAGCTGCTTGTAAATACATACATGTGACCTTTCCAGTTCAACCGTAGCCACCAATAGTTTCGTAATCAGATCTTCATGGAAATTGCTTTCGTAAAAAAAGCAAACAGGTGAGGTGTCCCCAGCAATACAGAGGCTCATAAAGAACACGCCTCATTATTTACAGCTTCCTGTACGTACAGAAGAATGTGACTGATCAACATTTATTTTAGACTGCTTGTTTGGGCCTCATCTTCTAAGTTTCCAGCCAATCAGTGTTTCTTGATCAAGGGGATGAAGGGAAGGGGGGAAAGGGAAGAGATCGCTGGAAGATGTGCTCTTCTACTCCTGATCAAGCCTTTTGTTGTCCTTTTGTATTCCTCCAGAGGGATCCCTGGGAAGAAATGTGGCAGCATCATCCTGTCTGCAGAGGAGCTGAGCAACTGTCGAGTGAGTACAAACAGCCCTGTTCCACCAGCCAGCTGTTGTATCGTAGACACATTCAGACTATTTGATATCATTAAATTGCTGGAATAAAATTTATTGAAATGTATAGTTAGGTGTTCGAGCAGCGAAGCTGCTTGGTCCCCTATTGTTTCTGTACCGTTCATTTTTCCCCCTAAATTCTGTAAAAGTCATACTGCAGCCTATGCCGTAAGTCGAAAATTCTTGACATTTTCAGGTAAGGTTACCAGTAACCCCCATTACCCATAAACCCAAATGTGATACTGCCCCCAAAGGTGGCGATAATGTAAAAAATCATGAATTAGGCTTATTTCTCCTCAGGAGATTGACCTGGACTCAAATCATATTAATCTCTAGAATCAGATGCATCATTATGGCCCTGCTCTTATGCCCTAACAATGTTTATTTTCCCACAATTTCATAGAAAAGCCAAACGTCCACAGTCTCAGACCATTTTTCCTATGTAACCCTTTTGTTATTGTATCCAGCTTAATGTCTTTTCCCACAATTTCATTGAAAAGCCAAATATGATAAATACTTTTGTAGACAGTAAAAAAAATGTCTAATAAAAATCATAAAATCTCTAGACAAAGCCTCACAAAAGTTATCAAAAAGTTTTTTTAAATTTTGTTCCATTTCAGAAATATTGGCCAATTATGTTGGAGCAGTTAGCCCATTTTTCTTACATGACCATTTTGTCATTGTATAAAAAAACAACCAACTATCATTAGCTGGATACCAATACCCCCAACTACCCATGAACCCAAATTGTGGTACTGCACCTAAAGGTTTTTATTAATAAAAAAAGTTATGAACTGGCCTTATTTCTCCTTACCAGATTGACCTGGACTCAAAATTCTTTAATCATATTGAGCTCTAAAATCAGATGCATCTTTTTCACCCAGGTCTTCTGCTCCAAAAATGTTTACTTTTCCCACAATTACATAGAAAAGCCAATTGTCCACAGTCTCAGCCCATTTTTTCAACATTAGTTTTCAGATCTGTACTCATTTAAGAAAGCTCTTAATTCTCTTGTGAAATGTTTGCTTTGAGTTTTCCTGAGGTTGTGTGATTATCAATAGAAATGTTCAATATGTGAATGAGGCTTGAAGTATTTCAGTAATGTCAGTGGCTCATTGTACTGGTGATCCTTGGATTGAGAGTTCAAAACACGATTAGAGCATTATGAACATGACATTCTGTCATTGCCAGTCAATTATGAAACACAACATTGAACAGCAACTGAAATTCATCACAATCAACATTCCGGCTCATTAATTTCCAAGAATCTATAGTAGCCAAGACACAGTATGGCATTCAGGGGAACTTCTTCGGTAACAATTCTTCTTTGATAATATTCATATGACATAAAGTCATATTTATATTTCTTCCGTTAGTGGTCTTGACTACAAACGTTAGGTATGTATTTTTAAGAAAGACATTTATTCACTTGAGAAATGTTGGCTTGGACTTTTCCTTATGTTGTGTGCTTATCAATAGACATTTCGACCATGTGAATGAGGCTTCAGCTCAGGTTTGTCAGTGGCTCAATGGGATAATTCCTTGTATTGGTGATCCATAGGTTGAGAGTTTGAATGCCGATCAGAGTATTAGGAGCAAGCTGAACGTGACATTCGGACATTGCTCTGCATGGCACTCACCTGACAGCTGATGCAAAGTATTGCATTAAGTGGAGCATCAACATCTTTCCTTTATTATTATTAATATTTATATGTCTTCCATTAGTGTGTTCTTGACTTTTCAGTAAAAATGTATTTTTAAAATTTGTTAAGTTCCTTTTGTTTATGTTTTTAGGTTGTATTGCTACACAATTGTCAAATAGAAAACAGTGGGTTCATGGACGTCAAGTGATATTGAAAGCTAATACTGATACACAGTATATACCCAGCAAGGATAGTTCTCTACTTTTACTCTAAAAGCAGACAAGAAGGCTTATTATTAAAAATCAGAGCGTTGTTTTCAATATTTGGTGTTATGCTATGGTTATAATCATATTGGTGCACATCCTCAGGGCAAATGCCAAAATTATAACTATTACTACTATATAAATATAAAAAAATGCTAAAAATATAAAGCACATGTTAACTCAGATCTTTTGTTGTCAAGAATATCATAATAATAACATGAGAATATCAATCATGTTCTATTATGACAAACTGTTTAGCCTGCACTTGCAGGAAGGTTAAATTGAGAAACATAACAAATCTGGGCACTAATGCTAAAGGTTGTAAACATAACAAAAGTACTATCATTTAGTTACAAGAGCTTACTACTTTGGATTACACACCTGTTTTAATATAAGGTCATGCTGAGGGTGCAATCTTCTTTGCAGATAACACAAGAGAACAAAAAAAAAAACACACACAAACACATTTGCACACATGCACACACACACACACACACACACACACACACACACACACACACACACACACACACACACACACAATAGGGACAGTTTTAAATACACACAAGCATCTTTGCGAGTGGTGGACTGGACCGTGTCTAATGAAATGTGCCGGGGACATGATAGGCTGTATGCCAATCCACTGTCCCCTGAACTCACACTCACACACTCTCCTCCCACGCAGATTCATAATGCAGGCCTGGACGCTTCACTGAGCACCGCACTCCCAAGATTAGGGGGGGGGGGGGGGGGGGGGGGGGGGGTGTGATATCGTAGAGCCAACAAGGACAGCAACAGAGAGCGAGACACACACACAGACCGATAGACAGACAGAAAGAAAGTGACACAAGAGAGAGATATGGATAAGGTTGAGAGAGCAAGAGAGAGAGAGAGAGAGAGAGAGAGAGAGAGAGAGAGAGAGAGAGAGAGAGAGAGAGAGAGAGAGAGAGAGATTTTTAAAGTCATACTTTATTTCAGTTTACACAACCAGAGCAGATCAATTAATCAATCTATTCCATCAAAAAGCAGAGATAAAAAAAAATATATATTTTTTTAAAACATTTATAAAAGATGGCTAAAGTGCAATTAATTTTTAATCACAGTGCAAAGTGCTTGATACACATCCTCAAAGGTTTCAAGATTTTGCATTAACTCATAAAACCGGAAGTCAACCAAAACTCAGGCTTTAACCAGAGCAGGAAACAGTACAACAACATTAGTCCCTGGTTGGTTCTCAAACGTATTCCTCCTAGTGATGTTAATCACCATTTTGGCTTGACCCAAGATGAGGTTCATACAGAAATTTGCATACATTCTGTATTTTTTTTAAACATATTCAATCCACTATTCAGTGTGTTTCAGCCCTGCTCTCTA